>NC_080598.1:60704583-61052684 GCF_027887145.1 Ammospiza caudacuta | reverse complement strand
TGGGCACTGAACAGGCTCCTCCAGGGCTGTGGTCACAGCCCCACGCCTGGCAGAGCTCCAGAAGCATTTGGAGAATGCTCTCAGGCACAGGGTGGGATTCTTGGGGCTGTCCTGTGCAGGGCCAGGTGTTGGACTCGGAGATCCTCATCAGTCCCTTCCAGCTCAGGCTGTTCCATGGTCCTGTGGGTGTGTGGTGCTCAGTTTGCAGGCACCAGCTGCGGGCATGCTGAGCAGGACATGCTCCATGCTGCTGCAGGCTCTGCCTTTCCCATGCTCCTGACCTGCAGCTGTTGCACAGACACACGTGTGGGAAAGAAAACTCCTGCACAGAGGGTTTCTTCACCCCCCTAAACTTTTATCATTTCTCTCTAAACTGGACACCATATGTAACATTTGGGTTTGGTCCAATCCAGAGCAAAAACCAAAAAGTTTCTAAAGCTCTGGAAAACCCTGAATTCCCCCCAGTGCTGCAGCTGTGAAGCAGAAACTGCTGCCTCTGTCAATCCCACCAGTAGTAATGAACTGCTGGAGCACAGAGCTCCCAAAAGTGCATTTTCCCAGACTAAACCTGCCAGGAATGCTTGCCCCATGACCCAGCATCAGCATTTCCAGGGACCCCAGCCCTTGCACAGACACCCCTGGAAAGGCATCAAGCCTGTGGTCACTGAGGCCTTGTGAGAAAGCTTCCCCTGACATAGTAGTGGTAGGAACCCATAAGCACTTGAATTTGAAGCTCATCAGGGGCTTGAGCCTTGTGTAAACAAAGGCAGTGCCAGACGTGGTGATTTATTTTGATTTCTCTATATTTGGGCTGTCTCCCTTTGTGAAAGGCTCGCTGCTCCTCAGAAGGATGCTTTGCCTGGTGTTCACCCAGCCATGGTACCCTGAATAACTCTCCCCTGTGCACTGGGACAATGATCTTATCTTCTCCTGGACCTGGAGAGAAATCTGTGCCCAGCAAGGCATTCTCCTGAGCCATCCTTTCACTTGGAGAGGGCTGGAGGCTGCTGAGCTTGCTAAAACCTTGCAATCCCCTTTGCTTTGAAACAAGCAGCTGCAGCCACTGTGAGGTAGTCCCAGCTTAGAGGCTGTCAGCCTGATTTGCTGCTTGAGACATACTGATCTGCACTGCAAAAAGGAGGCAATGTGGGCATGGTTGGGGTCTTTTCAGTGGGAAAACCATGGTGAAGTTGGTCAGAGAGCTGTAGAGTTTGCTGGGAAATGCTGAAAATTAACATCCTGCTATTTCCAACAGCATGACTGAGCTGGAGAAAGAAATAAACACTCTGAGAAGTGGCCTGAGAGCAGTGGAGACTGTAAGTATTATTTAAATCAAGTACAGTCCAGCCTGGCTCTGAGCAGCACTGCATCCCTCCTTGGGGAGGCAGGCCAGGGAGCTCCCAGTGAAGCTGCTTTTATCTCACATCCTGGAGATGTGTTTGCCTTTCCTTCCTGCCCTGCACGTGTGCCTGCCCTCTCAGGGCTGTTCTGGCTCTGAAGTTACCATGTGTGATTAGGCACACTCATGGTTTATGTCTGATACATCAAGGGAGGCTGAGTAAGCCTAGTGATGATGCCCAGGGAGTTCCTGTGATGTGCAGAGGGGTCTCCCCTTGGCTGTAAAACTTCTGAGGGTTGGGGAGCACTTCTGCAGCACAGCTGGAGTGGTGATGAAATGGTGGGAGTATCCCAAAGGACTCACTGTCTTGCTGAATTATCCTGCTTCCATAAGCTTTCCTGCAGGATTTGGCTGAAAAGCTTAGTTCAGGCAGTGTAATCCAGGGTGTCATGCATGGCAGGGGGAGCAGCAGTGCTGGTGCCAGCAGAGCCCCTGGCACTGATTCAGGCACACTCCCAATGATGTTACCAGATGCCAATGGTATTTGTGTCCCTCATCAGCCAGGCCTGACCAGATTTACCCTTTTTTTTTCCCCCCCAAAAGGAGTTGGACTTCCAGAAGTCTCAGGTTCAGCAGGCAGGGGACAAGTTTGTGTCTGTGGTCAGCCAGTTCATCACATTGGCCAGCTTCAGCTTCTCGGACGTCGAAGATCTCCTGACGGAAGCAAAAGAGCTGGTAAGGCCACCAAAGTCTGTCCTTGAGATCTGAGCAGCTTTCCAGCCTCACCTCCTTCTCCCTGGCTGTACCCAGTTGGCATTGTCCTCCTGACCCATGCCTGGGCATTATCATGGACCTCCCTGAGGCCATGGCTAACCCAGGCCACCCCTTTGGCCTGCTGGTGGTAACCTGGCAGAGATATTCTCTGCAGAATAGGAGTGGTGATAAATGCTCTGAAAGGTGTATCATCTTCTGCTGACATGGCTGGGTCTGGAGCACAAGGTCTGGTCATGGTCCCCAGCATCTGTGGAAGCCCACTCTGAAGCAATTTTCCATGGTTGTTGGAAGGGATGGGCTGTGTGGAGTGCTCCAGCTCTTTGCTGTTTAAACACATGTCCAGATTCAAGTTGTGTTCCTGTTTTCTCTTAGGAAAGCAGAAACATCCCTGTTTTATAAACTTTATATCACATGAGGAGAGCATTTTCAGCCTTCCCTCCCCCACCAGAATCTCTAGTAGCATGGCAGAGAATTATAATATCTTGATTAAAATCAGCAAGATTAACCTCAATTATATTGACTTATATAGTGGCACTTCTCAGATTCCTCTCTGCATCTTGAAGTGTTAGGTCTCTTAAATAAACAAAGAAATAAAAATGCACAAAATGTCTTTTCAAAGGCCAGGGGCTCCCCTGCAAATAAAACTAAATCATACAGGCAGGCTTTAAAAATGTTCCTCTTGGTCTACCCTACAATATCAAAGCAACTAATAAATCTGTTGGTGCTTTGATTTTGTTTTTCTTTTCTTTTAAGCGTGCTTATCTCCAGAATGTGCCTTTACAGTTTTAACAAACTTGCTGTGCACAAAGAGTCTCCTTCAGGCTGGAAGTGAGAACAAAGAGTGTCAGTCCCAAGGACAGCTCGGGGGCTGCTTGGGGACTGGGACATGTTGGCAGATTGTGGATGTCCTGTCCTGACCCCTGCTACGGCCTCATTCGACTCCCTCACATTAATGCTGTGCAAACAGCACAAGAGGCAGGAAAACTCCCTTATTTCCCTGCCCAGGGCTGTGCCTGAGCCTGGGCAGAAATCTCTTTTAGAAGTTTCACCAACACATTTGGTTTCAATAGCAGAGCATGTGGCAATGATAAATAATACCCCAAAAATACTTCAAAGAAAAACTTAAAAGTGCAAGTTTCCCTTCCCCTGCCGTGTTTACTATTAGTTTTATGTCTTCAGTCCCACAATATTTTGCTTCCTTGTTTTTACTGCTGCTTAGTTAATAAAGTGGAGCTGGGGCAGGGGAGGCTCAGCAGAGCCAGAGGCAAGATGGGGAGAGGGGGCTTGATAGTGATCCAGGTCTTGCAGGGCAACAGGTAACACATCAGGTGATTTATTTCAGCTCTAAATCAAGGCTTGATGAGGCAAAGCCCTGCTGTGTGCTATGGCTGCTGGCAGTGTTTCACTCTGCTCCATCAGGTTGAAAGTTTCACCAGTCCAGTGGCTTTATCCAAGACTGATGCACCCCTGTCTTCTCTCCCAGTTTTCCAAGGCTGTGAAGCACTTTGGAGAAGACACAGACAAAATGCAGCCTGACGAATTCTTTGGCATCTTTGACCAGTTCCTTCAAGCTGTGACCGAGGCCAAGCAGGAGAACGAGAACATGAGGAAGAGGAAGGAGGAGGAGGAGCGCCGGGCACGCATGGAGGCACAGGTGAGCACACACCAGCAAGTCTGGCAGCACCTCCAGGGCATCTGGGAGTGACAACAGTGTTATGATGTCCCCATGGTGGCACAGACAGCACTGAAGGCTAGGAAGGGAGCTTCTGTGGTCTTAGACCCAATGGCTTTTCACTTTTGATTACTTGATTAATGACCTTGGGCTGGGGAGGTCTTGCAGCTGAAGTGTGCAGCAGAGCTGGTGCTGTTGCCTGCTGTGACCCACAAGCAGCAGCTGTGGGGCTGTGACCCTCAGCCCATGGCTTTTATCACAGAATCTCAGAATCATAGAAAGCTTTGGACTGGAAGTGACCTAGTTCTAGATCCAACCCCCTCACTGCGAGCTTGGACACCTTCCACCAGACAAGGTTGCTCCAAGCCCTGTCCAGCCTGGCCTTGGAGCAGGGATGTGGTCTGTCAGTAACTCTGACCACTGGGGTGGGAAACAACTCTTGAGTTCCATGAGTTTGGGGATCACCACAACCACCTGTATGACACTGACCCGCCTTCTTTCCCCCCTCCTCCACGGCCTGCAGCTGAAGGAGCAGCGGGAGCGGGAGCGCAAGGCCAGGAAGGCCAAGGAGAGCGGGGAGGAGAGCGGTGAGTTCGATGATCTGGTGTCGGCCCTGCGCTCAGGAGAAGTCTTTGACAAGGACCTCACCAAGCTGAAGCGCAACCGCAAGCGCATCACCAACCAGCTGGCCGAGAGCGGCCGTGAGAGGCCCGTCACCAAGCTCAACTTCTGAGAAACAAACTGACAGCACAGCCCAGCAAAAGACACGTGGGTCAGTCTTTCTGAAGTGGCTGCGGTTTTTTGGGTTTCTTTTTTTTTTGTTGTTTCTATGACACTGCCTTGCGATTCCAAGCGGAACAGTGGCACGCGCTCTGTCCCCTGTGCGGGCGAGCGTGTGTGTGTAGATACTGTGTAAATAGTCGGGTCGGGGGGGTGTGGAGGGAGGTGTGTGGGCAGCTCAGTGCCAGCACCACCTCCTCCCCACTCCAAAAAGTAGTTCTCCCCATGCACAAGCACAATGCCGCGTCCGTGGAGCAAGAGAGGACCCAAGCCCAAGCCGCCGGTTGTCCCCATGGTCCCAAAGCCGATGGGGAAGCTGCCTCCTGCTGCTCTCCTGCTCAGAACCCACCCCAGGGCCATTTGCAGGGGACGCCTTGCACACAAGCCAAGCGGTTTAAAGAAGAAAAGACAAAAAAAAAAAAAAAAAAAAAGCAAAGTTGACTGAACTTTAATCCATTGTTTGTTTGTTTGTTTTCTCTCATTGTTGTGATTATTCTGAGAAACTCGCAATCTGTGCGTTCGCGCTGGTTCCCCAGCTCGGCGCCACGCGTGCTCCCGGCGAT
This sequence comes from Ammospiza caudacuta, assembly GCF_027887145.1. NCBI lineage: Eukaryota > Metazoa > Chordata > Aves > Passeriformes > Passerellidae > Ammospiza > Ammospiza caudacuta. The sequence goes on along the minus strand of NC_080598.1, from coordinate 61,047,556 downwards.
GCTCTTCCCGTCATCCTTGGGAAATGCTCTTTTTCCTCCTGCTGCCACCTTGCTAAAGGACAAACTTTACCCCAAAGTGCTTCTCGCTGTAACGCCACACTGATGTATTTATACTTTTGCAACGTTTTCTGGCCCAAGACGGTGGGAAAGGTTCGGTTCTCGGAGGAGACGAAGAGCATAAACTTTTGCGTTGTAACTTTTGTTCTTGCTTTCTGTTCAATGGGACAAACTGTATCCTCTGTCAAGGTGGGTCAGGACCAAAGGTCTCTGAAATACAAAGGGGTTGGGGTAAAACCCAGCAGCTTTCACCTGCCTTCTTTTCCTTTTTCTTTCTCGGACACACAGAAGCAGTGATGCCAAGAAACACTCGTCTCTTAGCCAGGTCCTTTTTTTTGACTGGTTTGCTGTTCATTGTCATTGCAAATTTGTAAGCAGAACTACCTGTCAAATGTCAGTCCAAAAAAAAAAAAAGAAAAAGACAAAAAAAACCAATAATAAAAGTAATTCAGAGCTCTCAGGGAGTAATAATTTAAGGGTTTAGAAAATAAGAATTGGAGAATAAAAAATAACCACCATTAACATATTAACATTTCTATTCTTAAATTATGCTGAGTATATAGAGGACTGTTACTTTTTACTTTTATTTATTTGTGGTATGTTTTTTAAGAAAGCAAAACAAAACATTTTTATACCACCAATACTTTTGTGATCTTTTTTTTTGTTTGTTCTTTTTTCCTGTGGAGAGATGAGTTTGTCCCTGTTGCACTAGATATTAACACTATTTGAAACATGGTTGGTTGTTCTTTTTTTTTTTTTTTGTCAGATAATCGGTATTACTGGTGGGTATGGGATGTCAGTTAACTATATGTACTGTATAGCAAAAGTGCTGTTTAAACTAATTTGTATAAAAAAATATGGTTCTAAGCACCAGAAGGCCGTGGGGTCTGTGTGCTGAGTGAAAGCTGTGAAATCTCTCTCGAAGCAGAGTTGTCAAGAGCTGTGGTTTTACCATTTTGTTCTTTTCTTCATTGCAACGTTTAACGCACTGTAGATTAAAAAAAAAAAAAAAAGAAGAAAAAAAGAAAAAAATACTTTCTGAGTAGCATTTAACGCAGTAATAAATAAAGCAGGTAAGTGCAAAAATAAGGTCCAGCACCTCATAGCCAAGCAGCTGCAAAACCTGCAGATTATGTTCAAAGATGGAGTTAAGCACTTTGCTTTAAGAAGGAGGGGGAAATAAAGACAAAAGGTAATGATAATACTATTCCTTAACTAAAGTGCCTCTATTTATATTTTTTATTTATGGCTGAAAAAAAAATGGGGCTGATACAATTGAGGGAATGGACTATGGGGGGAATTGAAAATATATAAAATAAGAAGGAAAAAAAAAGGTTAAAAAGAAAAAGGTTAAAAAGAAAAAGTTTGGCTTCTGATGGTTTAAGGAATGGTTGGTCACACGTGTTTAATTGGGCAGGTGGTGGGGTCAGAAAGGGCAATCTCCTCCCGGGGCCCTGGGTGCCAGCACCCACCCCGGCTCCTGCCTCTGCAACCCCAGTGCCACATCAGGACCTTTCCTGACAGATTTCCTCTTGCCCTTCCAAACCTCTTGGGTTGTTTTTATTTTTAAATTGTTTTACAACAGCCTGGTTATCAGGCTGACTTTGCCATTTCTTTGTTTTCTTTCAAAAAAAAATAGAAAAAAGGAAAAAAAAATTATATCTCTATAAATAAATAAAAAGGCTGTGTGCAGGTAATTCCATGTGCCATTGTCGAAAACTACTTTTAGATTGGTGCTGGTGTAAGTAGCCACTCTTTTCTCTTGGGTGTGTATTTTAAAGATGATTTTTTTTTTAATAATGCCAAAAACAAAACAACAACAAAAAAAATCCATAATGATTTGTAAACAAAAGTTTATGTCTTGGACCTTATTAGCTTCATAGTGACTAAGGTAGTCTGTTAGGTGCAAGGATGTTAGTAGTTCTAGCTAGTGGGAAATGCTGTGTAATGTTATGAGACTGTACATTTTCTAAGATGGCAATATGCAATAAAGCAAAACGATTTCGGTGAGTGTACACGGCAGAGCCTGAGTTATTTTTTAGGGGAAATAAATGGGATAATTAGGAATTGAGGCAGTTGTTGAAAAAGAGGCTCTCTGAGGGTTGCTCTTTTTTGGGTGTGTTTGCAGGCATTTCTGGGGTCAGGTGATAACCCTTGCCCTGAGTGCTGGGTTTTAGGAGATTTGGGTTTTTCCACCCTGCTGGATTTAAGGCAGTTGGGTTTTTCCACCCTCCAGGATTTGCAGCATCCTCATTGTCACCCACATGTGGGTTCTGAAATGCCTCCCAGTTGGTGAACCCGTTCATTTCTCCTCCTTTTGTTGTTGCTGATGCATGTTCCCACCTTGGCGGGAATTTTTCCAAAAGCCCACTGGGGGTTTTCCAGGATCCGGCATTGAGGCAGCAGCCAGTTTTGTATCATGGGATTGGATCCTGTCCCTTTTTCCAGGAGAAGGGCTGGCCACTGTGCCTCTGGCTAGCCTATCTAGTGATGTTTCCTTGGCAGTAGCCCAAACCCCTCCTGGCTTATTCCTGCTCAGCTTTTCCTTTCCCACACACCTTTCCATCCAGGCTGTGTTACTTTCTTTTTCCAACACCCCTGAGTGAATTTTGCAGCACTCAGACACCCCCAGGCCCCACTGCCTGTGCCAGTGGGAGCATCTGCATTGTGCTCTGACCCATGGGCTTCCCATTTAGGATTGGGGCTGGCAGGGAGCACAGATTCCATCACCACCCCTGGCAGTTGTGGACTGGTGATGCCATGGGAAAGCAGGCCAGGGCTGGTGTTGATAGGACCCAAGGAAAACAGGAATAGCTTCAACTTCTCTTCCCATCATAAATCCCCATGTCCCCAGCGTAGGGCTGGTTGGGGTTTGTCCATAAATAGATGGGAACAAGCTGGCCAAAGCCCACAAACCAATAAGGACCTGAAATTCTAGTTTGTGGCAGATTGCAGGTTTCCTGGGTCACGCCATTGTGTGACACAGGGGGCAGGGTGGCTGTGAGCAAGGCCAGGACACAGCTTTTTATTCAACCAAAATACGTGATGGGAAAAAATATCCTAGTAACTTACAAGCTTCCTCAACTTCAAACCCTTCCACATGGCTGGATTAGCAGCATCTATGGTTTAAGAATACAAATTTCAGATACAATGTTTGTTACCCAAGGGGAAAAGGGGCCAGGGTGGGCACTGGATTGACACACCTGTGCTGTGTAAGCCCATGCCCACTGAGGCTCCTGTGCCCCAAATCCTGGAGGCTGTTCCCTCCTCTCACAGCACACCATGGTGTTCTGGATGGTCCAAACCTGCCCAGACCCACTGGTGCCAGGGAAGCTGCCGGGCACGGCACTCCTGCAGGAATTGTCCCGTGGGGCCACCCGGGTTGGTGGCACCAAACCTGCTGAGCCAGCCCTGGCTGTGCTCTGCTCCAGCCCTGCAGCTTTCCCTGCTGCCCAGAGCGACAGGAGTGTCACCTCCCGCCCTCAGCCTGGCAATGTCATCCCTGGCACTCTCCCAGCTGGGAAAAGATGAGTCAAGGGCTTGTGGCAATGCCTGCTGCAGGCACGGCAGCAATGCAGCATTGCATGCAAACTCAGCTCAGCAAGTAGGGCAGGCACTGCCAGGTGGGGAGACACACCCAGCTCCCATCCTGCTGGCAGCCACCCTGCTGGAATTCTGGACTATTTATTTCATCCCAAAAAAGGGGACTGTGGGCCCAATGGACCTGTCAGAGTTTGAAACCCCTGCTGGAGGAGGGAAAGGTTAAGCAAAGCAGGGATGTTGCCAGCTCTGTTCCCACCTGTGCTGTGGGACATGTCCCCACTGTCACTGTCCCCGTGTCACACCTCAAGCTGATGCTGTGGGGTAGAACTGCACTTTGCCATGTCCTCTTTCACACAGCCTGATCAAATCTGCAGTCTTTGTGCAGGGCTGGCACTGCTGGACTGCCACAGGACAGGCAGTCCAATGTCAAGTCTCATGTTCAATGTCAAGTTTCATGAGGAGCAACTGGGAGAGCAGGGGAGGCTCAGCCTGGAGAAAAGGAGGCTCAGGAGGGACCTTCTGACTCTCTACAGCTCCCTGACAGGAGGGTGGAGCTGGGGGGGTTGATCTCTTCTCCCAGGTAACAAAGAACAGGATAAGAGAAAGCCTCAAGTTATGCCAGGGCAGGTTTATATTGGATATTAGAGAAAAGTTCTTTGTCCAAATAGTTACCAAACATTGAACAGGCTGCTCAGGGCAGTGGTGGAGTCATCCCTGGAGGTATCTGAAAGCCATGTAGATACTGCACCTGGGGACATGGTTAATGGTGAGATTGGCAGTGTGGGGGGAATGGTTGGATTCAATGATCTTAGAAACCTTTTCCAATCTAAATGATTCTGTGATTCCAAACAGTTCTATGATTCTATGATTCTAAACTCTCATAAAAGATGCTTATTTCATCACCCTCTGCTTTTGGTGAAAACATTCTCTGAGCTTTGCTTCTGGGGGAGACGGGAGAGGCCAAGAGGACACAAAGGTGATGGATGCAGGAGGGAGGGGATGAGCCCCATCTCCATCTCCTGCAGCAAATCCTGCAGACATCTCTCCAGTGAGCTCTGTCCCTGGCATTGTTCAGGGTCCCCCAACAGATGCATGTGCAAAAGAGAGTTCTCTGTTTGAACCAGGAGTGCTCTGACCTGAAACCTCTGAGCATTTTGTGTCATTTTTAGCGTTAAACCAGGCGTGCTGAGAATGTGCAGGTAAGCCAGGGAGAAATCCCGTGCTGCCGGGCCCCACAGGAGCCTCAGCAAAGGCAAAGTGCCATCTGCTGGCTCTTTCCACCTGCAGCATTTTAGAGCTGTCAAGCACAAAATAAATTCTGCTTCTTGTTTTCCTCTGCGATCTCTACTGTGCTCTGAAAAGTTCTCATGCTAAATTTTCTGTGGAAGTTTCCCCCAGCATGGTTGAGGAGGGCTAATTTTATTTCTCTCCATTGTAATTCGAGTCTAATAGCCGAAGGTCACAGCCTGTGGCTTCTCTGTGACTTTTGGCAATGCCCAACCTTAGGTGGATGCTCAGGGTGCGCATGTGCAGACACCAAAAATGCACGTGTGTGTAAGATAAAGTAACTCAGAACAGTTTCCCTCAGGGTCATCTGAGCTTACTTCCATGGCTTTGAAATGACCACAGAATGCCCCACGGCACCACAGTGTCCCCAGGGCTCACCCCAGTGCCAGGGTTTGTGCTGGGAGCCTGTCCCTACCCAGCTTTCTGTGAGGGTACCAGTCCTTGGTTTCTCTGGGCCTGGATTGGAGGCACTTGAGACAGTAATTCATGTTCAGACTCAGGTGTTTATTATTTCTTATCAGTAAAACTGCCTCACTACTGTAGGTTCATTAGCAAGGCACAAAATGGCCAACAATCTCTTGTTACAAGTCTCTTTTAAGACTAAACTATCCAATTAAGAACTGACACCTGGATTGTTTTTCCTTTTAACCCAATAACTGATCCCAAAGAGCCCCCAATGAGGACTTTTCCACCCAATTACAAAATGCCACTCAAACCCATGAAAAAGAAGCATGAAGAAGAAACCCAGGACAACACCCTGTGCCCTCCATCTTGCTTCCATCCACAACATACTAAAAATCCCAAAACCTCAATTTCTCACCAAGTGATACCTACACCGCTCTCTATAATCTATTTCACATTTTTGTGGATTCCAGTCTATCTTGAAGTCTAGGAAACTTTCTCCATGAATGAGGGTCACAGTCAGTGCTGCCCTGAGGGCCAGGGCACCCCAGAGCAGACACAGAAATATTCCCAGTGCCCTGGGTTTCCACATTTTGTATGCACTCTGCTCTCACACTGCAAAGAACTTGAAATTAAGCTAGAGTTTCCAGTTCTCATAGCAATTCTGTGAAGGTGAGTCATTGAAATTGCCATTTTTCCATTCCTTTCTTTACTGGCCCATACTCCAGTATTTGCTCAGGGGTGGCTCAGCAGGAGGGGCAGGATGACCCCACTTTGGTTTTGGGCACCAAAGCAGAGCTGCTCTAACCCAGGATTATCCTGGGCACCAGCACAGCAACTCTGGAGGACACAGCTTTGTTCCTGCTGCCTAACCCACGGCTTTGGCCTGCCAGGACACTGCTGTAAGCTGGGCTGGGACAGTGCCCCTGCCTTTACCTGGGCAGTGGCTGCTGAGGGGTGCCAGCAGATTCTCCATCTCCTTGAATCTGTGCTGTGTACTCTGACATGGCTTTACTTTGCCAGGCTCTGTGCAGAGCATCCCCTGGGCTCAAGGAAAAGTAAGGAAGTCCCAGTTTGTGCTTTGCCCTGCTCCTGATCATTGCCTAAAACCCTTTTTGCTGTGAAATCAGTGAGAAGCACTCAGGCAAGGCCTGGTTTCTATGGCAAATCTTTCCAATTTAATAGCAGGAGGCGATCACCGTTTGAGTTACATTTTCTGTAAAGACTCCACAATTCAGATGCTGTATTCAGAACTTGACATGACCTCAGGGATGCTATATTACCAAATGTTCTGTAAAATGCACCAGACTGAGCACAGAAGCCACAGGCACAGATCAGGCACATTAGATTCCACTGGAAAAAACAAGTGACCTGGTTACTCAGAGCATTTTTCATCCCTGATGCTGAGATTAGTTCAGAGTATGTTGCTAAATCAGGTAAGCAAATTATATTTGTGGGGTCGCGAGGGAATTGCTGGGAGGGCACGATGAATTTCAGAGAAATTTATTTTGCTGGTTTTGTCCACAGCTACCCTGGGGTGTGTGTTAATTTGTAGGGGTCATCCAGAGGGGTTTTGAAGCACCAGCATCCTCCCAGCTGCTCTCTGATGGGAGTGGGCTGGGCTGGTGTTTTCCTTAATCTCACACAGGAGCCAGCCTGGTGTCCATGTGCAGCCCCAACGTGGGGACAATTGTCACCTGCTCTGAGTGTGAATCCCTCAGTGAATCCCTCTGGCCAAGCCCCACCCAAAGGGTTTAAGCCTCTGCATCAGAGCTGCTGGCAGAAGCAGGAGGAGAGGAGCCTCCAGCCAGGCTTGCTCTGGCCCCTGGGAGAAACATGGATGTTCCTCCAGGTGTGGGAGGCTGATCAGCACTATTTCCACTCCCAATCTCCATCCCAGGAACTGAGGAATATAATTTTCCTAAGTGATTTCCCCAAAGTCATCAGGGCTGCATCTTTTATGGTGGCAAGGAAGTGTCCCCATGTCTGAAGGGAAAGCAAATGTGTGGAGCTCTGTGGTTTGCAAACACCTTTAACTCTTCAGTGCACAGAATAAAAGGCCCCTGAGGAAAGGCACAATCCTCTGATCTAAAGAAATCTTAAAAAAAAAAAATCTTTGTTACCTTTATGATTACCTTTTGATGTTCCCTTATCTTCTGAACTGACTGTGCAAGAGATAAGATTAAAAATAAAGGCAAGAATAGTGGATGTATAAAATTAAGGATCCCAAGTACTCAGAAATTGCTCCCTGGTTGGTTTTGTGATTGCTTGCCTCTGTGAAACCAGCTGAACCTGAGGAGCTCAGTGCCAGCAGTCAAGAAATAACACAAATAACAAGCAGCTCCTCTCAGGGTGAATTTACTTCCTCTGCTGAATCACAGCTGGATCCTACTCATCTCCTATGATCACCTATGAGCCTGTGGGCACACTGGTGTGCTCTGCCACCCAGTACAAGCAGCCCCAGCACACAACCCTCCTTGTTAAATTTCCTTCTGTCACAGCCCCCTGGGTGTTCATGGCTGAGCTCATCCAAACTCCCCAGACAGATGAGTGCAGGTCTCAGTGCTGTGCCCTGGGGTTTCTGCTGCTTTCACTCTGATTTCCCCTGTGACTCATCCATTTAATGCCACTGAGAGGGATTCGCAGTCTGTCTCTCCCCCTGTCACTTTTCCTCCTGCTTTTTGCAGCAGTGATTCCCTAGGAAAAAAATACCTGGAAATGCTGAGCTGCTGCCCAAGAACCTTGGCTGTGGTGATGTGGATGCTTCAGCACTCAGGGAGTGTCCTGCAAGCAGCATGGCACTGAAACCCATCACTCCTCTGCAAACTGGGAGCAGCAGGAGGGCTGGCCTTGTCCTCCCACATTCAGCCCCAGTGAAACCACTGGGACTCACCCCAGGATCAATAATACTGGATCTTATTGTGGGTTATTCCTCTGGAGGACTTGGGACCTTTGCTTTCTAGCACTTTGCGGCTCACTTCAAAAAAAAATAAAAGGACAATAAAAATAGAATGCCTTATTGAAAATGAGCAAAAAATTGGTTTGCATTCTGATAGTTTCTTGCAGATACGTGCTTATAGTTTGTTAGAATTAAAGTACTAAAATATATTATCAAAATTATATTGTAATATATTGCAATTACACATTCTCTTAACATTAACTACTACTATAAATAAATAATAAATCTATTTCCTTTTGGTCTTAGATCAGTTTTAAGAACATAGGAAAATCCATCCTGTGGAATTTTCCTCTCTACCCATTTATTATTAATAACCAGAGTCATCATGTGAAAATACAAAAGCATCTGAGAGCAGCTGTGCTGCTGAGCAAAGCATTCTGCCACACTGGGAGTGATCTCAGCAGCCCTGCAGGCTGCAGCTCTGCATGCACAAAATGCCACTTTTCTGATGTGCTTCCCAAATTATTCATTTCAGCCTGTACAACAAACTTCCCAAAGAGCAGCACGTGCTGAATCTGTCTTTTGAATTAGGTTTTGGTGAGGTGCTCTTTGGGCAGCAGTCACAACCCCTACCCTGAGTGCTCGTATTTGGGATGCAGCAGTTCTGAGGGTTGATCCCATTAACAGAAAAGCTTTTCTCAGGATCTCTGCTGGGACAGCTCTGCTGCTGCTGAGGTCTCTGCTGGCATCTGCTGGATTCAGGAATCAACACCAGCGCTGAGAGAGGCAGCAACGGGGTATTTATTTCATCCTCCTGAGCTCTCCCCGTTCTGGTGATTGATGGCAGCTATTACAGCCCATCTGGCTGTCACTTGTAAATACTGCTAATTGGACTGCTAATTGTTCACAGCTCCTAAGCTATGCACGCAGCATTTGCTTTGAACGGAGGCTTCATCCACAGATTAGGCAGGGAGTGGAAAATAACTACTTGAACGAATCTGATGATTAAATCAGCAGGAAAACTACCACTGCGTGCAGTTGGAGGAGTGTGTTCTGAAATGCTTGTCATTCATCAAGACTTAATGTTTTCCTTCTAAGATATAATGCATTAGTTCAGTCAGTGGCATGTTATCATTGCCAAATAGCAAGGTATTCTTAAACTGAGGGTTTAAATATGCTGGAAAGTCAACAGGAGACTAAAGAGCCCAAATACTCATTTTTAATTTGCCTTTGACTGCAGTTGTCTCCAGTACCCAGGGCTGAACTGGCCTTCAAATCGCTTGAACTCCTCTTTCTCCTATGCTGAATATCCTGCACTGAATAATCCTTGTGATTTTTGGTTTGTCCCAATGTCCTTGAGCAAATAAGATTTGTGCAATTTGCTTTGTCCAGGCTCATCTCAAGGGAGGAAAAAGGAAAGAAGCTGGAGGGCTGGAGCCTCAGAGCCCATTTTGTAGTGTCTCAAACATCAGTGTCTTCCTGCCTTCAGAGAAAGGGGATCCCTGAGTGGGGTGACACCAGCCTGGGCATGTGGGAGATGTGAGGGTGATGTCCTGTAGTGGCTTGGCCAGAACCCACCTACTGCAATGTTTTCTCACCCAAGAACAAGCAGCTGCAACCACAGAGAGCAGAGTTTTCAGAGCTGGAGTAAAACAGTGGCTTAATCCACTGCTTGCTTTCTCCCAGAGGAACACATGGAGCCCCATGGTGAGGTGCAGGGACAGAATTTCTCACCCGCTCTGCTGCTGGGTGAGAAGCAGCAACCTTCACCAGAGCTCATTTCAAGGGCTGTTTGGGCAGGCCTTTGGTTTGGTTTAGTTTAGTTAATACCATTTGCCTGTATCTTTTTAAAATACACTTTTAAAAATGTGGTTGTAGAGACCTATGTACCTGACTTGTTCAACAGTGCTGTGGTGCGAGCAGTGGCTGAGGGAGTGTTTAGCCAGGAGAAAAGGAGGTTTGGAAGGAACTTCTCTACAACTACCTGAAGTGAGGTTGTAACCAGGTGGGGTTGATCTTTTCTCCCAAATAACAGTAACAGGACCAGATGAAAATGCCTCAAGTTGCAGCAGAAGAGGTTTCAATTGGGTATTAGGGAAAACATCTTCCATAAAATGTTGCCAAACACCAGAACAGGCTGCCCAAGGAAGTGGTAAAGTCACAATCCCTGGAGGCATTTAAAAGACACGTAGGTGTGGCACTCAGGGACATGGGTTAGTGGTAGATTTGGCAGTGCTGGGACTTGATGACCTAAGAGGCCTTTTTCAACTGAAATGATTCTGTGATTATGAGGAGCACAGGCCAGGCACAGCTCTGAAACACAAGCTGCCTCTCTGCTGAAGCTGCAGCAGGTCCATGTCAGAAAGGATCAGATCAAGAATCTCCCCTTGCTACAGCCCAAGTTAGTTTTCAACAGAAATGTGCCTGTTTGTGATGCCTACAAGCCCACAGCCAGCTGCCCTCCTTCAATTCCTCAATGCAAGACTAACATGCACCAGTCTGAGCTTGTAAAAACTATGTTGAATTTTGTGTTAAGCAGCTTCACCACCACTTTCCTAGAAAGCTGTGTTATTTCTACTCCCAGTGCAGCTCCTTCAGTCCTGACATCCCCAATCCTTCCCTGGCCATTCCTGACTGCCACAGAGGAGCTTCCCTGGCCTGTGGTACATCAAATCAGTGGAAAAGGAAACCAGCATGAAAAAGAGGGAATCAGCAGCTGTTCAGTGCCTGAGTCAGCTGGGGTGGTGGGGACAGAAGGGACAGGGAAGGTGTCCAGAGCCAGGCACTGAGGGGAGCAGCACCACCCTTCCCAGGGCCTTTCATGCATGATCAATGATCCCCCACCAATCTCCTTGTTACCACCACCTGCAGCTACCCAGGTGAGAGTTCAATCCAATCCCATCATTCACAACCACCCTTTCCATTTACACTGAGCCAGGAATTGCTGTGCCAGGAATTCCTCTCCTGCCCTTCCAAGCCACCCACGTCAAACAGTTCCTGGGCTTTCTGCACAGCTTCTTTCTGAAACACAGCAAAATCCAGTAGCTGCAGGGCAAATTAGCAGTGCTGAGTAGTCAAGGGTCAGATTTTCCCTCATGGGCTTCAGGAGCATCACAGAAGAAAGTTACAGTAATGCTTGCAGCATGGAAACCAGCTGCATTAAAATTTCACAAACAACTAGGTCTCTCTGCTATCATTCATCTGATAATTTTTTACAGGAGTTCCCCTTCCCAAGGCTGGCTTGAGAATGATGCCAGGCTGAGACACTTTCATTTCCTGCATAAAAGACAATTTATTTCTTCACTTACAAAATAATGACAGAGTGTTCACTTGCATCACAAACAGCTGAAAAATCCAGTAAAACCAAAACACTGTACTTCAAAATTAAAACCAAAACACTGTGTTTTTAAAGCTTGTACAAGGAAAAACACTGTCTCACACTAAACTCTGGCAAAGACAAACAAAGGCCAAATCTTAATTTCAGATTGAAATACTAATTTAAGGCTTTGGGCCCTTGAACAAAAAGATGACACTGATAAATTCATTCACATTAATGCTGTGCAATTGCATTTCCATGGTGTTATTTTCCTTTTTTTTTCAACAGCAAACAGCTGTTTTTTAAATACTGTATTCCAATGGATTACTGCCATCAATACAATATCTGTTCTGTGCATACACACATTTTCACATGCTGCAGAGCACACAGAGGACACGTGGTATTGCTTTGCCTCTCCTTTCAGACACTTCTCTCACACAGCTCCTCTAATTATGGTAAAACCCTTGGAGATGAGAGACACTCTGGATGAGCTCAAAAAGAAAACATACATCTTGTGCACACCACAGCTGTGCACTTTTCAGTCTGTCTGAGGAACTCATGTTTCTCATATTCATAGTATTTTAAGTTGACTGTACCTGCAAAAAAAGAGAAAAGGCTGCTGAAATTCTGACACCTGAGGTATTTACCTTCCTTTCCTTCCCTCCCAGTATCATACATCTTCCCTTTCACAATTACTTTTCTTGTTATACTTCAGAGTTTAAATTAAAAAAAATACATATAAATAGATCACTTTTTCAGCCCATCCTACAGTCTGTGACTTTATGACTGTTGGCACTTCCACATATAACAGATAAAAGCAACATTTTCCTGCCATGATGCTGTTTTTCACAGTGTGGTGTTTTCAGAGCGGCTTCCAGCTGCCAGTGCTCAGCTTTCAGTTGCTTTTTTGGCACTTAACAAACAGCTCCCACAGTCAATCAGTGAGTTTGGTGTGTCAGCCCCGGAGCTTCACAGTGGCACTTTCTGCAAGTCTGGAGCAAACTCTGTCCTGTTCTCGCAGCTCTTGCCTTGGCTGGGCTCCGTGGCTGTCACCGATGGCCTGCTGAAAAGGAAGGGGGATTCCCCTTCCCTGTGGAGTTCTTGCTGCTCGCAAATGGTGTCACCAAAGCAGAGCTCACACAGTGGAGAAGAAACACGGTCCCATCACAGATTCCTGGTAATCCTGCTGCAAGGGGCTCCAAGCAGCAGGACTTTGTTCAGGGAGGCACCCGGGCCCGATGCCTCCATGCCGGCCCCCAGCCCTTCAGAGGCTGGTGTCGATGGCGCCCGCTCTGCCCTTCAGGGTGGCCTCAGAGACCGTGTCCGGCTGTCCATCCCGGCAGAAGAGCACAGCGGGAGTCTTGCAGGCCCACATGGCCACCTCTGCCCCGCTGGCCGGGCTGGACGAGGACACGGCGCTGCCCGGGGGCCCGCTATGCCGGTTGATGTAGCGCTCCCGGACCCGCTCAGCCCGGCTCCGCGGCTCCGGCTGGCGGCCCGGCACCGACAGGTAGGCGACCATGTTGTTCCTAGTCCTGTAGCCGCCCTCCCGGCTGCGCCGCAGCAGCACCGAGATGTTGGGGTTACGGGCGGCGTAGATGAGGGGGTTGATGGCGCCGTTGGCCCAGGCCATCCCGCTGGCCACGGCGTCCATGGTGGGCGAGAAGGGCAGGCGGCCGGCGGCGGCGGCCAGCCCCAGGATGCAGTAGGGCCCCCAGCAGCAGATGATGGAGACGATCATGATGAGCACGGTGGTGGCCGTGCGCATCTCCCCGTAGGCGCGCAGCAGGTGCCCGTAGGTGGTGAGCGGCCGCACCCGGCTCTCGGCCAGCCGCACCGCCCGGCAGATGTTGAAGTGACAGAAGCACATGACGGCGAAGGGCAGCAGGTAGCAGAGCACGATGAGGGCGGCGCCGTAGGGCGGCCCGAGCCGCGAGGAGCCCCAGGGCAGCACGTAGACGCAGCGGTAGGCGCCGGGCCGGGCTTCGCGACGCCCCTCGCCCGCCAGCCCGTACCAGGGCCCGGCCAGCGCCAGGGCGGCCAGCCAGACCGCGGCCAGCAGCTGCGCGGCGCGGCGCCGGCCCATCTTGTGCCGCGGCTGGCGGACGATGGCACAGTAGCGGTCGAAGGAGAGCAGGGCCATGGTGAGCGTGGCGGCGATGCCCAGCCCGGCGTGGAGCGCGGCGCTGGCCAGGCACAGGCGCTGCCCGAAGAGCCAAGCGCCGGGCGGGCGGCTGAGCAGGCTGAGGAAGGCCAGCGGCAGGCAGAGCAGGGCGCCCAGCAGCTCCGACAGCGACAGCGACAGCACGAAGGCGTTGGTGACCGTGCGGAGCTGCCGGTGCCGGGCGATCACCAGCACCACCGCGCCGTTGCCCAGCGCCGAGAGGGCGAAGATGAGCAGCAGCGCGGCCGCTTGCGAGGCCAGCGCCGCCGCCGACCACCCCGCCGCCGCCGCCGCCGCCGCCGCCCCGCCGCTCTCGTTGCCGCCGCCGCCGCCGCGGGAGAGGTTGCCCGGCACGGCCGCCGCCGGCTCCATGCGCAGCCTCATGGCCCGGCCCCGCCGCGGCTGCGGAGGCCCCGCCGCTCTCGGCCCCCCCGGCCGCTGACGTCGCTCGGCCGCCGTTACCCGGGGAACCGGCCCGGCCCGGCCCAGCCGGACCCGGCGGCGGCGGAGCGGAGCCCCGACAGACGAGCGGTGGGGCCGGGGGATCGCAGCCCACAGCGGCACCATCCCATGGATCCCTACAGATGTGCTCCCCGGGCAGCCCCGGTCAGCGCCTCTCCCCTGGCAGCCCCGGTGAGCTCCTCTGCCCGCACAGCCCCAGCCCATCACGGAGTACCGGCTACCCCCAGACCCTCAGCTGGAGGCCAGGACCATCCCCCCGGCTCACCAGGCTGGGGTTTGAGGGATCATCAGATGTAAAACTGAGGGATCAGGCCAGGAACACCCCCCCATGGACAGCAGGACCCTTTTTCCCCACTCTCATCCATGCTATAGCCGCCTGCCCCTGCCTGAAAATTTTCGTAAGGATGGGGGTAACAGAATAGGTAATGAAGGATGCATCCCAATTAATGCCTGAATAATATCCAAACATCCTGTGCTGGGCTTTGTGACTTGCTGTCCAGCTCTTTCCAAGGAGCCAGGCTGGGGGATGATCAGGAGATGCTCAGAAGATGAAAACACATGGAAGAGTTTTCATTCATGGAAGAGTGTGCTCCTGCAAGCACGGACAATGTGTGTGTCACTTCTTGTTCTCATGACCAGAGGCTGTATGGGACTTACAAGAGAGTTACAGGAAAGCTGGGAGCAGGAGCCTCAGAAAAAAAGGGGAAAACAAAAAGTCTACTGGCAGTGCAGTAGTTGCATAAATCGGGATTTTTGTTTCTTCCTGTTACAAAGTTATTTTCAAGTTGACAGAAGAAATTCCTCCCAGGCTTTTCTGTGCCAACCTTATCTAAGTTCACCAGTATGCACCCTTCTGCTGCATGAGATGCTCATTCTCATTTTCATGTCTCATTTTAACAAATGCCAGTTCCCCCCAGGAGTGTCTTCATTAAACAAGCACCATTTTATCCACAGACACAGTGGAAGTGACAGGCCACCAGAGGTCTGAAGGACTGCTCCTGCCACTGCAAATGCATGGTTTTTCCCTGGAGGGACTCTGGAAAAGCAAGCACTGACTGCACTCTGCTGCACAAGCTGCCCCTGGACTGGGACAAAATCAGTAAATAATTGGCAGTCAAAGGTCGTAATGGCTCAGACTTTCAAACACAGCTGCTCCTGTTGAAAGTTAACCACAGGGTATTTGCAGCCAGTGGTCCAAGATAAGCAAGAGAGGAAGGCTTAGGGAAGCAGCACAGCATGGACGCTCAGCAGGAACACAGGAAATTCTGATCAAATACCTGCATCCAGCCCCAGGATGCAGGAGAGCCCTGGTGGGGTGAAATGAGTGAGGAAGGGGTTGTCTGGACAGGCTGAGCAGGGAAGCTAGGGCATGAGACAGGGCAGCACAGCTGGCTGAGCAGGAGACAACAAGAGCTAGCAATTCAAACCCCAGAGTCATGACATACTCAGCAGAATCCTGCAAATTGAGCTCTGGGAGTGAAAACAAGGAAAATGGCAGAGTTTTCAGCTGGCATTTAATAGAAATCTAATTTTGAAATTAATAATTTGCAGACATACAGAAGGCACATAAATTTGAAGGCAGCTCTCCAAGCTCAGCTCAGTTTTCTGTGAATTATGGGTAAGAAAAAGAAGAAGAAAAATACTACAGCATCTCAGAGCAGCTTGTATGTGCTAATCACAGTGCACCCAATATGCTAATCACAACAGGGCAACAAGCTTGTTACCCTGAAACGTGACAAATGCTGTCACACCACCCAGGGCTGTTCCTGTTGCAACGTGTGGAGAAGTAAAACAGAAATTCGTGGTCAGGAGAAGCACAGCACCATCAGTGAGGCTCTGCCACCGCCTGTGGCTCAGGTCACTTGAGGAAGAAGCCGTGTTTCAGTGGGTCCTCCTCTTCCACAGTGAAGGTGGCTGTGCCAGTGTAAAAGGCCTCTCCTGAGACCTCCACAATGACAGCGTTGTAGTTCCCAAACTTGGTCTCCTGCAGAGGGATCAGGATGAGGATAGAGGCAACAGAAGGTTCTCCACTCTCCCAACCCCACAGAATTCAAGTGCTGCCTGACATTTATGCACACACCCCCACCCTGGTTCATCCCAAAGCAGCCACACAACACAACAAGACCCTAAAATCCTTTTAGTGCCAGGTTTGGGGGAGGACAAGACCCACAGGCACCTCCCTCCTTCCCTCCACCCTTCCCTAGGCACAGAAAGGCTTTTCTGCTCCCCACTGAGCACATTTCCAGCAACCCTTGATTCAGGGGGAAAGTCCAGCACCATTCACTTGCCTTCACAGCCTTCCCAGTGAACAGGGAGCCCGTGGTGCTGCTCTGGAAGGTTCTGCTCTGCTCCAGCTGGATGAGTCCCTTATGGTACTGCAGGGCAATGCGAGCTGTCACCCCCGAACCCGTCGGACTCCGGTCAACCTACAGCAGAAGGGATGAACCAGCTCTAGATTTTGGGGTTTAACACAAAATGAAATTGCTCCCCACAGTTCTCTCTCCCACCTTAACACTGCACTCAGGGGAAAGTCCCCCAAGCCAGGGTTTTGTAGAGAATCCAGATACATCACAACTGAGAAGGAAAAAAAAAAGCAGGTTTGGGATACTTCTGGACTGTGCTTGGCTTTGGTACAGTTAGGGATGGATGACCTAATAAACACTGAGGCTATTTAGGAGCAGTTGAAATCTTCTCGGTATCATCTCTAAAGGACTGAGAAGGGCTGAGGTCACCTGTTCCATTCTCACACCTCAAGGCAAGATTGGTTCTCCTTACACTGAGGGGGTTTCTGGCCAACCTGGTTTTTAAAACCTCCAAAACCACAGTGTTGGCCAGCTTCTGAGGTGACCTGTCCCAGTGCTCCACACTCCTCACTGTTGGAAAGTCCAACCAAAACTTCCCCTGCCATTTGTGTGATACTTTATGCACTGCAGACAAGAACAGAATTTTAACACCCCATTTATCTCCTGTTGTTCATGCTCAGCAGATGTTCCCTGGATTAGGATTTTAGGGACATGTACTATGCTGGGATCCTGTCTCTGCTTGTGAACTCCTGGAAAATTCCAATCAACAGCTTTTGGGTATGAAGCTTTTTAAAATGCCACCATCTAAAGTGTGCAAAAGTATTTCTGCTATTAGGAGCAAAACTATGACAGCAGCACAAGCAATCACTGCCCAAACTAAGAACCAGAACAGTCTCTCTTCTTTGCAGTGGATCTAAGGAACAATTGTGGTGTCTCTTGTGCCTGAGAAAAGCCTGTTTCTGTACCTGTTCATCTGCAAACACACAGATGTTGGTGGTGGGCTCCTCACTAAAGGCATCTTTCCCGTCTGTCAGGATGGTGCCGTAGAGGAAAGCCAGGTCTTCACTCTCAGGGTGATGAAGCTTGAACTGGGAACAGCACAGAGAGGGTCACAAATACAACAGCAGCAATGTGTGCAGTGCAGCTTCTGTGAGAGACCAGAGGAAGGGGACAAGGCCACATGGCTGCGTTTCCATGTCTGCTTCACAGGTGACAGAGAAGCAGGAAAGCTCCTTCTCCCCTCCTTGTAAGGGCTCTGAAATTCAGCATGGGGCTGGAAGGATGGGACTCTCCCACCATCCTGAGCTGGTCTGGTGCAGTCACCCCAGAGGGAACATGCTGGGATACCACAGTGCTCATCCATACCTGTTTCTTCACTGCTTCTGTCACTGCACTCGCTGCACTGACAAGGTCTCTGGTCTTTGCAGAGCGCACATCAAGGCCCAGCTGCTCGGCACTGAGGAAGGCGTAGAAGGTGCCACCATAGCCGATGTCAACCACCACCTTCCCATGGCCAGGAACATCAATGGCCAAGTCTGGGCAGAGAAAGGGAGGAACGTGAGGAGGCAAAACTGCTGAGCCACAGAGTGAAGGAACGCAGCCACATGCGAGGGCAGTGAACAGGGATGATAACTTGAGTACTCCTAGGGCATCTTACAGCATCCCTGACGAACACTGGGACAAGGGAGACAATTGCCAGACGCCCCTTAGCCAGATCACCAACCCCCCCAGTACACCCAGCGTTCCGCACCGGTGGCGGCAGCGAAGGCGGGCACGCTGTGGAAGCGCACGGGGTTGCCGCTGCGGTGCCCGTCCCAGGGCACGAAGGCGGTGACGGGCCCGCAGGGGCAGCGCAGGCGGACGGCGGTCTCGGGGCGGGTGGGCGCCGGTACGAGCCCGTAGTCGAGGGCGAAGCGGCCGAGGGCCATGACGGCGTGGCCGCACATGGCGCTGTAGCCGGCGCAGTGCAGGAACAGCGCCGCCAGGTGCGCGCCCTCCGCGGCCGCCCCGCCGCGCACCACCACGGCCCCGTACATGCCGGCGTGCCCGCGCGGCTCGTGCATCAGCGCCCGCCGCACGTGGTCGTGCCTGGCCGCCACCTCCCGCCGCAGCGACAGCAGCGACAGCCCCGCCGCCGCCGCCCGCTCCGCCGCCTCCAGCCGCGGGATGATGCGCAGCGGCTCGCCGCCCGTGTGCATCTCCACCGTCTGCAGCACCGCGCCCGACGGCGAGTGCGGCGGCAGCGCCCGTCCCGCTCCGCCACCGACACCGTCACTGTCACCGCCGCCCCGTGCCGCCATCGCGCCGCCACACCCCAGAGACCACGCCCACAAACGAGAGACCACGCCCCGCTCGGGCACCCCCAGCCTGAGGCCGCGCCCACCTCCCGCCCACCCCATTGAAGTCCCGCCTATGACCGCGCCCATGGACTAACCACGCCCCGCTCGTGACCACGCCCTCCCGAGCCCCCGCCCCATCGCGTTCCCGCCCCGCATTCCCGGGCGGAGCCGACCCGCGGCGGAAGCGGAAGCGCCGCGGCGGAAGTACCGGGCCGCGGTTGCCGGGTTACCGCGATGTTCCGCGCCGGTAGGACGGGCCGGGATGGGGCACCGGCCCGGGGCTGGGGATGCGGGTGGGGCCTGGATGGGGTTGAGGGTGTTGCCGGCGCTGGAGCGGGCCGGGACTGGCGTTCGGTTCCTCTCCCGGTAACGTGGCCCACGCTCTGCCCGCAGCTGTGGACATCCAGCCCGCCTGCCTCGGGCTGTACTGCGGCAGGACCGTGCTGTCGGTGAACGGCTCCGTGGAGACCTACGGGGACTGCGGGGTGAGTGCGAGGCTGGGCTCGGTGCGGGATGGCTCAGGCCGGGCCCTGCGGGTCGGTACCGGGGGCTGCTGAGGCGAGAGCAGTCCGAGCTGCACCGGGACACGAGGTGCTGGGGGCTCGGTGCCGCACCGGGGCTGGAAGAGCTGACACAGAACGGGGTGGTGCGGGGAGCTGTGCTGGAATGAGTCCCTGTGCGCGCCGGTTTTACCGGAGTGCTGAAGGAGAGCCAGAGCCGGGAAGGGCGGGATGAAACCGGAGAACCGTGGTTGTGAGCAGCCTGCTGAGGGAGCTGAGATGAGAGGGAGTGGTATTGCAGCACGAGAGGAAAGTGGAGGCTTGCATAAAGGCTTTTAATCATGCTTCACCCTTGTTTATATTAAAAAAGAAGAGCCAGAGAGAGCAAGTGTAAGGTGAGAAATTACTGGGGTTATTGTTTCATCTCTTTACAAATCTGCCCTATGTCTTGCCCCAAGCTGTTTTTCCATTAACTGCAGAGATTTGCTGTTGGTGCTGGGATTCTAAATACAACCTCTGCCTTCTGCAGGTGTGTCCTAGAGGCCAAAGGACCGATGACAACAAAATCTGCCGGGAGTGTTTGGGATCTCCAGACCGCTATGACTGGCTGTACCTCGGCTTCATGGCCATGCTGCCCCTGGTGTTACACTGGTTCTTTATTGAGTGGTATTCTGGAAAAAAGAGGTTTGTGTACCCTTTCTCTAAATGAGTTGTTTAAAATTGGAAATCTTTTATCCACGAGTGATCAGTCTGATGCTAAACTGAGCTGTTCAGCACTTCTTGGAATCCTAGACTGGTTTGGGTTGGGTGGGATCCTTAAAGATCATCCAGTTCCAGTTCTCTCTCATGGGCAGAGACACCTTCCAGCAGAGCAGGTTGCTCAGAGCCCCATCCGCCCTTGTTATTGATTGAGCTGATGTGGTTGCACAGAGTTTTAGAGTGGCTGTAGGAGAGTTTATTTGCAAGTGTAAGTGTCCTGCAGGGCACCCTGTCCGGTCAGTGCCCTCAGGGCATGGTCTGTACCTCTTTTATGTGCCAGTGCACAGTCCAGCTGGCAGTCTGGGCTGGGTTTGGTCTCCCGGCAGACAGAAGGAGCAGGTTGTATTTTCCCATCTCCCCTGGGTCAATATCAGCAGGGCTGAACAGGTACAATGAGAGGATGGGTTTGAGTTTTCTCTTTAGAAATATGTATTCTGGCTTTGGGTCTTGATAGCAGAGCTGCTGTGGCCTTTACATCAGAGAAGTTCTGTAGAAAAGAAGTTTAAACCCACAGCTGCATGTGGCCATCAGGTGTTAGACTGGAGTTTTTTGAGGAGTGATGGCTCTGGAGTGTACTGAGCTGTCCCTGTCCATGGCAGGGAGTTGGAACTGGACAGTCTTTAAAGCCCTTCTAACGCAAATCATTCTGTGATTCTCTGAGCAATGAACAGATAGGGGACTGGGAATGTTTAATATATGAATATTTACTATCTTCAATGAGGTCCTTTTTTATGAGGTCCATCTTCAGTGAGCTTCCTGAGCTACTCAAATTGCAGCTTTGGCAATTCTGCAGTGGCAAAGCAGCAGTGTCACCCCCTCTGAGACATGTGGTACATCACCCTCACCGCTCTTTTCTTTTACACACTGAGCCACTTGAGATTATCAAAGAGCTTCCACACTCAGCAAGTTTTAGCTCTGCAGAAGGCTCTGCGGGATTCCAGGGCTGTTGGGATTTACAGGAGCTGGCAGCATGGTGTGGGAGCCCAGGAAATTCCTCTGGCTGCCCTGGAGGACTCGAGACCCTGTCAGGGGGCTCAGAGACCTTGGCACAGAGCCCAAGACCCCTGTGCCTTTGATCTTGACCCATGGAAAAAACAATTACCAACCTTTACATGAAGAATTACAAGTGAAGAGATGGCATTATAGAGCATGACACAGCACAAAGTACCACGACTCTATCAGAAGGATGCAAGAGAGGTTTATTATAGCAACATGTTGCTTTTATACTCTTTCAAAATGTTTACATTCACTTAACATATACATTCACTGCCCATTGGTTATAGGAAAGAAACAAAGTTCTCAGTGGAGTCCATATCTCTTAACTTTCTCTCCTTCATCACATCTCCATGGTGACAACCTTGGTGTCTTCCTCGGGAGAGATATGGGGCTTTCCTTATCATCAGGAAGCCTTTGCTGGCTCACAAGAACAGCATAGAATGTCTTTCCTACAAAGAGAGTTTAAGTAGAATAATAGTTAGCTTGTCCCAGGGTGAAAAATAGATTTTTGAGGTTTTTTAGAATGGGGGTTCAGGGGGCAAAGATGGAGGAATCTGGGCATGTCCTGCCTTTCTCCTTCTTCTTGGTCTCCATCTTCTGGTGATGTTGGCACTTTTGGATTGGTTTAGAGTAGAAGCTCACTGTCTAACATAGGTAATAGGTATTGGGAAGTTATTGTAAATAATGTACATGTAGTTTTTAGTATGAAAGATAACACTGCCCCAAGGATGGTCAGTGTGCCTCAACCCAACCTGCCAGACAGACCTTGGGGGGTCAGGGAAAGAATGTTATAGATAAGAAATGATAAATAACCTTGAGAATGAGAATAGAAGAGTTCTGACTCCTTCTTGGACTGCTGGGCTGGGAAAAGAGTCTTTGTAACACATCTTGGGGTGGCTGTGGCCAGCAGAGTTCCGAGAGCCCGGCAGTGACAGTGAGACAGAGTAGAAATTCTCCAGAGTAGAAATCCATTTTAATTTAGGTGCAATGTACATCTTTGAGTTAAGTCTGTAGTTTGAAAACATAGCTATTTAGTTTGACTGCCTGTTCTCATAAAAAGCCTAGGCTCAGAGAAACTGCTTCAATGAAGGACAGAGATAAGGGAGAGGAGACATAGAGAGACAGAGACTGCTGTGAGAGCAGGTCAACCTGACCTAGGATTTCTTTCTGATAAAGAAGAACTAGTGGCAAATGTCAAGTGAAATTTGTGAAAATGAATATGTATGAACCTATTGTGAAATTGCATGCATATGGATTTGAGAGGGGGATAAAAAGGGACCTGGATTACTCTTCTTAAAAGACATGTGTTCCCAGAGAGTAATCTTTTAAGGACAGTAATCTCCACATGTGTCCAGTGTTGTAATAAACATACCGGCTTTGCAGCTTTCACAAAGTTGTGCAGTTTTGTTTATCTCCACAAAACAGCAGTGCTGTTGTCCCTTAGCTCCAGCGCGCTGCTGCAGCACCTGACGGCCCTGCTGGAGTGCAGCGTGGCAGCCCTGGTGACTCTGCTGCTCAGCGACCCCGCGGGCTCCCTGCACATCCGCTCCTGCCCCGTCAAGAAGCTCTCGGACTGGTACACCATGCTGTACAACCCCAGCCCCGACTACATCACCACCGTGCACTGCACCCACGAGGCCGTGTACCCCCTGTGAGTGTGCACTGCACCCCCTGTGTGTGCCCCCCTGTGAGTGTGCACCCCTGTGTGTGCCCTCTGTGAGTGTGCACCCCTGTGTGTGTGCACCCCTGTGTGTGTGCACCCCTGTGAGTGTGCACCCCTGTGTGTTCCCTCTGTGAGTGTGCACCCCTGTGTGTGTGCACCCCTGTGAGTGTGCACCCCTGTGTGTTCCCTCTGTGAGTGTGCACCTCTGTGTGTGCCCTCTGTGAGTGTGCACCTCTGTGTGTGCCCTCTGTGAGTGTGCACCCCTGTGTGTGCCCCCTGTGAATGTGCACCCCTGTGTGTGCCCTCTGTGAGCGTGCACCCCTGTGTGTACCCCCTGTGAGTGTGCACCCCTGTGTGTGCCCTCTGTGAGTGTGCACCCCTGTGTGTGCCCCCTGTGAGTGTGCACCCCTGTGTGTGCCCTCTGTGAGTGTGCACCCCTGTGTGTGTGCACCCCTGTGAGTGTGCACCCTTGTGTGTTCCCTCTGTGAGTGTGCACCTCTGTGTGTGCCCTCTGTGAGTGTGCACCCCTGTGTGTGCCCCCTGTGAGTGTGCACCCCTGTGTGTGCCCTCTGTGAGCGTGCACCCCTGTGTGTGCCCTCTGTGAGCGTGCACCCCTGTGTGTACCCCCTGTGAGTGTGCACCCTGTGTGTGCCCCCTGTGAGTGTGCACCCCTGTGTGTACCCCCTGTGAGTGTGCACCCCTGTGTGTGCCCTCTGTGAGCGTGCACCCCTGTGTGTGCCCTCTGTGAGTGTGCACCCCTGTGTGTGCCCCCTGTGAGTGTGCACCCCTGTGTGTTCCCTCTGTGAGTGTGCACCTCTGTGTGTGCCCTCTGAGTGTGCACCCCTGTGTGTGCCCCCTGTGAGTGTGCACCCCTGTGTGTGCCCTCTGTGAGTGTGCACCCTGTGTGTACCCCCTGTGAGTGTGCACCCCTGTGTGTGCCCCCCTGTGAGTGTGCACCCCTGTGTGTACCCCCTGTGAGTGTGCACCCCTGTGTGTGCCCCCTGTGAGTGTGCACCCCTGTGTGTGCCCTCTGTGAGTGTGCACCCTGTGTGTACCCCCTGTGAGTGTGCACCCCTGTGTGTGCCCCCCTGTGAATGTGCACCCCTGTGTGTGCCCTCTGTGAGCGTGCACCCCTGTGTGTGCCCTCTGTGAGTGTGCACCCCTGTGTGTGCCCCCTGTGAGTGTGCACCCCTGTGTGTGTGCACCCCTGTGAGTGTGCACCCCTGTGTGTGTGCACCCCTGTGTGTGCCCTCTGTGAGTGTGCACCCCTGTGTGTGCCCCCCTGTGTGTGCCCCCTGTGAGTGTGCACCCCTGTGTGTGTGCCCTCTGTGAGTGTGCACCCCTGTGTGTTCCCTCTGTGAGTGTGCACCTCTGTGTGTGCCCTCTGTGAGTGTGCACCCCTGTGTGCCCTCTGTGAGTGTGCACCCCTGTGTGTGCCCTCTGTGAGTGTGCACCCCTGTGTGTTCCCTCTGTGAGTGTGCACCTCTGTGTGTGCCCTCTGTGAGTGTGCACCCCTGTGTGTGCCCTCTGTGAGTGTGCACCCCTGTGTGCCCTCTGTGAGTGTGCACCCCTGTGTGTGCCCTCTGTGAGTGTGCACCTCTGTGTGTGCCCTCTGTGAGTGTGCACCCCTGTGTGTTCCCTCTGTGAGTGTGCACCCCTGTGTGTGCCCTCTGTGAGTGTGTGCCTCTGACCGTGTTCACAGGAGTCCCAGGATGAGGGAAGAGATGAGGATCTGACTCCACGTTTCAGAAGGCTGATTTATTATTTTATGATATATATTATATTAAAACTATACTAAAAGAATAGAAGAAAGGTTTTCATCAGAAGGCTGGCTAAGAAGCAATGAATAACAAAAGCTTGTGTTTCAGATAGAGAGTCTGAGCCAGCTGACTGTGATTGGCCATTGATTAGAAG
This sequence comes from Ammospiza caudacuta, assembly GCF_027887145.1. NCBI lineage: Eukaryota > Metazoa > Chordata > Aves > Passeriformes > Passerellidae > Ammospiza > Ammospiza caudacuta. Next base: position 61,022,952 of record NC_080598.1, on the reverse strand, counting down.
CAACCACATGAGACCAATCACAGATGCACCTGTTGCATTCCACAGCAGCAGATAACCATTGGTTACATTTTGTTCCTGAGGCCTCTGAGATTCTCAGGAGAAAAAAATCCTAAGGAAAGGATTTTTCATAAAATGTGTCTGTGATGTGCCCCTGTGTGCACCCCCTGTGAGTGTGTGCTCTCTGTGAGTGTGTGCCCCCTGTCAGTGTGTAACCCCCTGCCTCTCCTCCAAGCTGCCAAAAGTGTTCAGGTAGAGCTGGGATCAATGACAATCAATCCCCTGAATCTTTTGTGCACTGAGCTGTTTTACATGGATGGAGCAATGCTTAATGACTTTCTGAATAATCAAAGAAAGTGGCATAGCCCAGGCTATCACACAATCAGTTTATTTGGAAAAGACCTCTTGGATCATTGAGTCCAGTCTATGGCTCAAGACCATCATGGCACTGAGTGCCAATTCCAGTCTTTCCAGATTAAAGATAATTTCCAGATTTTAAGCATTTCCAGATATTAAACATCTCTAGGGATGGTGACTCCATCACCTCCCTGGACATTCACATACTGGAATGGGAGGACATCACCTCCCATTCCAGTATGTGATCACCCTTTCTGTGAAAAAATTGATCCTGATGTCCAACCTGAGCCTCCCACGTGCATCTTGAGACTATGTCCTATCAACATGTTAATATATAGCTTAGAACTTCTTTTTTTCTTTTTGTTTTCCTTTCCTTGGAACTGTTGGTTGTTTTCTTGTCCTTTCTTTGGAACTGTTTCCTTGACTGTTTCCCCTAAGGAAAAGTAAGCCCATCATTCTGTGTTTAAACCTTTTACCCATAAAATCTTTAGAGTTCACTGACTAACCCCAAATTCCTTGGTTGTGATCTGAATATCTAGGAGAAAACTGCACATTTTAAAGATTTTTTTCTTTTTCTCCAGGTACACTATTGTGTTTATCTATTATGCCTTCTGTCTCGTGCTGATGATGCTGCTGAGGCCTCTCCTGGTTAAGAAGATTGCCTGTGGTTTGGGGAGATCTGACAGATTTAAAAGCATTTATGCAGCCCTCTACTTCTTCCCCATCCTCACCGTGCTGCAGGCCGTGGGAGGAGGCCTCCTCTGTGAGTTCTCTCCTAAAAACACTCCTGAACACACCTGTCAGTGCACACTAAGAAAGAAGGAAGGGACACTTTTTGCTTTGGGAATAAGGATGTTGTTTAGGGTTATTTTGAGGAGTTTCACCTGAAAAGGTTGCTTGTTAGGAGCTCTGTCCTCACCAGGCTCCTGACCAACACTGCTTTGCCTCAGCCAGTGCTGCTAGAGACTGTCCCTTTCCCAAAAAAGGAGGAGAGGGGGTAAGAGAGGAAAGTACTTCAGAGTGAGCTAGTTCCACTTTTTGCTAAGGCAGAATTTGTCTGATTTCAGAGAATGGATTTCAGTGTAAATTTGGGGAGATTGCTGGAAGCCAAACTAAAAATAGCTATTCTTGTCACATTTGGAAAGGTGCCACAAAATCCCCACTCAGCCTGACTACTTTTCTCATTATCATTTTTCAATTTGTGGTATAAGCATTGAGTAACTCCACTGAGAAATAGCAGAAAACCTCAGAGGGAAGAGCTGTGCAGGTTGTGCTTGGCTGACCCTCACATGCTAAGAGGCAGCTAGAGCAGCTCAGTTTGCTTCACACCTGTGGGAAAACTCTCTGCTGAAGGATAAGCTGTGCCATTTTTTTGCCTGATAATGTGTTATATGTTTGCCTTTAGATTATGCCTTCCCATACATCATCCTGGTGCTCTCTTTGGTTACACTGGCTGTGTACATGTCTGCTTCTGAAGTGGAGGTGGGTAAACATGTTCCTTGTGTTAAAAGAGTAAAAAAGACTTGAGTGAGCAGAGACCACTTTGTCTCTTGCCTTTTCGCAGTGGTGTATTTTACATTAAGCCTCTTCCTTTATCCCTTCCCCTCTTGGCTGGAGGAATCTCATGTGAGAATTCCCTCTGATGGTGCACTGAGAAGCTGGGTGTGTGCTGGAAGGGCTCAAACCCAGGAGCTCTATCTGTCACACCTCTTAAATGTCAGGTGCTGGCTGACAGGCTGAATGCTAACAGAAAATTGTGTTTATTTTACAAGTTTTTCAAGGATCTGCTCGTGAGGAAGAAAAGGCTCGTTGTCCTCTTCAGCCACTGGTTACTCCATGCCTATGGAATCATTTCCATTTCCAAACTAGATAAGCTTGAGCAGGACCTGCCTTTGCTTGCCTTGGTACCTGCCCCTGCCCTCTTCTACCTGATGACAGCAAAGTACACAGAGCCCTCACGGATCCTCTCTGAAGGTGGGAATGGACACTGAAAGGAGCCTGTGCCAACAACTCTGTCCCAGTGATCTGGATGAAGCAATTTTAGTGCTTGTCATGCTTTGGAAACTTCTGTTTTCAAAAAGAAGTTGTTTATGTGCCAGACTTCTGGTGAAACACCTCTGGTGAGACTGTATAGTATTAAAAAGCTGCACTTTGTATTCTTCCTAAGTATCTGGTATAGATGGAAAGCAATGTCTTTTTATCTATTTATCACTGTGAATTTGTGTAAAAAGCTTGTGACACATCCTAGTACAATGGTTTGCCTGTGTATTGTTCATTTCCTAACACAATATTGGAATAAAACAGTAGAGCCTGGTTTTCAATAGACTTTAATAAAAAAAAATAGAGCTTGAATATACCAGAGAACTTCATTTTTTCATCACATACTCTAGCTTCTCTCCCCCACCAGTGGAAACAGACTTCCTTCCATCAAAAGATATAACATGTGCATGGTTCCTCATGATGTTTGAGTCTTACTGCTGGAGAAATGCACTGTAAAAGAAGAAGAAGAAGAAATGCATTGTAAAAGAAGAAGAAGAGATGCACTGTAAAATTCTCTGTAAGGTGGAGTTTATGCTCTGTGTGCTTAATTTATGGAGACCTTCCTGGAGAGCATTAAATAGATCAGATTAAAGATTTTCTTTTTTTGGGAGTTGGGTTAGTATTGGTCACCAGAACTTGATGCTGTAGAGTCTAGAGGAAGATTCAGAGCAGTGCTGAAGGGCCAAAAACAACCAAAAGTAAGATCCTCTCAAATTAAACTCTGACTGTATGGATCACTGGCTGTAACTGCCTATTTCTATATGTCTGTGACAATAATGCTTTTTTCATTCTATCACCTGCCAGCACTGCTAAGGACAGAGTCTGCCAGGAGCTCAGAGGCTTTGAAAGGTGTCACCTCAGCCAGGCTGCCTTGAGTGTCACTCTCCTCCATGGAAGGTTTGTTTTTGTACATCTGATACACCCTTCCTCATAGCTTTATGTGATTTTTTTATTTTCATGTGCAATGCCACTTGACAGTTCACTGCACCTAAAAATTGTGTGCAAACTCACTCTTGCATGCAGAAGTGAGGTTTTCTTTAGGGATTGAAGAAGTAATTGATCTTAAATCAAATCTGTACTGCTGTGTACAATGTTTAATTTGCAGACACAGTGATCTAGAGGATAGTTCTAAAAGTATGGGATTAAAATTCATGTTAAAATATCCCATCTGAGGACTTTACTCCTTCATGTGCATTTCTGTGTGGACTGTGTGTATTGGACTTAAATGTTATGCTGGATCTTGGGTTTAAATATTGTGCTGGATCTTGTTTTTAAAAAGAAAACTGACAAGTCCCAGGTAAAGAGTACATTTTTTGCTAGGTCTGGAAAACAGTATGTTAATTTTGAAAGCAGAATGAGAGATTCTATTAAAAGCAAAGCTTATGGAAGGGCAGTGCAGCCCATGGACCTTGGCTGGCACCCCAAGCACTGACCTTTCTGCTGGATTCCAGTGCTTTAGCCTTCAGCAAAGCCTGGAATGTGAAATACAAATTAATACAGCCATTTATCATCTCCCATTAGCAATAAAAGAATTATAAATACATGTATAATGGCAGCCACAGAAACAGCAGTACAAATTGCTCACATGAAAATATTAAAGAACATAAATTAACCACAGTCCTGCAGTGATCACCACCCAGCCACAAGCTGCAGGAGTTGAAGTCTGTTCATTTTATTTATCCTTTGAGAAAAAGCAAAGAATTCTGGGAAGATCAGTGATGCTCAGACTATTTTACAGCCCACTCATTGCTATTACCACAGCTCTTCAGGTAACAGTTAAAATGGGGTAGATTGCTGTGCCAAAAACTTAAAATATAAGGACTGAAAGGTTTTCTTAAAAAGGAATCTTGAAAAGAAAAAAGGTTTTTTTCTTTCTTTTTTGTTTTGTTTTGTTTTGATTTGTTTTGAAGTAGTTAGTAACATGTTACCATGAAGCACTGTCAGGTCATTCAGGCTTTTGCCTATTGTTGCCTTGAGTTCACTGCAAAAATATTTTATTATTACTCTGTGAAAAAAATAATTACAACTGAATATTACCACAGTTTTCTAAATATTTTCCAAAGAGTTTCACTGTTTCTAGAGAGATCAGGAAGGATAAAATGAGTTTTTGCTTATGGAAATACAAAGGTTAATGTATTCCTCTGACATTAAAAAGACAGTTTTTCTTTCAACATCATCATCCACTTCACCCTGTTGAACAAATTTTAGGAGTTTCCAAAACCAACAAAAACCACTTGTGTCTATGACACCAAATAAAATGGGTGAGAACAGCCAGAGCAGCACAGGTCATGCTCAAACAGGGAAACTTTCTTCTTTGGTCCCACAAAATTGTGTTTACTCAATAATGTTGGATCAGGTCTACCAGTACCCAGCTAAATTTCATCTTGGTTCCAGACAGATATGATCAGACAGAGCTGATAGCCAAGGGCCTGAAAGATGTAAAGAATGATTTCAAAGCATAAATTCCACATTTCACAGCCTATTCCACACCTCAGCTGCACCCCAGGCCTTTTCCTACAATCCCTGGCTGAAAGCACCAGACACAGGATATTGATTATCACAGAATCACAGAATTTTCAAGACTGGAAGAGACCTATAAGATCATCTAGTCCAGCCGATGTTCTAACTGTTCAGCTAGATCATGGCAGCAAGTGCCACATCCAGTCTTTTTTTAAATTCTTCAAGGGATGATGCCTCTACCACCTCACTGGGTAAATGATTCCAGTTTCTGACCACTCTTTCTGTGAAGTATTTCCTTCTTACTTCTAACTTACATCTAGCTTGACGCAACTTGAGACTGTGTCCTCTTGTTCTATCCGTTGTCGCCCGGAGAAAGAGGCCGACCCCCAGCTCACTACAGCCACCCTTCAGGAAGTTGTAGAGAGTGATGAGGTCACCCCTTAGTCTCCTTTTCTCCAGGCTGAACAACCCCAGCTCCCTCAGTCGTTCTTCATATGGCTTGTGTTCCAAGCCCCTTATTAGTTTCGTTGCTCTCCTCTGGACACGCTCAAGTAACTCAACGTCCCTCTTAAAGTGAGGGGCCCAGAACTGGATACAGTACTCCAAGTGAGGCCTCACCAGTGCCGAGTACAGGGGAAGAATCACCTCTCTGTTCCTGCTGGCCATACCATTTCTGATACTGGCCAGGATGGCATTGGCCCTCTTGGCTACCTGGGCACATTGCTGGCTCATATTCAATCGACTGTCAACCAGCACCCCCAGGTCCCTTTCCACCTGGGCACTATCCAGCCACTCCATCCCCAGCTTGTATCGGTACAGGGGATTATTATGGCCGAAGTGCAATACTCGGCACTTGGACTTATTGAAGTTCATCCCATTTGATTCTGTCCATTTGTCCAGCCGTTCCAAGTCTCTCTGGAGAGCCCTACACCCCTCTAGTTGATCTACACTCATACCCAATTTGGTATCATCAGCGAAACTACTAATAAAAGACTCTAAGCCCTCATCCATATCGTCAATAAAAATATTGAACAAAACTGGTCCCAACACAGAACCCTGAGGGACACCACTTGTGACTGGTCGCCAGCTAGATGTGACACCATTCACCAGCACTCTTTGGGCCCGGCCATCCAGCCAGTTTTGAACCCAGCAAAGGGTATTCCTATCCAGACCACGGCCAGCTAGCTTGTGTAGGAGTATGCTATGGGAAACAGTGTCGAAGGCCTTTCTGAAATCCAGAAAAACAACATCTACAGCCTTCCCTGCATCCACTAGCCGGGTTACCTGATCATAAAAAGTGATCAGGTTAGTTAGACATGATCTACCCCTCCTAAATCCGTGCTGGCTAGGTCTGATACCCTGGCCATCCTGCAAGTCTTGCATGCCTCAGGCAGGTGCCTTGCCCTTGGATACTCCTCTTTGTTTCCTCCCAAGCTTCATGTCTCTTTTCTGCAAAGCAGAGAAAACGTTTTCAGACAGTGTAATGACTGAACATTAGGCTGTTATGAATAAAAGCTGGGTCTGGCAGTAACTGATTGGCTTAACCAGTCTCCCTTTTTTCCTTTGTCTTTTTTCTTTTAAAAATTTTGTATACTTCTCTTTTATTTCTCTCTTGGTATCTTCCAAGATTAGCCTGCTTAGGTTTAATTCCTCTTCTTTTTACAGTAGTAGAAAGAATACTGAAAGTAATCTCAAAAGGTCATCTTGGTCCATCTCTGCTGTACAGCAGAATCAATTAGACCTAAGAACCCCTGACAGATGTTTGATTTGTCCTTAAAAACCCTGGTGGCAGAAATACTCTGTCTCTGCAAAACTCAGACAACTGATTCCAGTTTGATTCCAGGGCCTCCCTGTGTGTGCTGTCAGTGCTTTCTAAGGGCCTTCTTCTGTTAAATCTGTTCTGTTCCCAGTTATTTGTCTGAAAAAGGGGGCAAGGAGAAAAGCTTACTGTCTTGCTAGGATTTTTTTATTTATTTGATGGTTCCTGCCACACCTTCTCTTAGATTTACCTGTTTTAAATGGAAAAGTTGCACATTTATTCAACTTTTTTTTCATCATCTTTACTGAATTCCTCCTCAATCCCCAAATAATCTGCATCCTCCAAACTCCAGGTCTGTGGAGTTTAAAGCTACAGGTGAGAACATACACCTCAAACCTTGCCAGGCCACCTTTTCACACACACTTCTCTGACTGTTGCCTTTTTCATTGCTGCAAATCTTTGTTGACTTTGATGTTCATCTTTTCAGCTTTAATTCTGTTTATCTCTGCTCAAATGCCTCCCTTATGATGAATTTGCACAAACAACTGTTTCTACCTAAATGCAAAATCATGGATTTTTAAAAATTGTTATGAACCTTTTTTCCCTTAAATTAATTTTCTGGCTTGCTAAAATAATTCTTAATTCTAGTTCTGCCCTGCAGAGGGTGCTCCCACTCTTACCATGTTTGTCATTTGCAGATATGATAAGCTTTTGTTCTGTCCTATCACCTGAGTCCTTCAGGAAAAAACAGATTAATTCCAGTATGAGGCCAGACCTCCTGCAAACTAACAGGAATCGTTATTCTATTCAGTCTAAGCATGGGTAACAATTATCAAAGGTGATTTTTTCAATTGTTTTTGCTCAGCCTGAAAAAGAGGCAGCTGAAGGAACATAGATTAAAGGTGTGTAAAAATCACACACACCTTTGCTGGAGGAGTTGAAGAGATGAGTTACTGTTTCTCATAACACAAGAACTGCAGGATGCCAATAAACTTTTGAGACAGCAGGTTTAAAACAGGAGAACTCTTGTCCTTATTAAATAAATTATGTAAGTTATTAGGGAGGATAAATGTATATGTGAGCTAAAAGAATCAATCAGTGATAGGAGAACATTGCAGTGAAGATCCAGCATAGCATAAAATTCCATCAAAAGCTATTAAAATGCAGATATCATCCTCATCCAGAGAAGTTCCTGACACTCCATTTGTCATGGAGATTATACAGAAGAAGGGTCATTCTATATTTGCCTGTTCTTGCATTACTTCTCCAAGGAGGACTATTGATCACTGCAGAAGACAGGATCCTGGTAGGACCAGCTCTGAGCCTTACCCAGCAAGGCTATTTTGGGAAATGAAGCTGATTTGAACTTCACTCACCTATTTTTGATGAGCACTTAAATATAATCACGAGTAGCTCTGGCCAAAAAAAGGCTAATTTGATGTATGTGCATCTCTCAGCATAGTGGAGTCTCATCTTGGTTAAGGCCAAAGAAACACAAGTCACAAGTTAAATGACTTTTCAGTGGAAAAATACATCCCTTCCTTCAGTTTTGCTGCAGCAAAAGCACAGAAAGGGAGGACAGGAACAATCTATTCAGGCTGAGAGATTTGGAGAACAGACAGACAAGATGATACCCAGGAAATAAAGCCAAACAAAGGAATGAACTGGGCCCAGGATGTGAAGCAACACAACAACTCTGAACTCATTTCTGTGCAGGACTTCAATGTCAAGTGCTGCACTACCTGCTTTTGTTCCCTCTGAGACTCTGAACTTGGGTAAACCTGTCATGTCCACTCCTGTGATCAAAGGCTAGAAACATCAGATAAAGTATAGATGTTTGCATATTCTCACGGGCTTTTTTTTTTTTTTTTTTTTTTAATAAAAGACTGTATCAGAAAAATCAGCATCAAAATAAAAAAAAAAAGTCAATTATGGAGAACAGAGGAACAGAGGAAATGGCTCCCTTGGTAGAAACAGGTGTGTGAGGAAGGCAGAGAAAGGTGAGCTGAGTCTCATTTCTGTGAACTACTTTGATATTTTACATCACTGTCATGCTCCAAACAGAGAGGAATGAGCTTGATCTGACATGGCTCCTACAAAGGAATTTATTCCCCTCACACACATCACCTCCATAACACAGCATGCAGACTGAGGCATTTTGCAGATGAAAATACTGGAGGGCAAGTGCAAGAAATACTGAAAGCCCTGAAAGAAAATGGAGGAGAAAAGGAAGTAACTTCGGTTGTTTCATCCAAATAGGATGAAATAAAGCAAAGTAGGAAAAAGTTAAAAAAGGAGAAAGTGTTACCAGTGTATCACTGAGTGAAAATAAACAGTTACAATTGCTTTTTACACCTAGTGCTGTTCAAGACACAAAAGAAAGCAATCCTCTGATAAGAGTCTCATTTAGAATGGGTCATATTAAGGGAAAGTCAGAGTAGAAAAGTACCAAGGTATATTTGCCATCTCTTTTGTATGTCCTGCTTAGCTCAGCTGTCAGGAAGAGCATGAGAATGAATCCAGCGCAATGGTTTACTCAGCACTGACAGCCTCAGTCCTGATTTTTAGGGATGCTCGAGGAGTTACAGACCATGGCTGTCCTTGGTGATGTGGGAGCACAACCGCTCCACCAGCAGAGTGAGAACAATCCTCAAGGCCGGCTGTAAATCCACGTGTCTGAGGTCAGACATGCACAGAGAATATTACCTGCTCTCCTGGCACCTGATTTATCCTGTCTCAGCTCAGACTGGTGACCAGGAGTCAGACAATTCCCCTGGGGACAGAGCATCTGCTGCAGACCAAAGGAGCTCTGGAATCTTTGGAAGCTGCACAGTTCACACTCAGCATTTCAGTGCCCTACTTTCTTTGGGAAGGAAGCTCCTCATTGTTCTAAGGAACAGTGAGAGTCAGCAGCCTTGGGGGATGTCTTGACCACCATCACCCACTCCAACAGATTTACTACAATAATTCAGAGAAAACTTCCACCAGTGCCTAAAATGGGGAAATCTTGACAATGAAGGATGGGATGGTAGGCATGCAATATCAGTGGAGGCAGTGTCCTGGTTTGAAAAGACAGGTGTGTGCTAAGGAAGGCAGGAGCCTCCCTTGAAATGGAGAATGTAAACCCCTCCCTCTGAATTGTTGTAATTTTGAAATTTAGGGACTCTCAGGCAAAGATGTGGGAGAAGGAATAGCAGTTCTTTATTAGGGAAGAAAATAGAAATAAAATAAACAATGCAGTAACACAGAACAGCACTGCCATAGTCAGACCATGCCCTGTCCCCTGTGTGTCAGGGGGTTTTCCAGCCCCATCCCACGGGGGCTCAGCCCTCCTGCAGTGCCAGCTGTGGCTCTGCTGCAGCAGGGATCCTGCACAAGGGGGGAGTTTTCCTCTGCAGCTCCAGGGCTGCTGCAGATGGGCCTGGGCTCCCTCTGGCCATGCAGGGCAGCAGAAAGCTGCTCCTCTGGCAGTGCAGGGGGCAAAGGCTGCTGGGGTGTCCCAAACCTCAGATTGTATCCAGGTAGGAACGCTTGGCTCCTCCCCCTGTGTCACGGACATATTTTATGAAAAATCCTTTTGACAGGATTTTTTCTCCTGAGAAGCTGAGAGGCCTCAGAAATTAATTGTAAACAATACTGTGGAATACTGTTGCTGTGGAATGCAACAGGTACATCTTTGATTGGTCTCATGTGGTTGTTTTTAATTAATGGCCAATTACAGTCCAGCTGTCTCGGACTCTCGGGTCAGTCGCAAGATTTTATTATCATTCCATTCTCTTCCTTGCTAGTTTTCTGATGATATCCTTTCTTCTATTCTCTTAGTAGAGTTTAATATATCATTTTCTTTTAATAGAATATATATAATAAAACAATAAATCAGCCTTCTGAAACATGGAGTCAAGATTCTCAGCTCTTCCCTCATCCTGGAACCCCTGCGAACACCACCACACCCCTGGGCAGAGGATGATGTAATTTTTATCAGTCATGCACTGACACTCAGTGGCCCATTAACAGAAGATATTTTCCAGAGGGAGGATTGGTTGTGGAAGAGATAAAGTGCCCAATGAGCAGAGGATAATTGCCCCACGTCTAACAGATGGAAATAGAACACACACCCCCGCCCACATCTTGAAACCCAGGACAGGCAGGTAAGCGCAGGAAAATGAAAGAGACACAGGAAATAGGAAATGGGTGATTGGGGTCACTGTGAATGCTGCAGAAGAGCAGGTGGAGTGGCCATGGGATGGGGACAATGTGATTCCCAGCTTGGGCTGCCCAATCCCAGCATGGCAGAGTTTTTAATGGCCAGCCTCTTCTTTGCTTTGAACACTTCTGGAGGAGAGGTTGTGGACACAGCCAGGAGAGGCCCTGTGGACTGATGACTGTAGAGCCTCCCAACAGATTTAGCTTTTCGCCCCACACTGTGAAAGTCAATAATAATATAAAAAAACATGGAGCAAGTCAGCCAGGATGACTGAAATCTGCACACTCAACTTTCCAGACCAGGAACCCGACCTCATCCCTGCTGACAAATCTCCCCACAATCCTCCCACATCCATCTGTCTGCCCCATGCTCTTTCTGCACATGTAGTCCCTCCCAAATTCCCAAATCAACATCCTAACCCCATCCCCCTCTCTTCCATTGCATCCCAGCACAGAAAACTTCTCCTCCAAGCTCGTCAGACCTCTCAATGCCTCTAAAGCCTTTCAACATTAGCCCATGGCCTCAGCAGTAAATGTTCTGAGCCAGGACAAATATCTCTCTTACCTTTCCAGATTCATTATTGAAATCTTTCTTTTCCTGGACAATTTTTGATTGTAAAAGAATCAAGCTGAATCTTAATAGACAAAACCAATGTAGGCATATTTAGGAGGTTTTAGAAAAAAATTAAGGAAAAAATAATGCATTCTGATTTTCAGGTCTCTCATGTGAATATGTGTCTACATGCTTTTGAGCTCTATTCCATTCCATCTTTATTCATGAATTCCCTCTGATATATCTGATGAGAATAAAACTGGCAAAGAGGGCAAGGACATACAGAACTAGTAGGATTTCTGCTACAAGGTCTTAAATTACAAGTCAAGGCAGGCTTGTGGGGAGAAGCAATATTTTCCAGAGAAAAAGTACACAGGGAGAAAAGAGATGCTCTCAGGTAGGTAAAGGATAAAAGTCTGAGCACAGATTTATAGTTCTCTCTTGGGTGAGCATTGTGCATTTGTGTGATTTACAGGATGCACTCAGAACAAGGGATAATTGTTTCCTTTTTTAATTTCCTATACAAAACAGGAGTTCTGCAAGAACCATGAGCCTACCTAAAGATGTGTTTGAGGAAAGAAATCTGTTAGAGAGGAGGAAAGGATAAGCCAAAAGGAAAAAAAAGAGGAATGAGAAACACCTGCACCCTTAGAGCAGACAAGTACAGAACTAGAAATCCAACTTGACCAGGCTTGGGAAGTAAGTGGCAAAAAATGTGAAGGAAAGAAATGCATTGATGAGATATTTTCTTTAACTCAACACAACTGAGAAGCTGTAAAAATGCAGCACAAAGGAAAAAAAAAAAAGGAAAAGACTGTTTTGTGGAGAAAAGAAGAAACTTCACAACTTTATAGAAGTTGTAAAGCTCGGTATGCTTTTATTACGACGCGCGCCGGACGCAAGCCTCCCCAAAAAGGCAAGCGTGCTTCCGAAGACCTCAGGTCTTCTTTTATCCCCCTTCCAAATGCATATGCATACAGTTCTACAATAAGTTCATACATATTCATTCTGAGTGACATTTAGCACCAGTTCTTCTTTATCAAAGAAATTTCTAAGTCGGGGGCAAATCGGCCTTGTGGTCTTTTCTGTTTTTCTTTCTCTGTCTCTTTGCTGTCTCGGCATGCGAGTTTTTCTTTCAGTTTTGGCTTCACAGACTTTTCACTTTTTTTAGACACTTCACTTAATTCAGAATGGATCTTTACTCTGTCTCATGACAAAAGAAACCAAAAAAAAGAAACAAAAAGACAGTGGTTCTGTTCCACTCAGGCTGTGAAATTCCTGGCCTGCAGCTCTCTGGTCATCATCAGATCACGACTCCCTGGGCTCTCAAACAACTTGGTCAGCTTCCCCAGCAAAAACTATTTCTACTGAAGTTAATGCTCAGAAGAGTAAAGATAAGACATTTGTAACTGCCTACAAGATCAAGGGACAGGGCTGGATGCTGGCTGCAGCTCATTTTTTACAGTAATGACATTGTTAATTAATGGCAACATTCATTTCATGAGGACGTTAACGAAATAGTTCTGCCACCAAGAAAAATAGTAAAATAGAATTCTGAGCAATGGTTTCACACAAGTTTCCAGGAACTCATCTTTTCTTCTCTGTATGGATTCTGAGCTCAGCTTGTACAGGGAAAGGGGTTCAAAAGCAGGATTTGATTCTCCAGGAAAAGCCTCACCTTTTCCCCCTTTACTTTTGTCCTACAACCCTTCAAAAGGCAGAAAAGGAGAGAAGTAACTAATACAGAATAAAAATAAAAATGACATTATTAAAATACATAAAAATAATTATAGATAAAATATGAAATTATATATTAAAATATATAATATAGAACATATATATATTTATATTATTTATATAATAGATATATAATGTATAAAATAATAATAATAATAATAATAATAATAATAATAATAATAATAATAATAATAATAATAATAATAATAATAACAACAACTACTTATTATTATAGTGCTGAAGTGAGGATCTGCACATTGAGCTGCATGGATATAACATGGATAAGTCCACAGAATATTTGGATTATTTTGCTTGCTCACATCTTTTTCAATGCCTTGCAATTCAGGTGACATTCAGAAGGAGACATCTATGCCAGATTCTCTTTTCTGAGAATGTCAAAATGTCTGTCTCTTTAAATTCTGTTTTTTCCCAGTTGCTTGGGTTTTTATTTTTTTTTCAGTTTTGCTATGAGAATTAAATATAGCCTATAAAAATAAAACAGAATGTGTCAAAACAAATGAAAATTTCCAAAACAGCAGATAATGAATCCCTTTACTGCCACTGGTAGGGTTTTTTAAAAGTTTTCATAATATCTGCATGAAGATCTACTATTTTCTAGCCCCTCTGAGATTTCACAGTTACAATTTCCACAGCTGAGATTTCAGTTACAATTTCCACAGCCTGCAAACAAAGAATATTGAAGGAGCAGTGGTTAAGGCTCTACTTTCTGTATTTAATTGCATTTAATCACAGAAAGAGTTAAAAAAATAACGAAGGAAGCTTGGTAATGAAAAGAAACTTAAAATGTTAACCTGTAAAATCTACCATTTGAGGGACCCTCACTGCAGGATTAACTGAGGTTAAAATTCAGAAGGAGTACAAAATTCTTCATGATGTCTGAACAGTCTTCTTTTCTAAATTTCTTCCGATTTCACATCATAGTTTGCACCCACTAAATATCTGTAATTTTAATTTCTCCTTTTCAGCTGGTCCTCCAGAGGCGTGGGAGGGACTGGGATCCAAATCAGCCTCTCCCTGACTCTTTTTAATATTCCTTATAAAAATGTCCTGATAAATTGACCAAAAGAGCGGCAAACTCTCCCATGAATCTGGTAAAAAGAGTCTATACAGACCTTGTGTTTTTGAAAGTGATCTTATAACCAAGAAATTAACAGTTAATAAGGTCAGGCATCAAAAAAAACCTAATTTTCTTATTAAAATGTAGGGACTGACTTTCTCTATAAATGCCCCTCACTTTGACCAGTTATGAAATTGGATTTGACCTTTGCACTGATGGACCCAAAGAATTTTGTGTATAATTTGTGTACCATTGAATTCAAACTTATCAAGTGCTCTAAGTCCAAAAATTTTTTACTTGGGTTTTCAAATTCAACCTTTTTCTTGGAAAATATTATTGGAAGATGAGCATTACGGGGTTTTTTCCTTTTAATTTCTTTCTTCCTTATTAAAAATAATGCAATTAACTGTGTAATGTTTAACACTTTAAAATAAAACATCTGAAGCCTTCCATAATTAAATGAGTACAAAACTTGGACTAGAAGAAAATAATTTGCTGCAAAAACCACAGCTATGTACCAAATGGCAAAATTCTGTAAGATAAAGAAATTATAACTAATTAATATATCATGCAAATTAGGACCTGATCAAATTTCATGTGACCTTATTCCAGTGTAGGAACCTGATTATACCAGATTTAGTAAAATATCTAAATATTTTTAATAGGGTAATCTCTCTTTATGTTATCATTCAGAAAGTATATCAAATATTCACAACAGAAAGTAGGACAGAACATTAAAAAACAGTGAAACCTTATCTCACAGCTTGCTGGGAAATGCAGGTACCTTTATTTTAGGCAGTTTGCCTGGAGGGAGTGAATTCCAAGTATGTGTTTGTTTGTCTCACAGTCTGTAAAAGCATCAATGCAGATGTGACATTCTGAGAGGTTCTGACACAGAAAACAATTCACATTCCATGGCTGTGAGTACATTTATATAAACCACACACACAGAAGTGCAAACTGCACATGTGCACCCAAGGGAGTCACTTTTCTGCCTGTGCCACTGTGGAAACAGATATGAGAAGGCAAAATCCAACGCTTGGAATAATTTCTAAGGTAATTTCATTTTTGGCACTCTCTGCAGAGCTGGGAGTAGGTTTCCTTTACCTTTTTATCACACTCACAGAAGCACAGAGAGGTTTGGCTTGGAAGGGGCTTTGAAGATGATCTCATTCCAGTTTTCCCTGCCGATGGCAGGGAGGTTGGAACAAAATGGTCTTGAAGATCCCTTCCAACCCAAACCATTCTGTGATTCCACCATTCTGTGTTTACTGAAATGAATCCTTGCTTATTTATCCACACATTAACAAAATTAATACACATACAATACAGCATGACATGACCAATATCTGTGATAAGATCATCCAAGACTTTGTGCTCCAATAAAACACATTCCAGTTATTTGTGTCAACTTCTAGAAAGTTATGCTTTTTCTGGCGCAGTTGTTTCTCACCAGTTTCATTACAAATGGAAGAGCTGCTTGCAAGCACTGGAAGAACAAAGAAAGCAGGAAGAGGCTTCCCCAAAGAAGGGGCATTGTGATTTATTTTTGAACAGCTCTAGCAGCGTGGCAGAAGGTGACAGTGACATGAAATCTGTCAAGGAGAAAACAAATATCTCCCAAGTCTCTATTGGAGCAAGTCTTGAAGAAGAAGATGGATCTCTAGCACAGTTACTGATTCAGAATTCTGATTCTGTCCTATTTTTTTAGCTGAAAACTGTGATTTTTGATGAGGGAACAGCCTCAAGTTGTGCCAGGGTGTGGTATTTTCAGGGTCCACCATGGCAGGAAGGAAATGATGAACTGATGCCAGGTTCTTAGAAGGCTAATTTATTATTTTATCATACGATATTATATTAAAGAATACTATACTAAAACTATACTAAAGAATAGAGAAAGGATACAAACAGAAGGCTTAACAAGATAATAATGAAAAATCCATGATTCTCTCCAGAGTCCTGACACAGCTGGACTGTGATTGGTAATTAAGTAAAAACAAGTCACATGAAACCAATCAAGCAACACATGTTGGATAAACAATCTCCAGACCACATTCCAAAGCAGCAAAACCCAGGAGAAGCAAATGAGATTATTATTGTTTTCCTTTTTCTCTGAGGCTTCTCAACTCCCCAGGAGAGAAATCCGGGCAAAGGGATTTTTCCAGAAAACGTGACAGTGGCACCAGGGAAGGGTTAGATTGGATATTAGGAAAAATGTTGTTACTGAAAGGGGGACCAGGCACAGGCTGCCCAGGGAAATGCTGCAGTCACCATCCCTGGAGGGGTTTAAAAAATGTGTAGACATGGCATTTAGGGCTGTGTTTTAAAGATGGGCTTAGCAGTGGTGGATTAATAATTGGTCCCCATGATCTTAGAGGGCTTTTCCATCTTTATTGATTCTGTTCTGTGATTTTTGTCTGCAGCAGTTCCTTAACATTAATTGTTAAACCTCCAGATTTCCCTTGGTGAGCTCCCCAGGGCTGTAGAAGGCAGGCAGCAGCAGGCAGGCTCTGATCTTCCAGAAAAAAAAAAAAGATTTTAAAAACCTCTTGCAGCAGAGAGTTGCTTAGGAACATCAGCAGTGAGCTGCAGGGGTGAGGGCCAAGCACTGCTCACCATGTTTTGAAAATATTTCCATTCTCAGTAATCTCAGTGCAATTTTCCACACATGCCATGGTGCAGCATTCTCTCCTTCCAAAGGGTTTCTTTGCTTCTCATGGAGGAATTCAGTTCCATCAGCACAGCAAGCTGCAGCTGATGTGTCTGAGCAGCACTGGATTCATGTGCAGCACTAACAAGAGCTAAAAAATAAGTGCAAAACATGTGGAAGCCTCTTAGGTACAAAAAGCTATTTATATATATAAGATAATACATTAAGGGATTGATTTATAATCTTCAGTTCTCTACTCTTGATGCTGTCAGCTGGTACAGGAGAGCTGTGATTCTAACATCCCAGAAATCACATAATTTGCATTTACTCCAGTAGTTTAGTCCCACCACTTCTTCCCTGAGTCATCTGCATTTATCAGTGAGAAGAAGCCTGCTGTGTTCTCACACAACAACTGATATTTTTCATGCTGTTCATCTAAGAAACTCACTAGGCATATAGTGAACTGATAAAAATTACTCTTTTCCTCCCCAAAAAAAGTATTCTGCACAATGAGCTCTGGCAGCCCAGGATAAGGAGTGAAATCAGCTGGCTTGAAATTCAGTATTTTTCTCCCAGAAGAGCCACTGCTGTGTGAAAGGGAAGAGCATGGAGGGATGGTGGATGAAGCTCCTCTGTGCAGGGGAGCTGTACTACAGCATCTCTTCAGTTTCAGAGATAAGAGACACACCAGGGTACATCCATCCCTACAAAAAAACCCACTTAGGGAGTGCAGGGAGCAAAAAGCACAAACAACCTCCTGGCTGCAAAGCAGACACACGCTGTGGGCAGAGAGAGGTGAGGCAGGGAACTGGCTATAAAAGATAAACAACAAACATCAAACACAGCTGTGGTGGGGAAAAAGAAAAAAAGAGAAATAAAGAAAAGGCCTGGTTGCTGTTTCTTGATGAATTTAAAGCTGATCTAATTTGGTAGTATTGATAAAAAGCCAGTCCTGCTCTCTGTGGCCATCCTGCCAGGCCATCCCTCCTCCTGTGCCTCCACTAACAATCGTGCAGCCTCATGGTTAGCTGGATAAAGAACTGAAGCTCCCTTGCTTCTCCCAAGAAAAGGAAACCCTGATTTTCATCTCTATCTGCTTTCTGAATTATTTGTTTTGTGACCACGGTGTAAAGAGAAACAGAAAGTGGTAGCAGAAAATGCCTTGGACATCCTGCAAGTCAAGCCATACTTGAGGGAAAGGAAGAGAAATGGAGCTCAAACTGTATTTCGTGTGGATTTCTAAATTGGAGCTGAAGCTTTAGACTCCTGTCAAAGTCAAGGAGAGAAAGAGGAACTTCCAGCTCGTGATGAGCTCCAGCTCCAGCCTGGGGAAGAGGAGGCTCAGAGGGAAATTTCTCAATTTTTGCAGCTCCCACACAGGAGGGTGGAGCAGCCAGGTGGGGCCCAGGCTCTGCTCCCAGAGAAGAAGGGACAGGAGAAGAGGAAATGGCCTCAAGTTGTGCCAGGGGAGGTTTGGATTGGGTATTAGAGAAACATCTATTCACGGAAGGGATTGTCAAGCACTGGCACAGCTGCCCAGGACAGTGGTGGGGTCACCATCCAATCCTTGGAGGGATTTCAGAAATGCCTGGATGTGACACTTGGGGACATGGGTTAGTGGTGGCCTTGGCAATGCTGGCAGAATGGTTGGACTTGATGATCTTGGAGGTCTTTTCCAACATAAGTGATTCTGTGATTCTTCTGATTTGCTTTAAACATCTCTTCCAGGATGTCTGAAAATGCCTCTTTCTCTTCACTGTCCAAAAGAGACAGGTGACAAACATTTGGGCAGGTAAACCCCACCCAGAAGCAATGTCACACTTGATTAAGTATCATTATCCCTACCTCACACAGAGGGAAGCTGCAGCACAGAGCTGGGATCAGAGGAAATGCTGAAATTCTCCAGTCATTCCTCTAGTGCTTGTGCAGGGTCTCCATTAAAACACCTCTCATTTAGACTCTTATGTGAGAGATTTACCCTCACAATGCCACGCATCAGCAAACATCCATCTTCTTCCATTAATAACTTATTAATTCTTATTATTATTAATAATTTTTACCAGCAAGATTTATTTTATAGAATACTTTGGATTGTTGAAATGCATATACAATTCAATTCTCTTGTTGGGGTATTTTTTGGGGGGTGGTTTTTTTCAGGGCTGGTTAAGTCAAGACTACCTGTCATCCCTGCAATAATCTCTCCTGGAAAATTCTGCATTCTGAAGCAAAGACTGCTGCTATTTATAGTCTCTTCTAGACATTCACGTGTATGCCTTCAAATTTCTTTCTGACAATTAACCCAGAAGTGATAATGAAGTAACACAACTGATGAAAAAGCACTTTCTCCTTATGATTTTTAAAAATTTTTTTTTAAATAAACGTGGAATTTTTTAAAATAAACATGGATATTTTCCATGTTTAGGTAAATCATTCTGCTTGCTCACCTTGCCCAACAGTTTGCCCAAGGCTGCTCCATCCCTGGCAGTGTTCCAGACCAGCTTGGATGGGGCTTGGAGCAACCTGGGATAGTGGAAGGTGTCCCTGACCATGGCTGGAGAGTTGGAACAAGATTGTCTTTAAGGCATCACAACTTATGCATAAATCCAATTCAATCTTTCTCTTTCAGTTTTTCTGGAAGTCACAATCACCTACTGAGACACTATGGAAAGAAATTATATTGTTGAAATTTGCTGTCTGCAGAGCCAGCTCTGCATGCGTGTATATAAATTACTCTCCTTTCCTTGGCAAGGTGAAATATTTAGAGGTGTAAAATAAATGTGTAAGAGGTTTTAATTTTCCTGTGAGTTATATCCTCAATTAGCTGAAGTGGTGAAAAAGAAAACAGCTTTATGGTTTCAGCACCTTGCATAAAACACTCACCTGATAGACTAATGCAGAGCTGGCCTGAAACAGGTGATTTAGAGACCCACTGAAGGAGAAAGGGAAGCTTTAGGAGTTTTACACCTGCATAGATAAACACATTATGGAAATGCTTTTAAAACACCTTCTGTTTGAAGCCATTCTGGCTTTTATGGGCTTCAGAGGTCTTACAGCAGTTACCTGTGAGCAGCCATCCCCAGCTCATAATTCTGCCAGGACTTTTATTATCAAGCAGTCACCATTCAAGAGGTGTTTGGACAGCACCCTCAAGCCCATGGTGGAATTTCTGGGGATGCCCTGTGCAGGCCCAGGAGCTGGACTTGATGATCCTTGTAGTTCCCTTTCAACTCAAGGTATTCTATGAATCTATGCAAAAGTTTCAAGTAAAGATTAATTACTTTTTTTTTAAATCACTTTGTATCCAATGCAGAGAGCCCCTGACGCAGGGAATGATTGGCATCTGACTCCATTGATTCAAAATGCTGAACAATTGCTTTATTAAAATTATACTGTATCATATTAATACTATATTATAACTATACTAAAGAGATAGTGTACTATATTATCCAAAAGATACTAAAGATAAACTAGTGACTGTCAGAGACAGTCAGGACACAGCTTGGACCTAATAGGCCAAGGAAACAAAGCAATCCTCAGCAGAATCCAACTGACAAATCACTTCAGGTAAACAATCTCCATAACACATTCCACATGTGCAAAAACAACGGGAGCAGCAAGGAGAGATAAGAATTGTTTTCTCTTCTTCTCAAGGAAAAATCCTGGGAGAGAAAATTTTGTCTCTCTCTGTTCAGAGAATGTGAATGGCACAGCTTTGCACCCAGGGCAAACACAGGGCAAACCCCCCTCCTGCTGAACTCTGTGCCCCTGCAGAACCCACTGAGTGCATCCTCACAGCAGCCCTGAGGCAGGGCAGCAGTGTTTTCCTCCCTTGCACTGACACTGCTAAGCTCTTTATGATGTAAAAAGCTCTACCCAAGCAGACCTTTGCCTCCACGTGGTTTTTGTGGTGCTCCTGCTGGGTCAGGGCAGATTCAGAGCTTGCACACGTGTGGGATTCACATTCTCTGCACAGAGAGAGACAATTCTCTCTCTCAGGTTTTTTTCCTGGAGAAGCTCAGAGGGAAAACAATTCTTATCTCATTTGCTGCTCCTGTTGTTTTTGTGAGCATGTGGAATGTGTTGGAAGATTATTTACCTGAAGGGATTTGGTAATTGGATTTTGGTGTGAGTGTTTTTGTTTTCTTGACCAATCTCTGCAAGCTGTGTCCTGATGGTCAGTCAGGAGACAGGGGATTTTGTTCAGTTGAGTTTTTATTCAGTTTCAGTTTAGATGTAGTGTAAGGCAGTATAGAATAATATATTATATAATATATTATATAATAATATCTATATTATAGTATAATAATATAATTAATTAGCCTTCTGAATCAATGGAGTCAGATGCATAATTTTTCCCAGACAATGGGGTCACCTTGCTAGTCTGATACATGTGCCCAAAACCAAACACTGAAATCACAACAGATTGAGAGGAGAACTTCAGCCCTGAGTCACAATTTACTTCACTGACCTGAATCACAATTTACTTCACTGACCACAAGACCCTTACTCTTTTTACTTTGACAGAAGTGTAGGCACACACCAAATTCCCCCAGCCCCTAAAATGTACAAATGACATTTTATGCTCCCCCATTAAAACCCCTCCAGGTGAGCCAAGGCCTGGATCAGCTCTGCCATCTTCCCTTGTCAGATTGGTTTTTTCTGTGACAGCCAAACCTCTGCAGGCAGCAAAGTGCAGGAAAGCGCCCCCCCTTCACCCCAAAATGCCTTTCTCTCTCTCTTTTAATTCACACAAGAGAACACTGCTAATAGTACAACCGTGAAGGATTAATTCCATGGTTACCAAGTAATTTATTCCCATAGGTTTGAGACTAAATATTAAATTTCCTGTACCAATTTCTTAATAGCAGCATTAGTACCTTCAAGACACTGCACAATTTCCCCACTGAATGCAGAGCCTTCATTTTCCAAGTGTTTTCCTAAATGAAAAACACAATGAAATTAGAATGTATGGTTTCTGAGTGTCAAATATTGCTCTACTGTTCTGCAGGATTACTCTGAAAAAGAAGGATTTTTTAAAAATTATTTGCTAAAGCTGTTTTTCCTTGTTCTAAAGTAGGTCAGCATCTTTCACACTCCTCCTCCTCCTGGTACACAGAAGAGGCAGATGCACAAGCAGTGTTTGAAGTCCACAGGACCTGGTGAAATTTTCAGTGACAAAATCCTTTCAACTCCAATTCTGCTGAGTTAATATTTTAAAATAGTCATTCAGAGAAGTATACAGAGGTTATTAAACTGAATTAAGAGCTGTGGATCAAAATAATTTTCCCTTAAGCAGGGTGTAGCTAATCTTTAGATTTTTTCCAGGCAGTCATGCCTTCATTACTTCTTTTTCCAGCCAAAAATACTAATCTGGATTTGTCAAAGCCTGAAGTGAGATTTACATTAGTCCAGAAGCTACTCTTTGTGTTGTAAATTTTAATTTAGCTTGAGCTGGAATAATAACTGCAGGGATTTGAATTCATGCAAAATATTATTGCACCTGTTAGAGTGGCGTGAAATTTTTTTTATATCCTGATTTTGTAACAGAGCCTAAATCCTCATAGGAGGGGGAAAAAGAAAATTTGTAATCCATGAATGAGTGAATTTGTTGTGAAGATGAGGCACTCAGCCAGCTGAGAGCTCTGGTTTTAATTTTATCCACCAACTTGTTGGAAAACCAGCAGCTACCCCATGACCATGGGGTCTTTATCAAGTGGGAACAGAGGCCAGGAGAAGCTCCTACCTCAGCCTTACCTGCCCATATTCGTCCCTGATGGTCACCAGCTACTAGAATGGCATTTTCAGTGAAACATCAGCAGGAAAAATGCTGGAAAACAAGTCCACATATTCAGGAAACAGCAGAGAGAGTGCTCTGGAAGGGCAGAATGTGCCCCAGCTTCAGCAATTTGTAGCAATTCCAGGC
The DNA here is from genome assembly GCF_027887145.1 of Ammospiza caudacuta. Taxonomy (NCBI): domain Eukaryota; kingdom Metazoa; phylum Chordata; class Aves; order Passeriformes; family Passerellidae; genus Ammospiza; species Ammospiza caudacuta. The sequence goes on along the minus strand of NC_080598.1, from coordinate 61,000,195 downwards.
AATTCTTTCTAACAATAGCAGCTCAAAATCACAATTTTTTTTTTGCCACCTTCCAATCAGTAGAGATGTGAGTTCTTTTCCCCAGAAACATCAGAAAATTTAAGGCATATTGTTTGAATTAAGATGGAATGAATTAAGATAGATGATAAAATCTAACTCAACTGCTGCCTTCTGTCAGTGGTAAGCCTCTGCCCCTGGTGCTGATCCTCCAGGCCCCTCTGCAGGATTCTGGAGGCCTCTTCCAGGCACTGAAAGGCACAAAAATGCCTCTTTCACTTGCTTTTTCTAAGCATCTGTTGCCTAGATTAAACATCTCATTCAGAAAAAAAAAAAAAAAAAAAGAAAATTGGGGACGAAGCATTTAGATATTTTCAATTTCCTTCTAACGCCTGTTTCTAAACCAAAAATAAATGCCAGCCATAAACTGGCATTATTGAAGTAAAGCTTTCTCAAATATAGGGGTTTTATTAAGGAGAAAGATTCCTCTGGAAAGTCTTGACATTTTTTCCTGCATGCTCCTCCAAAATCCAGCCAGCCTTTTATCCCAACCTCTTCACTGTTGAAGTTTTTCTCCTAATCAAACCTTTAATCCTTTTAAAAGAGGCTTAAAAATTGAGGTAATGTGCAAAAAAAAAAAAAAAAAAAAAGTCAGCTGGTCCTTTTCCATCCCTCCTGGACTCTCTCATTGCCACAGGCACAAACTTCTGCTTTCAGAACAGCACCAGCTCAACAGAGCACTGCTTGCACACCATGTTCCCAAAAAACATGGAATTATCTAGGTTGGAAAATACCTTTAAGATCATCAAGTTCAGCAGTTCCCCCAGCACTGCCAAGACCATCACTAACCCATGTCCCTGAGTGCCACATCCAAAATCCATGCAGGGATTTTGACTCCATCCCTTCCCTGTTCCCTGGAATCACTGCCATGGGCACAGCAGAGCTTTGTCCCATTTGAAATCCCTCCTCAGCCCCCTGGCTCCTTTGGCCATGGGATGGAGAGCAGCCTGGCAGTGGCCAGGGGGGCAGAGAGTGCTGAGATCATGGACAGTTACTGGCAAAATGTTTCCAGGCCATCCTACAGCTCATGAATGAGCTCATGTCACCCCCAGCCATCTGTCTGATCTGTGAATGCCTTTTTTTGACCTCCTGGTTAAAAGCTCTTCGAGGGACATTATAAATGTGCAGCACTTCAAACCAAATTGCCCTGAAACTCATCGCAAAGGCAACAGGGCAGCTCAGGCCCCCATCCCATCCAAGTCCTTATTCTGGCAGCTGAGGCCTGCAGAGTGAATATTTTGTGCTGTACATGTTATAAAGCACAAGCTGTGCCAAATCCTCACTATTTATAAGAAACCAGTTTTGTTAGACAGGAATAACTTTCCATTACACTTGAACAGATTTGACAAGGATGGGAAGTTTTGAACGTTGTGAAATTGGACAATTTGGAGTGATAACCAAGAGGCAGAGTGTGGAATCCATCCCTGGAGATTGCTCAGCCATGTCTGCCCCGACATCTCCAAGAGGGGCATTTTAGAGACAGATAAAACCTGTTTGAAATGTGTCTCCTGGTACTTAGTTTATTTGGTGCTTTTTTCTTTGGGCAACTTTATTACTCATAGTGCAATTTCCTTGCTTGCACTTGAAGCAATCCTTCTCCTGCATGATGATTAATCTTGCCTCCTGAAACAAATTTATTCTGTTTTTAGCCATTACTTCATCTCTTTCAGGAAGGCCTTCACACCGAGCTGCTGATTGCTGAATTGTTCCAGTTTTGCATGCCTGTAATCCATCCAGGTACCCTGACAGCAGGCTGTATTTCTTACAGCAGTCATCATGATAAATGGCATTCAGTAGGTCACATTTATCTTCCAAGAAAATCCAACAGCTCCCTAAGCAGGTTCTTGTCTGATATGGCACAGGGGAAAAAAAAATTAACATTCAAGACAGTTCAAGAGCTTCTAACCTCTCAAGACCTGAAAAGAATGAATTTGTGTTCTGAGCATGTTTTAAATTTCCTTCTGCCTTCAGATCTCAGGCCACCTGATCACTTGAGAGGCCGAGGGGACAAGGAGCATCTGTCTCTCACCACCTGCCACTGAACCACAGTGCAAGCTGCAGCCACTTCATGTGCCACCAGACTTGTCACTGAAAGAGGATTTCCCAAGGCTGCCCTACAACACCAACACTGCTGACAGCCAGGTTTGTGTGACAGGTAGAGGCTGCAGCTCTCTGTTGGTTTTTGTTTGTTTTTTTTTTTGAGCAGGGTTTCCAGAAATAAGAGGTAGTAGAAAGGCTCAAAGAGGAAAAACCCCAGACATCTTCATGTATGTGCTTGCCAAAAAGTCTTGGGAGTCCCACAGAGGAACCAGATGGCCCCATATGTGAGAGTAAAACCAAAAAGACAAGGAGGAAATGCATTAATAACCATGGCAGCCCCCTCATCTAGAAACACATGGCTTTCACATGGCCCTTCCCCACCAAACACTTGCTGTGACTCTTCCCTTTGGATTTTATGTCTTTTACATCATCCCAGAAAACAGGAAAAGACAGTCCATGGCCACTACAGCCATGGGGGTAACATTATGGGGATAACTATGTGTTTTCTTAGGCAGATCTTTAAACAAACAAAAAAAATTAAAAAGAATAAGTTAAAATGAGACCCATTTTCCCTATTAATCCTTGGCTCCAAATATCCTCACATGAGGAAACATGCACAACACAAGGATAAAGTCATCTCACAAAACACAGTGCATAAAATACCTCTAACCGTTAAAATAAATAATTTCTGGCCTTGGAGACTATGCTGGCATCCCAAACTTTCAAAACACAAAAGTTTAAAAAATATCAGTAATAAACTTTATACACTTTATGTTCCAAGCCTGCACACTGCAGTTGAGCTGCATTTTGAGGCTTTCCCATGGATGTGTTTAAATGCAGCCATCTGTGTTTTACTGTTTCACAGGGGGGGTATAAATACAAATATCCTCAATTCAGAGCTGAAGATGGAGTAGTGATTGTATGAGGGAATATCATGAGGAGGCACTGCTGATCATTTCTGTGAAAAACAGGCAGGGAACAAAGAAAACAGAAGAAACAAAGAACCAGCAGGACAGCCTCACCTCTTTTCAATTATCTAAAAAAGTCTAATAAAAAGTGCTGCATCTTTCCTCTGCAGACAATCAGCTTGGTAGGAGCTGGCCCCTTTCTCTCCATCCTTATTTACAGCTGCTGCCACCTTGCCAGGCTGCTCCTGGAGACCTTTTCCACTCCAAATCAGCATCAATTTATGGCTCAGCAAGGCACCATCAGCAAAGCTGGGGCCATCCTTCACCTCCAGCGCCCTGAGAAATTGCCTTGGAAATTGAGCTGTGCCAAGGACAGCCAGGTGTTAAATGATCTGTGTGTCAGGCACCTGCACAGGACCTGATCCCATCTTCCCATCCCTCCTCATGGTGTTTGCAAGTGTCCTGGTTTAGGGCAAATTTGGGAGAGAATCTCCAAAGGGGCCCCTCCAGAAAGTAAACCCACACGGCCCCAAACGATTTGGGAAGGATTCCTCGGAGAGAAGTGGAAAGAACCTGTTTATTTAACAGGCACAGCACCCCCAGCACACAAAATGAACAATACTGGGTGACACCACTCTGTCACAGCTCTGAAAAAGATGACAAATTCAGAAAGTCTCTCTGTGGGTGCTCGCTCTGTTCTCAGTCCCTCAGCGCTGGGGCAGCTGCTGCCCAGAGTAGGCCCCGCTGGGCCACAAGGTGCAAACTCTCGGGGTTTGCCAGGCCCCAGCCCGGAGCAGGCTCGAGATGGTACAAAAAAGGAAAGGAGAAACAGCTCAGGAAGAAATTTGGACTGTTTAGCTAAACTAGCTAATGAGCAGAAGCAAAAGCAAGCAGAAGCAAAGCAGAAACAAGAGCGAGAGAGCAAAGCGAAAAAGCAAAAGCAGCACCATGTACTGCCCTGTCTCTGTGTCTCGCCAGGCTGATAAGAAAACCCAAACAAAACTTTCACTCTTCAGAGCCAGTCTTGAAGGCACAGAACATAATATCCAGCATAAACAGAACACATGAATCGGGATACAAGCATCATCACGTCACCCTAGGACAGCAAGGCATGGGGGAAATCAGCTCACCCCACCTTGTGGACTGGAGCAATGCTCTTCTGTGGTTTGAATGGGCAAAGTGTCTCCAGTCCATCCCCAAAATAAAAGGATCAACGTCTTCATTGCCCTGCAGGCAAAGTGCCATTATCTGGATGAACAGTTTTCCCTGGAATTGCAGAAGACCTATTTTACCTGGCTTTATGGGAGGGGAAAAAATTCATCTGCTCATTTGATGACAGCCAATTGAATAATTAGCAATTAAACTTTGCTAGGAAGAAGAGGAGGTCTCTTTTTGTGAATATCTTTTCAAGTCTTAAGCAGGATTCAGGTCTCAGTTTTGTACCTGACTGAAATTCAGGCAGCCCTGGGCCAAGCAAACAAATGGATTTATTCTCACAGAATTGCTTAAGGTGGAAAAGACCTCTAAGATCATGGAGCCCAACCATTAACCCAGCACTATATTACCAAAGTACTCCATTCTCCTGGTGAGTTTAGCCCCTCAACTAGAAATTGTTCTTGAGGATGAATTATAGGTTGGTTCCTTTTCAAGCAATAAAACATTTCTAGGTAGAATATTTACCTATTCTTCACTTTTTTTTCAGATGTATTATGGTCCCACAGTTGTGGCGTCACAGCTTTGTACAAATACATCAGTGAAATTACAGATTTTAATGGAAAAATAATAGCAATGTTCCTTGTTCTTTAGGAACTGTATAATATCTCTTTTTTTTTTTTTTTTTTTTCTGTAACAACAGCCTCAAAATCAGAACTTTGATATGAAACAGTCACTTATTTTTTTCAGCAGATATTTCAAGCCAGGGCTTCTCTTCAAACAGCTCTGCAGAGTTGCACAGGAATTTCAGTCCTTTAACACTCAGAAGAAGAGGTCTGGTGACTTCTACATGAAAGGTCCTCCACAGGGCTCTCTCTTCCCCTGGAGAAATGCCTTTTCCATTGCCATCATGCTGCCTCTGCTTGTCCAATAAAACCTTTTCTGCAGGTCTTACTTTGAATTTCTGTCAAAGATGAGAGTGTTAAATAAGTTACAGACACACAAAGTGCAAAAGCAAAGGATAAGTCATGCATTGGGATGGTTTTACTGCTGCCACAGGACATTTAAGCTCAGGAATACTCTGATTTCTAGCCCCAGACCTCTAAGAATTTATTGCTGCCCTGCACCTGAAATAAATTCTGCTGCTGCAATGATCATCAAATGGGGAGAGAAAAATCCCTGCCCAGCCGGAAGGTGAGAGTAGCTGGGAAATGCAGCACCAGCCTACAGGAGCAGAGGTGATTTTGTGTAGGAGGATCTGCTCTCTCCTTCCTCACACTACAACTCTCAGTCTGAAGAAATGCATGCTCACTGTGAATGGAAATTTCCATCTCATAAATCACCTGCATCCTGACAAGTTTATTAAAAACTAAGAAGGGAATTGGAGTAGAATTTTTTCCCACTTCTATTTACTTATACCAAACAGAAACCCCCTGTGGGTTTGTTTGCACTCATTTCTATGAACCTATCCATCACAACCTGAATCTAATCTGGTTACCGTTCTCCCCACCTGCAAAATTATGGCGAACCAGATTCACAGAGGAAGACACAAACCATTCTGTCTTTATAGCACCTTTCTAACTCATAGGAAACAAGAGGAGTAATGAAGAACCATCTACATTTGAAAGAACTGACAAGCCTTTAAAATGTTGTCACAAGCCTAACGATGGCCTCATGGGTGTCTGGGTGAGTGTCTGCCTTTCTGAGTTTCACAGCTGAGCCTGGAACATCCTCCTTGGGATCCAGACATTGCCAGTTAGTAATAAATGACCAGAGGAATCTTTTCTTCCCAAGGAGAATGGGCCAAATTTTGAGTTCATGTGATCTGGACAGATCAGTCAGAGCTTCTCTGACTTCAGCAGATCTGGATTGTTCACATCCCCATCCATGTAATATTCTCGTCATGAAAAACAAACACAGGCACTCTCTGCTGGCTAAATTTACTGGTGCAGTAATTGCTGGGGGGAAAAATTGTGTGTGGTTCCCTTCAATCCTCTCTTGTAAACTCACTTTTTTTGTAAATTCACCTTTCATGAAGGAGAGCCACATGGGGAGCTGTTATGCACATGTTATCAACAAGATAACACTCTGCATTTTACATAACCTATTTCCCACCTTGAATGACTCAGAGATTCACAGGACTTGTTCCTAACTCCTATTTGGGACCCAGTGTTAATTTCCCTGACCAATAATAAATGTGAACATTCAAACCATGGAATGGAAATTTTTTCCCTGTGTCATCATTTAGCACCTTAATTAAGAAACAGCTTAGACAGATTTTAGCTTTCCTGTGTTTATGCCCAATGTACACGTAAAGAGCAATTTTATCTCCCCTTCCCAGCCTCTGGTTTGCTAAAAGTAACAAAGCTGAGCTCTTCTGGACTCCAGTCCTGTAATTCCCTTGTACAACCCTAACAGCAATCGTCTGCCCCACTGAGCATTTTCAAGCAGTGTTTAACCAGAATTTTCCCATCAGCATTTGTTTCTAAGCAGCAGCTTTGCAGCCAACAAGGTAATTTTCTGTTATCAATCCAGGACAGAACTTTGCAATGCAAAATACAATCTGATTTTTACTGCTCAGGGGTGTCAAGATTATCCCTCTCCTTCCCTATGGCATCCCACCCGTGACACTTCACCACTTGGTATCTTTAGCAAAGCTCAGTAGCTTTTTAATTTTCATTTTATGCTCCCAATTCCCATCTGCTCCTGGAGATCTCCTTAAAAATCTTGCATTAATCAAGGTTTTATCTGCTTTACTCATAATTTCTCTCATGGCATCATACCCATCACACTTTGACTCCAGGTACTTTAAGGGCTCCCATGGCTGATTTTTTCTTTGCAAAGTCCTGCATAACAGAGACAGCCCCATTTCTCCCTAGAAGGCTTGACTTACTCAAGTCTCTTGTGACTGGGGAGCTGTGGGAGTACCTCTGGCTAAATGGCAGGAGGAGAAATGTTTTCTCTTAGTTTGCACTGTTGATGTAGTATGTGAGTCATGGACGTGTGACTGCTGAGGGGAAAGTGGGTGGGAGAAAACACTTGAGATGAAGAGAGATTCTTGATTACGTGATGATGTCAGAATTCAAATTGAAGCTGATTTCCTGAAAGTCTGGTGTTCAAAAGAGACAGTAGTACTATCAGAATTTTACACTCCTTCAGGTTTTTTTAGGCTGGCACGTGAAAACTCAGAGTATGGGTTTTGGGAGTTTTTCTCTCTGCAGTTCATCATATTTCTAGATTTCATCTGGAAAAAGTTGTAAATTGTGTAGTTTTTGAGGTGAGAGAGGTGTGAAGAAGGTTTCCAGGACTTCAAGGTTTCCAGCTAGGAGGAATACAAGAGATGCTTCCCCAGGTAGGTTCTTCAAGGAGGCTACAGCCCACCTCTTCCTAGCTGAGCACCTCAAATTTGCTGGATGCTGACAAGTCAAGCTGATGTTCTGCTGCTAACTGTTCAGTAATTATGCTTAACCTGTGCCAAAAGTGATACTTTGTCACTCAGTGTAATGATTGTGTGGATGCTGGTTTCTCCAAGCAAGCATCTGTAGAATTAGGAGAAATTAAATTAGACCTCATGTCTAACTTGGCAAATGAGGAATATTTTGTGTAGAGACATCTGCTGTTGAAGTCACTCCACTGCCTGGATGGTACATATATTTTTTTATTGTTTCTGGTACATCTACAAAATGTCATAAGAATTTTTGATGATAGTGTAGATCACAGACCTGTTGAAGTGAGTCCAGAGGAGGCCACAAAGGTGCTTTGAGGCCCAGAGCACCTCTGGTGTGAGAAAAGGCTGAGAGAACTGGGGCTGTCCAGCTTGAAGAAGGCTCCACAGAGACCTGAGAGCCCCTTCCAGAACCTAAAGGGGCTCCAGGTGAGCTGGAGAGGGACTTTGGACAAGGGCATGGAGTGACAGGAGAAGAGGGAATGGTTTCCCACTGCCAGAGGGCAGGGTTAGGTGGGATGTTGGGAAAGAATCCCAGGTTCTGAGGGTGCTGAGGCCCTGGCACAGGGTGCCCAGAAAAGCTGTGGCTGCTCCATCCCTGAAAGTGTCCAAGGCCAGGTTGGATGGGGCTTGGAGCAGCCTGGGATGGTGGAAGGTGTCCCTGTCCACAGCAGGGTTGAAACTAGACAAGCTTTAAGATTCCTTCCAACCCAAACCATTCTGGGATTCTATAATAATTCTATAATTCTGTCATTTTTAGACCAGTCTGGGGTACTTTATATCACTGCATCTAAATTAGAGGGCTGTGCAAAAGAAGTAAAAACATAACTAAATCCTCTTTACAGCTCCCTCATAAAGGGAAGTGTGTGCACAGGAACCTTGGTGGGAACGACAATCAGCTATGCAGGACTGAATTATTTTTTCAGCTAAAACAAAAAGACTCATGAGGAGGCATAAACTGCAGCCCTGAGGCTGAACCTCTTTAATATTCAATGAACAAGGGAAATGAGTCTGACTTGCTGGTGGAGGGGGAGGCAGGAGGGAAAAGGAATGAAAGCATGTCAGCATAGGTGTCCTTGGTTGTTTTGTTTTCTTAGACAGACTTGTGCAGCTCTTTCCCTCCTCTAATCCTGCCCCTGATGCCTGCAGCATCTCCCAGTGCTTTGGCTGGGGCAGCAGGAGTGAAAGGGAGGAGGAGAACGGGGCAATGCAGAGATGAGCATGTCCCAGCTGTGGAGGGGTTGCCAGAATGCTGAACAGAACAGTGAGTGCACAGGTAACTGACCTGCCCTGCAAACACCTGCTGGTGTCCCCAGACTATCAATCTGACACATTTGTGGATTTAGAGCTCTTTCTAGGGGAGCTGCAGAAGTGGCAGCCACTTGGATCAGATGCTGACCAGAGGAGAGCTCCAGCACACAGTGACCTGGCTCTTCCCCTGTGAGCAGATGCTCCAACTTGCAAGGCAAGATGTTTTCCATTACCATCTGTATGGCAGATTATTTTTTGTCAAGTGGGCAGTTTTCCTTCTCTCTCTCTTTGAGTGATCACATTCACACCTCCCTCCGGAGGGGACATCTGCTGATAACAGCTATTGAACGTCACTGCATGGCTGATAAGAACTACAGCATCCCATTGGGAGATGTGAGCCCAGAGGGAGGAGCCAAGCATTCCTACCCGGATATAATCTGGAGATCCTGGAACACCAGCACGGCTTCTCCACTGGATTCCCCAGAGGAACAGCAGCTCCTCTTCTCCCACTGGATCTTCAGAGGAAGAATACATCCTTCTCTACGGGATCCCTGTTCCAGCAGAACCACCCCTGACACTGCAGGAGGGCTGAGCCACAATTCCAATGGGACTGCTGCCAACAGCCTGACCCACAGGGTGTCAGGTTGGGTTCTGACTCTGTCAGTGTTGTTCTAGTGTACTGCATTGTTTATTTTATCCTTTATTTTTTTCTTCCTTATTAAAGAACTGTTATTTCCTGCTCCCATATTTTTGCCTGAGAGCCCCTTAATTTAAAATCTATAGCAATTTGGAGAGGTGGGGAGGGTTTACATTCTCCATTTCAGGGGAGCCTCCTGCCTTCCTTAGCAGACTCCTGTCTTTCCAAGCCAAGACAGCAGACAGCAAAGACAAGGAAATGAGCAGTTCAGATAAATGAGAGAAGCAGGACAAGCCCATTTACCTGCTTAGAATCTAATCCCTTTCCCCTGTGGAGAAGGGTCCCCACTCTCAGCATCTTTCCCCTATTCTGTCAGGGATCAGGGCTCTGTCCCTCTCCTGCACAGGTGCTGAGCACCAAGGCAGCCTGGCAGCAATGAGCAGAGCCCTCTCCTCCTCCTGCTCCAGGCACTGCAGCTTTTGACTCCTGTCAGTGGCCACATCTCACCCTGACCCAAATGTCACATTTTCTGCAGTGCTGCATGTTCCAGCCAGGCTCCCTGGTGCCAGCAGCCTCACTCCTCTCATTCCTTGCATCCCAGGAAACCCACACTCCCTGATGGAGCAGCTTTTAATCCTCTGCCTAAGAAAAGGATGTATTAAGAGGAGTCAGGAAGAAATACATCACACTTGGTCTTCTCAAAGCTGCACTGGGCTTGCCACAAATTTTCTTGGCCCATATGTAGAGGGAAAGGCTGGTAGGATCACAGCTGACTGACTTGTAACCCACCAGGACAGGGATGGGAGCCAGCTGCCATCTGAAAGCAAGCAGGGAGACAGCAAAAGCGATGGGGGAGCAGACAGGTTCTCTTTAAATGGATTGGCTGCTCACAGATTATTAGAACATTCTTATCTCCTCCCAGTTCCAGGGCTTTCCTGCAACTCATGTGCTTTATGATCCTACTCTCACTAGATAAATATTAAAGAGCAGAAGGAGCATAAAAGAGATCAGTAACAGAGGCAAATACAATGTGTAGAGGAGTGGAATGTTGCTGAAGCACCAAGAACCAGGGAATCAAAACCAGCGACCTTACAGAACATTCACATTTCACATGAAATACCAATGCAGTAATTATTTCAAGGCACAGGAACAGACATTTAAGTGACATAAAGCTCTGACAGAACCTTTTAGTAATCATTGAGTCTCTACTTAACAGGCAGCAGTTTAGGAGCAGGGTTATAAAGTACAGGTACAAGTAAAACCATGGAGAAGATATTTTAAAGTCACAGAGGATGAGAAAAGACTCATGTAGATGTTCTGACAAAGTTTTGTCACATTCCTGATTTCCTATCCCCAAGTCAGAGTTAAATTACTTTCAGTTCCAATTAGCCCAGTCATTTGGGCTGGCTTTCACAGCTCAGCTCAGCAGGTGGACTTGTTATCTTCCTTGAAGAAAAGCATCATGTTGAACAGATCAAAAGTTTTATTTACATTACCCAGCCAGCTCCCAGCCATGGAAAGGTCTGGTCTGCACCTGTCCCTGCCTCTAAATAAGCCTGTGGCATTCACCCTGGAGACCTCTCAGCTTCCTCTCCAGAAAGGGAACATCAGCACCACAAATCATGCAGAGATGAGGAGGGAGGCAGAGCCCAGGCCAGGAATTTGGCACAGACCTTCCTCCAACCACCTGAACACCCTCCCTTGGTGAAGTGGTTCCTCAAAATACCCATCACTGCCTTATCTCATTAAAGCAGCCTTGGAAGCAGGTGGAAAAGCTGACCCCTGAATCACTGGTGATTTGTTGTCCAGGTTCCTCACCCAATGGACAATTTGAGGATAAATGAATGGTTTAACACCATCCCCTGCATTTTACCCAGGCAGAGTGAGCTACTTCCCAGGTTCCACCTGCCTAGAAACACCCACAAGTTTGCTGCTTTTACCAGTCAAGCTTTCCCTCTGCTGCTTTTTACTTAGCAGACTGAGATCAGAAGCCAAAGGGCTTCACAGCCTGTGTGTCTCAGAGCACAGCTCATGAATGGGTTATTCTGCTGTCTTCAGCCATCTACTGTAATCACACCAAAATATTTTAACAAGTACAGCTCAGCGTTGGTTATTTCTCCCCACATTTGTTTGAAAACCAAGAAATATAGATGTCCAACCCCTCCACAAGGTGCTGCTCTACGAGTGAGACTTACAGGGACACTGAGGGTGCCACAAACCTTCCCTCCCCATATGCACAGGGACTCTGTTACGGCAAGGTGTGTATTGCAAGACCAGGAATTAGCAGAATTTGGCTTTCTCCAAGCTTCCATGTCCAAAGGTAGCACAGAAAGTGCTGCTGTGATCCCAGTAAGGGAATGGTGGCCACGAGCAGCATCAGCCTTGCCTGAAACCCTCTGCTTCTCCCACATCCCAGTGTGGGATTCCCAGTTGGTCCCACTCACCAGGTTAAACCACCCCAGCTGGTCTTGCAGGCTCTTACTGCCAAATATATGGAAAGTCAGAGCAGCTCTGAGGATGTTAGGAAGTTTGCTTGGCAAGGTGGGATGTGTGAAAAGGATGTGGGTTTGGGAGGTGTGTGTGCAGGGCTACAGTCAGGAGGATTGAGGGCTGGATTGGGGTTTGAGAGAGGGTGATGCTGGAGGAGACAAGAATGGGAATCTTGGTCTCTATTGATTTAAGCTCCTGAGAATAGTTGTAGTCTTCCAGAAAGTTCATTTTGCTTTGTTTCCAAATATGCAGGAGATGTAGTTTTAAATTGTGCTTAGGGTTCAGCATTGCAAAAGGCCAGTCTTGGATATTACTGTACTGGGGGTGTGAGGGAAAAACACATTTATGGGACCAGAGGGATGGGATATTAAATGGGCTCATTTTCAAAATCAACATGTTGGGCCCACGCACTCATCTTGTAAGTAATAAGAATGCTGGTAGTGAATCTTTATCCTCAGGGATGCTTTGTATGGTCTGAACTCCCTTCCTCAGAGACACAGGAACTCCAAGGCAGATAAAAATGGGGGTTCCTGTTGAATTTTAACTCTTGGCTGCAAACTGCACCTGCTAAAGCAAACATACTCTGTTTGATCAAAACCAATATATGTTCTTTTAAGACATTCAGTTTCTTATTGAGGAAAAATGTTCCCATCTAGCTGCAGATGACATTTAAAACCCAACCTAATATTTTAACATTTAGATATAAAGCTTAAATGAAAATAAGGGTATTTGAGACTTGTCACAAGAATTAACTAGCCCACAGCCATACCAATGTTTCTAACATCTGCTTATGTGCATTTGGGTCTTACATTTAGATACAAAACAGGCTTTGGACAGGTGTGACTGTGGCCATATGGAACTGAGACAAAGGTGAAATAATGAATTAGTCTAAGGAAAGACTTCAAATTTACGAAGTTGGGATAAGTATTTAAAAATCTTTGTATAAAAATAAATTCTTCATAAAACATTTGTGATTGAAAAAGAAAAAACCAGCAATTTGGCTGAAGATATTTTTATGTTCATATTCTTATATGAAAAAAAAAATCCCACAGGTGTGTTCCACAAATGGGCAAAACAAGCACTTAACCAATTGTTTGTTTTGAAGCACTTTGGATAATGTTCAACAGTTGTTTCTTTCCTCTCATGGTTCTCAAACACCAAATTCCGATTTTTAAAAAACTTCACCGTTTATTGAGCCAGAATAAATGCTTGTTTCAGCTTCCAGCCTCTGGATTTGACATTGAGTCTGTCTAAAGCAGATTTCAGAGAAGAGCTTTAGGTAAGAGAGCAGTTGGTGATAAGGAAACTGAAGAGCCCTTTGTGCTGTGCCGACACCTCCACACCGAGCTGCTCGTGGTTTGCACAGCGAGCAAATGGAGGAAGAGACCCTGGTTCATGTACCTGATATTTGCTACAACACCACCAAAAATAAACAAACTGTGTGCAGAGATCTTCCTTTTATTCCAAGGAAGATTGTCAAGATGTAAAAATATTAGATGACCTACTTACTCTTAGTTAGACACCTAAGATGTCTAACTAAGAGTAAGACATCAGGTACTACTGGTTGGACTGCACCATGATGTAAGGGCAAAGTGTGTGCTGATGTCCAGAGGAGAGAGAAAGAGGGAAAATGCTCCTTTTTGCACAGTGTGTGTCCAGTGCCCAAATGTCAAGGTAACCCCAGTGGTGACAAGAAAGAGAACTTTTTACATTTAGTAACATTTATTTCTGCATTCGGTATCAAGTACATAAGTGCAAATATTCAGAGTCCATAATTAAGTCCATTAGGAACTACAGAGAATGTAATACAAATTGTAATAAATTGAACATGCTGGAACTTTCCAGTTACCATACATGTAAATCAGCCTGTCAATCCTTTACGACAAAAGTACTGGGTTTTGTTTTCTTTTTTTCTTTTTTTCATTTTTTTGAGTTATACAAAACTGATTACCATAAGTACTGATTACTGTTTATTTTATTTGTGCTGGAAAACACTAAAACATCAGTCTACAATTCTATATAGTTAATAAAGATGAATCCAACCAGCAACCCAGTGACGTAGAAGCAATTTTAACTATTGCATCAAGTGCGCTAAGCAGGAAAGCCCCTAGCCACATGTAACATTAAAAGTTATAGAAGCAATGCCAATAGAAGAAGGAAAAACACTAAAAAAAAAATTAAATAAAGAGGTCAATATTATTTAGGCTCTCACCATCATGCACTTTTATAAGCAACACAAAAAACCACATCTAGTACACTTTTCTCTTTACTATACTTTAGTGCTTGACACAAGTGATTGCAAATATTCTAAGTGCAGAAGCAGCAGGGGAAAAGCACTGCTTCTGAGTTTTATGTTTCTAAGATTATGGTGTCAAGAAAAAAAAAAGAATGATAAATTTGCAGTAAAGTGTAAGAACAGAGCTGTTTTCACTCCAGATTTCCCCATTATGCACTACTGTAGTCGATGAATTCTTGATGTCTGATTTACTCTGCCTTTCTCTTAGCACCTGGGATTTTAGCTTGAATCCTAAAAAAAAAGAAGAAAAAGAAAAAGGATTATATGGTGAGGCAGTTATTCCATTCCAGTGGTTCCCCACTTGGACTCTTAATAGAGGGATAATCTCTAGTCCATGCTCAGTGTGTTGTCTCAACAGGTGAATTAAAGTGCCACGAGAAACAGAAGTGATGCCCATCAGGTGTTCTTACAGGCCTGGTTTTTGATGGTTCATGTAATCTAGGGATATGCTCGGTGATATTCTCCCCCCAACATTATTTCTCCATGGTCTATTGCCTACAGAAAGCCAGGAATAGAGTCTAAAAGTAGAATTTTGAGAACAAAATTTCAAAATATCACCCTGTGTCATGGGGATTTGAAACACTGAAGATCATGGTGCTTCTAGGTATTTGCTTTCTGTGACAGGGTAGTGTCCTAATTCCCACTTTGGCCATTAATGCTATCAGCTCATGCAAAAAACCAGGCTTGGAGTGGTCAGTGGGGAAGAGAATGAACTCATTCCTTCCTGTTTGTCCTGGCCAGGTACCAGTGTGGACACCAGTCTGTGACTGGGCTGCTCTGCTCACAATCCCCCAAACAGCAGGGGAGGGGACAGAAGGACGGAGTGCCTTGGTCTGCACTCAGCTGGGGCGGTTCCTCCAG
The DNA here is from genome assembly GCF_027887145.1 of Ammospiza caudacuta. Taxonomy (NCBI): domain Eukaryota; kingdom Metazoa; phylum Chordata; class Aves; order Passeriformes; family Passerellidae; genus Ammospiza; species Ammospiza caudacuta. Next base: position 60,985,058 of record NC_080598.1, on the reverse strand, counting down.
GCATCTCAACCTCTCTGGGAGGACACCACTGACAGGACACAGTGTCCCCAGGGCCACCCAGGTCCCAGTCACCTCCGAGGGCACCACAACCTCCCAGAGCTGGCTGCTGAACTCACTTTGCCACCACCGTGTTTATGTGGGTCCGCACCAGCCCCAAGTATTGATCAATCTGTGCCTGCAAAGAGCAAGAGGAGACCAAGTCAAGGAGGCAACAACCAGGCAGGGCCACCCCAAATGCACCCTGCAGACAGACCTACCTGGTACTTGTCATATACAACGGGGAGAGTAAACATAGACACCACAGCTGAGGAGAAAAGGAGCACAGTGTTATGTTCTGCAGATCAGATTCCCCCAGAGGAGAGACCTACTTTGGTGGCAAACACATTATCGTGCCACTTGGTCAGCTGATCCACCAGGGAGCTTTGTATTAAAAATGCACTTTGCTCAAGCCTCCCAAATATGGAATTCCCCACTGCTCTGGGACTGGGAGTTGCACAAAACCATAAACTGCAAAGTAGCTCTAGCAGGAGGGACGGCATAACAGAACAATTAATATTTACAGGGAAGGGAAATAAATGTTGGTGGTTTAACTGAGGGGAAGGCAGGCCGGGGATAGGCGGTTTTGTCTAAGATGAAATCTGGAGGGAGTTCAATTTTAAAATAGATTTTTCAAAGAAATGTTGATTTTTACCCATTATCAGAAGAGTCAGGCCATTGAAGAGGGCTCCCACGTAAGTCAGCAGCCACATTAGTACTGCAAACTAAATTAAAGATGGATCATTACATCACCTCCAGTGCCAGCATAAGAAGAAAACAGTTTGCTCAAATAGCTAATATAACAGCACATTAGCCTTTTTTAATGTGGAAGAGAGTGGTTAAGGCACATTAGGAATGAGGTAGTTTTTCTAGGTGTATAAAACCCATTCTCTGTTCTGCTTCTCACCCTCTTAGCTCAGCTTTCATGTCTATTTAGGGCTTAAATTGCATCCACGTAGAACTCTGCATTGAGAATGGCATAGGCAGATTTCTGCATCCAATTTTTATGATGTCAGGGCAGATGTTTAACCCCAAACAGGTTAAACAGAGCCCTGAAGTGGTAATCCCAGAGACTGGTAACACTTGAGGCTGAAAGATGGGTACATTTTCCAAAAATTCTTTACTAATTTAGGAGCCTAACCTATGTCTGCTCTCTTAATGATCTTCCCCTTGCTCTAAAGGACACCTGCTTGAGTGTAAGGCTAAAAATCAATAGTTATTTCAGCAGGTAATGCCACCAGATGAAATCCAGATTAACAGAGGGGACCATTATTTTATAACAAAGCAATAGAAGCAAATTGCTGGGATGCTTCTAGAACTGAGGTGGAGCTAAGCTAGTTCTGCAAATTTTTACATCCTGTATTGCCTATCAATACATTCAAATACCAAACCTTTAAAGTGCTGGAAATGGTTTTTAAATCAAAAAGCAGAGCAACTTTCATATTTGGAGCTACACAAAACTAGGTTTCATGACAACCCTGTCAACATGGGAAGCAGCTCTTTGAAATGTAGATTTATCCTCTAGAGAGGGGTTAAAAATATTTAAAGCAATCCTACTTTTAAAGAATCCACAAGGTCCTGAACGAGAAAGAGTCTCCTCAGCTCTTTGACTGTGCTGTTGACATATAGCTGGAGACAATCTGTGTATTTCTGGATCTGGTCCTGTGAAAGATTCATCTCCATCTCCAAGTAGGCTCTGCCAGAAACACAGGTCCCATTACAAACCTGGGAAATTTCCCCTGCTGTTCACACTAAAACACATCCAACCCATCATTCCCTCCTTCCCAGAGCCCATTTCTTTGTGCTGGAGCAATGAGCTCCCCTCCCTGCAGGCCCAGGGCCACGAGCACATCCTCCTCACTCCCCTCTGGGTGATGCTGAGCTGGGGCTGTTCACCTCCAGCCTCGCCCTCTTCCCACACAGAGCCTGGTATTGATGGGATTTCTCTCTCTTTCTCACCCAAACGGGGATACAAATCTGATCTTGGCGTTTTCCCCACAAATTTCTGTGCTGCTCTCTGAGCTATGCATCCCAATCCTGAGTCATTGCTCAGAACTGGCCCAAGTGAAGCAGGAGGAGCAGCACCCCAACAAGATTCTGTTTTAGTGTGTGTCTGTCAACCACACCAGTTCCATGACCTGGTTTACCAACTGGTGGGCACAGCAGAGGAGAAAGGATCACTGCTCTTGTGGAGCAATCCCCCCAGACCCTGTGGAGAGTGGGGAGTGCATTGGCACTGCCACCATCACTTAATATTGGGCTGCTGGAGAAAAGATATCAATAGTTGCCTTCTATGCCCAATAAATTGTGCCCAGAAACAATGCTCTTTTCTCTAGCAGGTATGCTGTATTATCACCAGCTCTAAAGAAACACCTTTTCTCTGCTTAAAATTTCCCATATCTTTTTGAGAAAAAAAATCCCATATCCTAGAGGATGAAATTTTTGCGGTGATTTGTTTTTCTTTCTCCCTCCAGGACCTAAGCCAACAGAACCTTACAATTTTTGAGACACTGTGAAAACATTTTTATTTGCTGCTTTATGAGCAAGAAGAGAATTTCTTCTGGCACAAAAGCAGTGCTTGGGCATCGCCACAAAGCCACTCACTTGAAGGGCAATAGATTGTGCCCAGAAACAATGCTCTTTTCTCTTGCAGGTATGCTCTATTATCACCAGCTCTAAAGAAACTCCTTTTCTCTGCTTAAAATTTCCTGTATCTTTTTGAGAAAAAAATCCCATGTCCTAGAGGATGACAATTTTGGGGGTGTTTCATTTTCCTTTCTCTCTCCAGGATCTAAGCTGACAGAACCTTACAATTTTTGAGACACTGTGAAAACATTTTTATTTGCTGCTTTATGAGCAACAAGAGAATTTCTTCTGGCACAAAAAGCAGCACTTGGGCATCACCCTGTAAGAGCTTAAATGAGAGATGTGGGACTCCAGGCAGCTCTTCAAAATGCAGTTTATTACATCCAAGAGTTAAAGCAGCCCAGGGTCGTGGGTGACAGAGCCTGTGCCTACAGCTGTCAGCTCCAGCTGCAGGCAAGCCTGGAGACCCTTTGGTTTTGGTTACAATGCATTATAGACTTTTCTTTGCTAAGCATCTTAATGCAGTAGAACCAATCTATACCTTAACTTTTATCTATAGCCTATCATAACTACTATAATTACCATATTGATGTTATTATTCTCCAATCACTAAAAGTTAGTACATTGCAGTTTAAACTAGAAGTTGTTTTTTAGTTTTCTTTCAGTGCAAAATTCTGAGACCTTTTTTCTACATGCAACATTTGCTGACTTGTTTGCCTGTGGTATTTTTCTGCTTGGTAAAAACATGTTCTTGTTTGAGGTGGGTTTATCCTTTGCTCTAAGTCATAAAACCCCTTCTAACTAACTCACCCTTTGCCTCCTTGGTTATCCAGTAAGACTGGCTCAATTCTTTTCCTCCATATCAAAACTTGCTTTTATTTCTATTCCTTCTTCAGATTCTGCATTCAAAAATCTTTCTGCTAAGCATACATATCTGTGAGACTTCCTTGTCAAACTTTCAATCCTTCCCAACAACCACAAAGCCACTCACTTGAGGTGGGTTTATCCTTTGCTCTAAGCCACAAAACCCCCTCTATCCAACATACTCTTTGCCTCCTTGGTTATCCAGTAAAACTGGCTCAACAATTCTTTTCCTGTATATCAAAACTTCATTTCTATTCCTTCTTCAGATTCTACATTCAAAAATCTTTCCGCTAAGCATACTTTCATCCTTCCCAACAAGCACAAAGGCACTCACTTGAAGGGGTGGCCCTCGTCCGTCTTCTGCACGGCCTGTAGGACGGATTTGTAGATTCTGAAGCTGATGGTGGCCGAGAGGCCAGCCAGGGCCAGGTAGGCCACGACGCTGACGACGCTGAACTGGGTCAGGGAGAAGAGCAGCAACAGGAGGCTGCCAAACACGATCCCCGTCTGCTTGATGTCGCGCCAGTACAACAGGTCGATAGCTGGGGGGAGAAGAATAAATTGTTAAAGGCAGGTGGTTCACATTCTCTGAAAAGATCCCTTCATCCCAGGATTTTTTTTCCTGGGAAGCTGAGAAGCCTCAGGGAAAAGGAAAACAATTCTCATCTCATTTGCTTCTCCTCTGTTTTGCTCGTGTGCAATGTGTTTGGAGATTGTTTACCCACAGGTGATTGTTTCATTGGATTCTGGTTCACACTCTCTGAAAAAATCTCTTTGCCCGGGATTTTTTCTCCTGGGAAGCTGAGAAGCCTCAGGGAAAAATAAAAACAATTCTTATCTCTTTTGCTTCTCCTGTGTGGAATGTGTTTGGAGATTGTTTACCCACAGGTGACTGTTTCATTGGGTTCTGCTGTGAGTTGTTTTTTACTCGTTGGGCAATCAGGGCCAAGCTGTGTCAAGACTCTGGAGAGAGTCACAAGTTTTCATTATTAGCTTTTTAGCATTCAGTAAGTATCCCTTCTGTATTCTTTAGTATAGCATAGTACTCTTTAATATAACACAGTATTATAAAGTAATAAATTAGCCTTCTGAGAACATGGAGTCAGATGCATCATCCCTGCCTTTTTTGGGGCATTTCCAGCAAATGCAACAGGCAGGAGCTGCAAAGGCATCGGCGGTGGCCGCCACGGGCCCTGTGTGACCCTCAGGGAGCAGCAATGTTTCTGCTCACAGCAGCACCAGCAGGAGCTCCTCAGCAGGAGCAGCAAAGGGACTGGAGCCACAGGCTGAGGAAATTACAACCGATGACCTACTTGAAATCCTTGTTTTGCCTGTGCCTGTGCCTGGGTTAGATAAGATGGATGAGTATCTCCAACCGCAGCACGGTGGGTGGGTCTCTTGCAGCAGCAAGGCAAGTGCAAGCTGGTTGCAAGTGCTTTGTGTTGTTGCTAGGGCTGAATGGAAGATTTCAACCTACCTTGCATTTACTCAGTCTGAAAATTCCATTTTTTAAATTTGTTTTTGTTTTTAACAAGTTCAAATGCCAAATGCTTGATCATAGCGTTTTCCATTTTTGGTTGTTGATAAATGAATGCGGAAGTTTGGGGCTAGCCACAATAAACCATTTTTCTATTCAAAGTTTTGACAATTTAATTTTGTTATTTCATAAGTTTTGAGAAAGGAAAGTACTCCTGCTTTTACCACTGTTTAATAGTTCCATGAGGAAGAAACCATTTTTCAGATAAGGCTTACAAATACAGAATAATCTTTCTTGCAACTCAATCCAACCTCAGAATCAGAAATAATAAAAAAAAAAAAGCTTTCTGCTTGTTATATAACTTCCCCTGTCCATGGGAGGTGCTGGCTAGAACAAAACAAGTGCATATGACCATTTTCAACTAGTGCATTTTTATATTTGTAAAGCAGTTAACTTTTACAGTGTTTTCCACCCACTTTGTATATTTTATCTCAACCTCTCTAGCAAAAATTTTTAGTATCAGAGCCAGCCACTAAAATAGGAAAATTTTATGAAAGGATTGTGGAATATCCAGTCCACAAAGGTGAATTTAATCTGTTTACACCCACAACCTGTTTCTGAGAGGACTCTTCATCCAGCCAGAGAACGTGCTCATGACAACCTAAACAAAACAGCTTTAATTTCACACACTGCACAAGTCCTCAAGAACAGCTTGAACACAGCACCAGCCAAACAGATTTGAGAGATGCCACTTGTCAAATCATTCTGAACAAAGAGTAAATTCAGGAAAACTGCAATCTGTCAGGAAAAAAAAAAAGTCACCAATACTAAAAGAAACAAAATTAATCCAGCCTCTTAGTCCTTATAATCAAATCAAATCTCCAAAAATTGTGAGTCATCAGAGAGTGTTTGCCTTGAGTCAATGAGTTCTATTACTCATTACTATTACACGTATTAGCCTTGCTTTATAGTGATGGGCTTGAGTGCAAAAATTGTTGTTGTGTTACTGAGCTCTCCTCTCTTCGTGCACCATTCACATCCAATTATATTCTCCATCAACATACTCTATAAATGAACCTTTTTACTATTTTTAAGTGTTCAGCATTGGACCTGTGGTGATGAGCACACGTCTGGATACTATGGGCTGCATGGAAGGCACAGGACAAGGGACCTTGGTGCCTGTTTTGGGATCCTGGGTACTGACCCCACAAAACAGGGACCAGTCTTTTACATATATGTGCCCATGCCTGCTTCCTGCAGAAACCCTGGGGCAGGGAGTTCGGAATGCTCCAAAATGCAGCTCCAGCATTGTCAGAGCACCTGGATGAGGAGGTTTAGCAGCAGACACAGCTGCATTGCAGGACACAGCTGGAGCTCCTGATTGCTCACAGTGATGAGGTGAGGGAGCATGCAACTCCATCCTTGCAAACCATCCTTACAAAATGGCATCCAGAACAAAGAGTACAGGTTTGGCCATTTGTCATATTCTTTTTCAGTAAAGGTACTTCAAAACCCTGCAGCTCAACAACTGGGTGCTGTCACCAGTGAGCACTTGGACAGGAGGTGTCCTATTTTCTGTGAGGGTGCTGAGGCCCTGGCACAGGGTGCCCACAGAAGCTGTGGCTGCCCCATCCATGGAAATGTTCAAGACCAGGCTGGATGGGGCATGGAACAAGTGAAGTTGTCCCTGCCCATGGCAGGAGAGATGGGATGAGATGATTTTTAAGCTCCCTTCCAAACCAACCCATTCTAAGATTCTGTGATTATTCACAACCTGATATTTTTTGTGCTCAAAAATTACTGTCAGAGTACTGAAAATTTATGCAAATCTGCCTTTGAGGTACTTAAGTTGTCTATCACACAAAACCTCAACATTAAATTGCACAGGTGAGCTGGTGTACATGGTACATCATCTGCTGATGGCAGAAAAAGGACACGTGCCAGGGGAAAACATTCCCTGGGACACAGGCAGTAGAGAGGCAAACAAATGAGAACTGAGCCAAAAAATACAAACTGAACTCCAACAGAGCTCCCTGAGTCAATCCCAATTAATTATAAGATCCATAATGACCAACTAAGCCTTTTCCTTCCAATGATCTTCAAACTCATACTCCTGCAGGCTGGCAGTGGGCTGCATTCTCATGCAGAGAAATGCCAAACTGCATTTTCTCATTCTCCTCACAAGGGAAAATGCTGAGTTACTCAAGACAGGCTTGCTCAGGTGTGTATATATCCTGAAAGCCATCTGTTCCTGCCATGGAATGACTGGGACATTTACTCAGCTGTACCAGGTAAGGAAAGGATCAGAGCAAGATGGACGGAGGCCAAGTGACACAGTTCTGGGAACAAGAGCATGTGAGAGGGAGGAGATGAGAAAGCATCTGGCCTCTTTCTGCAGCCAAAGGAGACCTGGGAGAGAGGGATTCTGTGTCTTTTAGACCTGAGGCAAATATTCCCATGTGCATGGAAAAAAGAAGTGCCAACTGCTAGCTGGAAAATCTCAGCACAGAAAAGGGAGATACGAGTTCAGTGATTTTTACATGGCTCTCCCAGTGCCCAGGTCCATCCTGGGAGCACATTCCCCTCACCCACAGCCTGCCAGCTCTGGCAGGACTCTCAAGGGCAGGAAGAACATCTGCCTTCTCCTCATCTCCCTTGAGGGGACATGGAGCTGCAGCCCTGCTGTCCTGTCCAGCTGTTTGGGTGGGATTTGATGTTCCTGTAGCCATTCCTCCTCCTCTCCCTTATGGAGAAGGGGCTGAGCCAAACCTCTTTGCAAAAGATACGGGAGGGAGATGAACCTCAAAGCTCCTTGGGCAGGGAAGGGGAAGAGGGAGAATACAGAACTATAAATCTGTGGAGACTTGGGAAGACTTTGGCTAGACAGGCCTCAGGGATTTGAGCTGTATCAGCTCCCCTGGAATTTAGATGCTGCTAAAAACACCTGAGCTGCACCTGTCAGAACCGTGTTTTCTCTTTCAGTTGCAGCTTCAGTCACTTCAAAGGTTTTTTAAATTAGAGGAGAGGAGAGGAGAGGAGAGGAGAGGAGAGGAGAGGAGAGGAGAGGAGAGGAGAGGAGAGGAGAGGAGAGGAGAGGAGAGGAGAGGAGAGGAGAGGAGAGGAGAGGAGAGGAGAGGAGAGGAGAGGAGAGGAGAGGAGAGGAGAGGAGAGGAGAGGAGAGGAGAGGAGAGGAGAGGAATTTCAGTTGGGAGGCACCTACAACCTACTCTTAACAGCCTGACCAATTCAGGGCTGACCAAAAGCTAAAACATGTTTTTGAGGGCATTTTCCAAACGCCTCTGAAACATTTAGAGGTTTGGGGCATTTACCTTCTCTCTAGAAGCCAGTTCCAGGGTTTGATCACCCTCTTGGTAAAGAAATGCTTCCTTGCTGAGATAGTGGTTAAACACATTTTTCTCCTACATTTCCTTGCCTAAACAAGGAAAGCAGGGAGAGGAGCTCTGGGTGCAGAATGCCCCAGCTGGGATCCTTTGCCTGGCTTCCTCAGAGTGCCATTTTCTCCTGTAACCATTTACACCAGAGCCAAAGTACCTGTCTCATCAGTGTCTGGTGCTGTAAATAGAGATCAAGGGGCAAACGAATGAGAAATTTTCTCATTGACCATCAGGTGAATCCAGACTTGCATCACCTTCCTCACACCCTTTCTTTTTTATTCTAAACAGGAATTCAAATTAAAGATGAGGTTGTCCACTGTTGGAATCTGAAATGCAGGGAATTCTCAGAACTTTGGACCTGTGAACCAAAGCTTAGAATTAAACACAGGATTTTATTTGAGACCTTGGAAAAGGCTTCCAAGCTTAGGTGTTAGAAATGAGAATGTGGATTTATAGTTTAAAGCAGAGACACATTAAGCTAAGTAGAGGAAAATTTAGAGTTTTAAAGTACAGTACTGTAGGTTTGTGTGTCATAACATGATTGGCTTAGAAAGCTTACACTGTAACATGAGTCCATAAGACGAAATATTTAAGGATTGGGTCAAAACCATAAATATCCTTGTTGGCAGTGTTTTATTGGTTAATAAATCCTTAAAAGGTTTTGTAACTAGAAGTCTTGTGACCTTCTGAACCATGCAGTGAAGATGTGAGCTGAGTTCACCCTTCCTGCCTATGTAGAAGATAAGAAAAATAAATTGCATTGTCAAAAGCAATTCAGAGGTCCTGTCTCTAACTCATTCAAAATTCCTTCACAAATCCCCACAGTCCACCACATTTACATGTCTGCTCTGAGTTTTATCTCACCCTATATTAATGTAAAACTGATTAGGTACCAAACCATTCCTCTCAAACACGCTCTGACCCCATGGGTTCAGTGTCTTTCAACAGGTCACTAAGTACAACCAGCACCTGAGCTTTGCTGAAGGGCATCTGCTTGTTCCTGCCTGTTCCCCTTCCCTTGGCACACTGAAGAGACAACCAGCCAGGCCCAGAGCAGCCTCCCCAGCACATGGGGACACAGTGGGAATGAGGATGACAGGCCAGGAGAGGAGCTGGAGCTGCAGCTCTCACACCCACCCTCCTCTGCAGGGCCACTCGCCAGCACGCGCCAGCCCCACGCTCAGCCAGGCCCAGACAGCTTCCAGCCCAGCTCCAAGGTGGCTGCAGCATTCCCCAGACCAGCTAAAGGGCACAGGATACCTCCCAGCACAAATTAACCACAAAACAACTGAGTGCTTTGGTCGATCAGAAGGGAAGGAATAAAAAGTCCTGGTGTGGTGCAGGGTCCTGCAAGCGCTGGGTGTTTTACTGGGCAGGGGTGTGTGTGTGCATGGTGCTGCCCAACCCCACCACAATGGCACAATTCTGAGCAATGCACGCTGAATATTCATGAGGCACAGGCTGGTGCCACGTGAGGCTGTGGTGTGTGCTGTGCATGCAGTTGGACAGGGGCTCAGTCTGTTTGGCTAAGCAAGATCCACTTCCGAGAGCCAAAACTTCAAACCACCCAGTTTGCAAAAGGGGTTTGGGCATTGAAATCAGCCTTGGCTTCACTTGAGGGTCAGGCTCCTTCTGTTTGGAAAATCACTACTGTAAAATCCTGCCCCATGCCTATTAGCATGCAGAAGCTGCTCTGCTGTAGCTTTCCATGATCTCCCTCCAGCCTCCTGGAAGGAGGGAAGCAACATCACTCACTTTGCACTCTTAACAGTACAACTCACCACAAGTCTGAGTCATTTGTGGAGGTATAAAAGGACTCTGGGTTTTGCCAGAACTGCCTCAGACTCAAAGCTATTTGCATTTATTAAGGAAGACTTACCAGCCATCTTTAAGACAGCAGCACTGCAGGTCACTGCCACTGCCTTTGAAGAATTTTTTGGGAGAAGCGTGTCTGAGGAAGTGTTTATCTGCAAGTATCGCCTGCTTGTGCTTTTTAACTCACACCAGAACTCACAAAATGTTACTCAAGTGGTCTTATAGCTGCAAGATTTTTCAAGGGTGCCAAAACACTGCTTCAAAGCCACATTTCTGGCAGAACCTCATCTGGCTAAACGAATGGGATCCAGCACTTGGGGCCGCAGGCTAGCAAAGGTGAACTCTGTGGTACAAGAAACCACCTGTTAATATGGACAGCTGGTAAAAAGCCATGTTTGTGGGACAGGCTGAAATGAACCTCACCAATATAAGAATCAGCACAGCACGGCAGCACTTGTGCCTGCAAGGAATGGCTCCCTAGTGCCCAAAAGCTCTCACAGCTCTCACCATGGCCTACAGCAGAAAAGCTTCTGCTCCTCTTGGTATCAAAAAAGCCAGAAGACAGATGTGGGGGCTGGAAAGGGCAGGGCCAAGGTAGACTGATTAAAAACGCTCCTGAATCCATTCTTGTTAGGATCTGGAAACATGAGGGCTGGGCCTTGGGGGTTTTTGTGGTCCCCAGAAGCCTCACGGTGTGGGGCAGCTGCAGGCCCAGCCTCCTGAGCAGAGACCCCAGAGGGGTCCCAACCAACCTGTAGCTAAAATGTTCTCCCGCATGGTTGTGTTTCCCAAAAATACTTTTGTAGGAAAAATGGGAATCTTTCCATTCCATGTCTCAAAGAAAGCATTTCAGAATGAAAATTAATGATCAACTAAGCAGAGACTGCACAATTCAAATCTTCCACAGCTTCTCCTCTGAAAATCTCTGTTTTCTTCTGACTTTGCAAGGTTTTCCTCTAGTGCAAAAACTGTGTGAAAAATGATTGTGCAAAAAGCAGCATTCCTGTGGAAATTATTAAAAAAAGTGTAAGCAAAGCCTTGGTACCCAGCCTTCAAATGAAGCCCGTGGGCCTTGATGATTATATAAAGGGTTGTATGTAGTATGATGATTATATAAAAGGGTGTAAGTAGTACATTACTAACACCTTTGGAAGTGATCAAGCTGCCCTTCCCACCATCGAGATACCACCAGGTCTGCTTAGGAGGTAAAATCAATGGCTTGTACTGTTTTACTCCCTATCTAATAATAGTTTTTAAGAGAAGAGAGAAAAACCTCCCTGTACACAGCATTTACTTGTGTACATGGTGTAATATTACAACTTCATAAATATAAATGACTTCATAAGGCATTTATCAGACCTTCTGGGAGTGAAAAAGATCAAGAAACACAATTTAAGAAGAACAACCATGTTTATAGTGCTGTCACAAAAGTATTTGACAACAAATGAGACAATGCTGTAGGTTTTGAGTAGAAATAAATACTGCTTGCACTCAAAGCAAGCCCAGCTTGCAGGTTTAGTCACAGGCTGCAGGACCAGCCTTTCCCTCTCCTCTCCAGTGAAGGATCCAATGTGGACAATGCTCCCCTCCCCACAACAGATTTGATGATAACGTAATACAGATGGATACACGGTTTAATGAGCAGTCTGCTGCCTTCAGGAGACTGCTGGGATGAGCAGCAGAGCCAAGAGAGTGTATCTGTGCTGTTTCATGAGGCATAGCTCCTGATCCTCCATCTCCAGCCTTGAGGAATCTCTCCATGCCTCTACCTGTTGTACACACTCTGACCATTGACTTCCTGTCCTCAGTTCAGCTTTATAACTTTACCATCCACTTGTTTCAAGGTTTAACTTGAAAGTTCAGACCTTCTTAGTCCCCTGTGTCGGATGAGAGGAGACCTGGAACAAGAATAGGATCAGGGAAAAGGAAAACCTTGATGCCCTCCGTGTTATTTCCTACAACATCTGCGAGATCAAGACGTGAGCAAAGAAATATTGATGGATTGCCTCATGTGAGGCACCAGAGTAGGCTTGGGGGTAGACAGGAGAGGACTGGCAGTAAAAGAGGATTGTCAGCAGGAAATCAACCCTTCAACCACACTACACACGAGTCTGCTGTAGCATTTATTATAATTAATTATTAATTATTATGTGATTGCTGCTGCTATTAACGATTATGTTGTTGTTATTTTCATGTGAGAGATGCTTTAAGACTGGGATTAAGCACAGCAGCAGGAGAAACACACAACTCCTGCTCATCAGACTGTATCACTGCCTGCCTTGGGCAGTTTCTGAGGAGGATGTTATGGCTCTCACCTTAATTGAGCAGAAACCAAGGAGACCAAGCAGAGTCCCTGATGCAGGTTCTGCGTGCACACAATGCTATGGAAATGTGGAGATTCTCCTGAGATGCTCCTGGACCAAAGGAATAGACTTGGGCTCTCTCTTAGACTCTACCCAAATATTCAAAAATCTGCAGATTTTCAAAATAAGTGGTTCAGACCTATGTTACTTATAATTAAATATGATGTGGAGAAAGTACCCCTGTTGATTATCATAAAAGCCTCACCAGAAGTCACTTCCCAGGACCCTAAAAAAAAATGAAAACAAAGCAGCCCTTCAATACTGCCTTCAGCTATTGCCCCTCATTATCCCCTTAATGGAGTTTAAATTAATCCTCAGGGAATACCTCAATATACTCTTACTTTGGGGGAATTTTCACCTTGTTATGGCAATGAAAGAATATTGTCAAACAGGTCTTAAAAGACATGGCTCTGAGCAACCTGGTCTGGTGGGACATGTCTCTGGCCATGGAAGGGAAGTTGGAACTGGATGGTCTTTAAGGTCCCTTCCATCCCAAACCATTCTGTGATTCTGTCCTGGCTCAGCAGGTGTGCAGAGCACATTTTCTCACTGATTCCTTTTGCCATCAACAGGAATGTGCTGGAAGAAGAATTGATACAATTTCTGCATCAGTGACCAAAAAAAAAAAAGGCAGCAAATCTGAAAGTCATAAACAATCTTGACAAATTTCCTTCAAACTTCACAGGAAATCATCTGTGAAATTAGGAAATAAATTCCCCACAAGTTGGTGTAGTTTTATGAAACTGTGAGCTAATTTGGTTACAGCAGGTGTTGAGTTGGTACCAGGGTTTTAGCCCCACCAAGATCCAACATAGGAACCAAATACTGGGGCAGATCTTTATCAAATGGATCCCGCTGAGAGATCAGCCCACAATATTTCCAGTAAAGCACTCAAAGTACCAACTGGCTGAAGTTTTATTTTCATTATAAAGCTGTAATTAGGCAGACTTCACAACTGTCAATAAGATTACAGATTAAGTGCATGCAACTGTAATATTGTCATTGAAATTCTTTATCAGTCTTAAAGTGAGGAACATTGCCATGAGCAGTTGCTGCAGCTTCCCATCACCCTTTGGAAACCAATGGATGTATCAATCAAGTAAGGAAGCTGCCTCTCTGAAAACAGCTGCCAAGGAATGATAATCAATAACTGCAGTCCCAGCAGAGTCATGTCAACTAGATGGATTTGATGAAGTCTGCAGTCCTTTCCCACATTAAGTTATAATTATAATGGGGGTAATATTTAGGATCATTTCTATGAACACTTCATGGGCCTGTGTCTCTGGATCTTTTCATTTTTCTTTTTTAATAAGTCTTTCAGAAGGTTGAAGCTGCAGGAGCAAGCCTGACCAGCCAAGAGCTGGCAGCAGGTAGAAGAGTGGAAAAGGGAATATTCATGAGGACCAGTGTACTGACACCAAACAACTCATCCAAGCTGGGTGAAAACCTGGGCACTGATCTCCTGATCTCATCTCTGTGGTGCCCAGCAACAGAACCTGAGGGAATGGCTGGAGCTGTGCCACAGGAAGTTTAGGCTGGATATCAGGAAAAGGTTCTTCACCCAGAGGGTGTTTGGGCACTGAACAGGCTCCCCAGGGCAGTGGTCACAGCACCAAGCCTGCCAGAGCTCAAGGAGTGTTTGGACAATATCCTCAGGCACAGGGTGGGATTGTTGGGGTGTCCTGGGCAGAAGTTTGATGAACCTTGTGAGTCCCTCCCAACTCAGGATGTTCTATGGCTTTATGTCCTCCCTTATCCAGAGAACGTCTCTGGCAGAGTGCAAACCTGCAATTCCCCAAAGCCACCTGTGTCCTGCTGAGCTGAGCTGAGCCCCTGGGGAAGGCACAGGGACCTGTCCTTCCCCTGCAGCTGGAGGCTGCCCTCGCCCAGCAGCTCCCAGTGGGGAGCTGCGCACTGTGTCACACTCCTGTGTCACACTCCTGTGTCACACTCCTGTGTCACACTCCTGTGTCACACACACGGCTGGCACAGGCTATAGGCTATTCCTCCAAGGCCCACAGCCCCCAGCACACCCAGGCAGGGACATTTCTCCTCACACTCATGCATTATGCATGGCTCCATCCCAGCCTGCTTCGAATGCATCACCTTCCAGTGCGGAGACGACTGGGGCGTGGAAGGCGCTGCAGCTTCCCAGAGCCACCCATGTTAATATTCTGAATGAAGCAGGTGCCCAGCAGGGCTGAATTACTGTCCTGCTCACCCAAGGGCTGCTGATGATCCACCTTTGCTCTAATCCTGCTGTACCTGCAGGATGGGCAGGTAAAAACCAATATTTCTAAATGTGTGCAGCAGCAGCAGTTGATTCACTGCAAGGGAAATTCCCTTGACTGAGTGGGGCAAAGTCAAAGCCTCAGCAAGAATCTCTGCAGCTTCTCACAATCCCCACCCAATTTTACATCAATTATAACTACTACAGGATCAATCCAATGATACAGCCAGTTGCAGGCTTGGTTGTTGAGTAATCAAAACTTTTGTTAACCTCATTGTCGAATCACCATAATTTCCATAAAAATATGCTCTGTATTTACTGAGGTTTCTCTCTGCATCTGTTAGACTCACAGACACATTCCAGACTTTTCAGGGAGGAACCATAATTCCATTGACAATCAAGCTGGCAAAATTATACAACTCCAGATTTGCACAGAACTGATATTCCAGGTTGAGACAGAGACAACATGAATAATAGATATTAAAGGAATCAATGGATCATCTTTAGTCTTCATTCTCCTGAATTTTAAATTTCCTCTATTTTATCTGGGACTGATCAAAGAATTTGGATGACAGGAATAATATTCTATGGCTATTTCATGTTTTCTGCAGGATCATTTTGAAATCATAAAGCACCACCCAAGGAAAAGAAAAAAAAAATGCAAATGCTGTGGAAGTGAGGCAAGTGATTTATTTTAACTGCGTTGATTTTTTCAGACCTGGGATTTTTTTCAAATAAACATGGGACATATTGTGTCATTCAATTTTCACCAAATCTACCCCACTTTCAAAAAGGAAAGCACTGATGGAGAGAAACCCCACTATTATTATTAATTATTAATTAAACAAGAGCAGCATGCCCTTCATTATTCCTCTTTTTTAATTTATGATTTTTTTTTCCTCATGAGAAGGAAAATACTCAGTTTGGTTCTAAAAACAGGTGGTTCAGCAATCTGACTCAGCAAGTCAATGCTTTTATAGGAATCAGCAAAATACTGAGCATCTTTGAAGAAAAACCCATACCCAAACCCCACCCTACGAGGAAGTTCATCTGCAAAGCTCAGATGAAAAGACCCTGAAGTTTGGTGGTGACTCTCTCATTTGAGCTTAATAAATCCCACAAACACATGGAAAACCCTTGCCCTTCATTTCGGTGTGGAAAGCCTGAGCTGCTGGAGCCTGGCATTTAACAGGTGCATCTGTTTACTTTCCAGCTACTCATCTTCCTTAAAAAACCCTCAGCCCCTAAATACAATTAGATGCTGAATTGAGATTGCAAAAATATCGAGCTCCCTAGAGACAGGCATCTGAAAAGTCTCTCCATCCTCACCCCTCCCTAAAAAACACTTTAGGAAGGTTTTTCAGCTTCTGTTGCATCGAGCTGCGTTTATGAAACTATGCCTGCGAGCATCCTGGACCCTTTAATGAGATGATGCCATGGAGTAATCTCTCTCCCAGGGACCCTGCTGTGGGCATCAGCACCATGAGCTGACTCTTCAGCGTAAACATGCACCTCAAAATTACAAAAATACATCCGAACAAAGCCTGCCCGAAGCAGCCCCATCCTGCCCGGCAGGATCAGCCGCGAGCATTTCTGCCTCTAATCTGCCCACCAGAGCAGCGTCACAGAGACTGTCTTTTATCAAAACAAAGGCTGGATGCTGGCTGGGAAGTGTGAAGCCGACTAAAAATGGCTGAAAAGCTGTCCAAGGCACCCGGGAAGGTGGCCAGCCCCACCCAGCGCAGACACCGACCCGCTCCAAACACGCTGAAAAATCAACCCAAAAGGGAGATGCCATTGTTCCCTTCCGCCTCCGCGGCAGCGAGACCACATCCCCGCAATATTCCACCCCCCGAAAACAGCGTTCGGGAGCATAATTAAAGGATTAATGTGGGTTTAAGAGAAAAAAAATAAAAAATCCTAGAGCCAAGTAGGAAGCGGGGGGCCATGCCCGGCTCTGCCGCCCTCCTTGCCGGAGCTGCGTTTTCTTTGTGTGACACAAGGCTCTGGGTGTGTCCGTGGGCAGGAGGCACCCGGGAGCCCAACGCCACCACCTCCCAGCCCCAGCGGGCTCCAAAGCACCGCCACCCGGCTTCCCTATAGCCCCAAAGGTGGGAAATCATAATGCCCGAAAGGTGGGAAATCGTGCCAGAGACATCCCGATGGAGAGAGCCGGGGATGGGGAATGACGCCGCTAAGGCAAGGGCGGATGCTCTGGGGATGAGCCGCGAAGTGGGAAGAAGGCAGGACCTGTATCCTGGATGCTTTCAGGGTGGGACACCTGCGGATGGGAGAAATGCATTCCAAGAACAGAAATCAGAAATAGGGGCTTTTAATCTTGCTTTCTTTCTTAAATTACCCCCAAAGAAAAGCTTCGCGGAGGAGGAGGGAAGAAGAAACAGCATGCAAAGGCCCGCACAGGTGAACAATGCAAAAATGCACGGATCCTGCCTTTGCCTCCTCTGCCATGCAGCCCTAGCATGCAACACCAGAACAGATAGAATACCCTGACATTTCCAGTTGCTCCAAAGACAGTCCATCTTGGTGGAGTCGGCACTGGCTTGCATCTCGGGGGGCTCGGGGCTCGCCGGTCGCGCTGTTTCGGAGGCACTGCGTTAGCAGTCAGGCATTCCCGAGCATGGGCGCGCTGCCGGGTACCGCGGCCGCCTCCCCGCTCGGCTCCGGACTGATGCTGTAAGCAGCACAGGCGGAGGGGGAGGGCATATTGTACGCGCTGCGGTCTCCACTGCAGCAAATCAGCAGTGTGATGTGGCTGCCCCAGGGAGCAGGCTCCTTTTGAAAAGGGGATGCGGGGCCCTTTTCAAATCAAAAGCTTCAGCTCGGGCGGCTTAGCCCCGCTAAGCCGTGGAAATGGTTAAAGGCGACCTGATGGCGAAGAAATAAAAGCAAATTGGGTGCGGGTAAATAGAGGGGGGGGGGTGTGAGCAGTGTTGCCTGTGTGTCAGTACGGTTGTGGCTGTTCCAGAAATTTCTTGACAGTGATGGAATCTGGTATTTTCTTAATTTTTTTCTTTTTTTTTTTTTTCCCTTTTTTTTTTTTTTTTATTCTTTCACACCACAACCCCTCCAGGTTTTCGTGCCTCCCTCTCCTCTGCCCAGCTGGGTGGGGTCGGAGAGCAGGCAGAAAACAAACAAGGTCAGGCTCCAAGCCCTGCAGAGCAGCCCTTATTTTACTATATATTTTTTGAAAACCCTGCAGGCATGGGGTGACCCTTGTGGCCCCCCCATGCCAATCCCTGCCACACCAGGATGCTGAGGACCCCCAGGTGCACCAGGTTTGGGTGTGCTGCCTCCTCTCATTGCCCAAAATGCTGCATAAATCAGGATTTGAGGTGTAAGAGTGCAGGAATACAGGACAATTTGGGAAAGGCACACTAATAGCTAAATTTTAACATGGGCCCTACCACTCCTTCCCTAGCAGGACACAGCCTCTGCCTCAGTTTCCCCACCAATAAACTTTTATGAATAGCCTTGCAGAGACATCACAACCATCCAATGGTCGTACTTGGCAAACACTGGGAAAGAAAGTCTTTTACCACTCAACCTGTTTGCATTTCCAGATTTTGGGGTGCCTAGGAATATCAAACTCCCCAACAAATCACCCCATTTCATTGAAGAGTGACCAGTATATCAGACTGTGTCCAGTCATTTTGGGCAGAATGACCCCAGCTGGGCACCTCTCAGTTCTGAGGCTGGACTTAAACCTTTAGATCATGACAGTTCATAAAATAATTTCACTTTAGCAGCGTTTTTCTGAATTTTGCTTTTTTATGTGGAAACAAGCACCAACACAGACACAGTGGGTCACATACTCATCATCATGGGGAATAGAGTTTGAACCCCTCTGCCCTTTTAGCTCCAAAAAGAAAAGGTCTTTAATACCTGAGTTAACAGATATCTCCTCCAACTGACAGCAGTAGGTCACTTATCCTTCCCTCAGGTAACTCATCTTATAGAAGAAAGCCAAAATTTAAGGAAATTCACCATCTTACTCTTTACCTAGGAAACTCTGCTGGAATTAGAGAGGCCAACAGCTATTGTTCATGTTTATAAACCATCCCTGAGATCCCCAAAAACATTTGCTAAGGCTTGAACCCAGCATCTTCATTCCCCTATCAGGGAAATCCTTAACTAAGTGGGACAGAACTGGCTTCAGCTGCCATTGCATATAGTAAGATTAAACCATCTATAATGTTACAAACCTGGATTTTGTGTTCTTCCTGGCTTTGTTTAAACAAAAAGAAGGAAGAAAGAGCTTTCTAAGGGGTGATTTTTAATCATGGACTGATTGGTTTAGACCCTTTGCAAGAGCAGGAAATTTCCCTATTGGTACATTTTGCCCTGCAAACCCTTTGCAGCTCTACAATGGGGTTCTCAGCACCAAGCCATAATATGAAGTATTTACAAGCAGTGTGTATAAAACAGGGACATAATTCACATAAAACTTCTGCATCCTTGTCCCTGGAATAGCCAGTGACACCCCAAACATGGTACATAGGTAAAATTTGTGGCTACTGGATGTGTGCCACCAGCAACACAGCAAAATATCTCTGTTTGGTCTCTCTGTAACCCAAATTTCTCAGTCAAGTATGAAGGACAAATTCCCTTTGGACAGAAGAGTGGTCCATGTACATTTAACATCCCACTAATGATTTCTCCTTGCCTTCATTGTTTGTAGAAATTTTTCTCACCTCAGGCTTTTCTCACCTTCATTCCCTCTTCCAGGCTAGCAAAAGGAACCACACCATCAGGCTTCCTGTTTAAATTCTTACTCCACTTTGGGAAAGTGTCTCTTCAGACCTGGCCCATGTGATTGGACTCTCCCACACTACTTCCAGAACTATTTTAATCCACAGGCACCAGAACCCATCACTTTACCAGCAGTAACAAGAACACTGCATTTGTGTTAGAGACAGAACTCAACTGGAACAGTGAGATGAAGACACTTAGAAAATGCACACGGGCTAAGGAGAGCTTCCAGTGTGCACTCACTTGTCCCAGGACCTGAGGCAGGTGGGGGACAGAAGCAACTCTGTGTGTGATACAGAAATTGCACAAAATCCCAATCAGCACGGGGTGGATCCAGCACTAAATGGCCATTGATAAAAAAATGCATTTCCGCAATAAAATTTTGAATTATGCATTCAGTAAGTAGTGAGACAGAATTAGGACTGAGCACTTGGCCATCAATCCTGAGGTTAAGAACTGCTTCTTTGCCACAGAATTAAACCTGGAAGGCACAAATAAACATTGCACTGCCTGGATCTGAAAAGGGTGATACACACAGAGAGATCTTGGCATCAGCTGGAGGAAAATTGAGTGTTGGAGGGAACTTTCCTGTGATCATGAGCAAGCAGGAGCAGGATGAAAAGCAGTGAGTGGAATTTGCCTCCCTGCAGAGCACTGTCCATTGGGAGCCTCCTTCTGCTGTGGATGTTACTGAAATTGTTACAGATCTTAAGATGTGTTAGTGAGGTCACATGAAGCTCAGTGTTGATGGCACAGCCACAAGCCAAGAGGGCTCTTCAGCACTTGCCTGTTGCATAGCTCTGCTGGAGATGATGATCTGTGCATGCAGGATGTGTGGGGTAAGCACTCAATAAAATTAAGGTACCCATGGGATCATTGCAGGGAACCACTGGCCAAGTGAACATGTGTGTAGGGTATTGCTGTCTGCCTCATTTCTTTCCATCCTCCAACTCCAACAGGGATCACAAAATCATAGAATCATTGAATGGTTTGGGCTGGAAGGGACCTGAAAGCTCATCCAGTTCCAAACCCTTTGCCCATGGGCAGGGATGCCCTCCACTAGACAAGGTTTCTCAAAGCTCCATCCAATCTGGCCTTTAACAATTGCAGGCATGGGGCACCCACATCTGGATGGCCAACTGAGGGGCAGACTGTATCTCTGCAGAGGACAAGGACACCCTGACACGGTGTGTGGCCTCCAGGGTTGTGCTCCTTCAGGGACACAGGGAATCCTGCAGCAGGACTGGCACTCCAGCCCTGCCTTGTTGCCCTCCAAAGGTCCTTCCACGGCGACCCAGACCACCTGTGCACCACTGATGAGCTCTGATGAGGTCAGAGTTAGCAACATTTAAGGCTTTTTAGGTAAATATCCTTGAATGGACCCTAACAGTCCGTAAGAGCTCAGAAGCACCCACTGTTCTACCACAGGAACTAAAATTTGGGGCCATCCCTTAACAACCCTGTTGGAGGGCAGGGGTGGAAGTCAGCTGGTTTCAGTTGGTTTCAAAGGTGATTTAATGATTAAAAATCCACAGACAGAGCTGAAACCACTGTTTGGAGTGCAGTGACTTTGAAGGCACTTTGGACTGACTGTGTTTTCCTGCATCACTCCACGTCAAGGCTCCGTGGGACACATTGAGGGCAGCGCCAGATCTGCAGCGTGGTGCTGAAAGATCCTGACACTTAGCACTTCAGGAGAACAATAGCATTAAGGGAGATCATTTGAGTTGTTTTTCTAAGCTAATTTGTTCTTAGCATTAGCAACAAAAATAGAGAGGATGCTATTTTAAAAGTTGCATTAATATGTCTCAAAGATCTAAAGAGCAACGGGGAATTTTTTGCCTGAGCACTCCAAGCAAGGGCAGCCAGCAATTACATTTTCGTGAGGAAGCTGTCAATAGCAGAAGGATGGGCCAAATCTTGGCTCTGCTCTCATCCTTTTCACTGTCTTGTGCTCATTCTTGCACATTTTCTGGTCTGCAGAGCTGCTCAGAGGCAACTGAAATGGCAAGGCCATGAGCTGGGAGATGCTGATGGCTGTTTCAGGTCCATCACTTCTCACAGTGCAGGAAACACATAGACAGCTCTGTCCTTGCTCTCTTTTGCCCCAGGTCTTTGCTACTTTCTCTTAGAAGATGTAATGCAGTGATGAATTACCTTTTTTCTCAGGTCTTCAGACCACAAAAGGAATCAATAAGCTGGTAAAAAAAGACAATATGGTCTTAAGCTGGCAGAATTGAAGTCTGAAGCTGAACAATCACAACAAAAGAAGCCCCATGTCCGGGCATGTCACATAATGTTCCAGCCTCCCTGCAATTTCTTTTTAAGTCTTGAAATGTCTGGATTTATAGGTTTTTTTTAAAATCATCAGTCCAAATATTTGGATTGTTCACAAGGACAAGAAGTGTGATTTTGAGACGTGCTAAGCTTCTGCTCTGCTACCTCTGTTTCACTTTCTGCTCAGCAGAACTGTTCTTCATACCCATCTTTGCCCAAGGGCTCAGATTATTGATGCATATATCTATATATAGATATAAATGGATATATCTAATCATAGAAGTGTAAATTAGAAGGGACCTTAAAGATCATCCAGTTCCCAACCCCTGCCATGGGCAAGGACATCTTTCACTAACCCAGGCTGTTCAGAGCCCATCTAACCTGGCCTTGGACACTTCAGGGATGGGGCAGCCACAGCTTTCCTTGGCAGCCTGTGCCAGGCCTCATCACCCTCACAGGGAAGAATTTATTCTTAATATCTGATCTAAACCTGCCTTCTGTCAGATAAAGCCATTCCCCTTTCTCCTATCACTCCATGCCCTTGCCCAAAATCTCTCTCCAGCTCTCTTGTCAGCCCCCTTTAGGCACTGGAAGGTGCTCTGAGATCTCTCCTTCTCCAAGTTCAAGAGTCCCAACAGTATAAAAGGATTATATAATAACTACAGATAACTATAACCATCTATAACTGTATAATAACTGCATATAACTGTATTATAAGGCCTTATTATCATAAGATTTTCAGCAGCAAGTCATTGACATGAGCCACATGAGTTGGTGAAAGACTCAGGTGAGACAAGCTTTGTGCTTGCCTCCTTCCCTGGGAATGAGGTGCTCTTTCATTGAATCCTAGTAAATGAGCCCTTTGTGGGAACTCCTTAGATTCAACCTTGTTGTTGAGAAACAATTTTGGGTTTTGAGCCTCTGATGTGCCTCAGTGAACATGGCACAGACCTTCTCCAGCAGCCATGCCAGAGATGGCCAGGACTGCTGTGGTGCCATCTGAGCTCCCTGGTTCCTGCAGGCAGCAGCACAACTAACACACAACAATCAGTTTTGATTTACTCCTGCCTCTTCAGAGGTGGATAATTTCTCTTGGTTCTTTAATGTTATTTTTGAACTGCGAGGTTCATAGAAATAAACGCTCTATTCCTGCCATTGACCTAGAAAAGTCTTTTGATTCTTTCCAGTGGGACTACTTTTTACAGTTGCTGGGAACCTTAAAATCATGAGTTTCTCTCCTCTGGGGGAGGTACTTGCTGCATCTTCATTCCTCCTTTAAGATTTGATCAGTAAAGCTGAAAAGACCCTAAAACTCTCCCTGACCTCCTGCACTCCTCCATTACAAAGGAAGTGCTTCCAGCTTATTACCCTTTTAAGCCTTCTCTTTTTAAGCCTGTTCTGTGAAATTTTTCTCTCCTACAGCATTGCTGGTGCTGCAGCTGGCATTATTAATTCCATTTCATTAACTGATCTTCTTAATGTACTGGAAGACAAAAGAGAAGAGAGTCCTGAGACCACAGCGTGGCTGAGCCTCAGGAGATCTCTGCTCAGGCCCCACATCTGCCACAGGCTCCCTGCTACGTGACCTTGGGAATCTCCTCTCTGAGGTCTCTGGCTCTGCTTGGTCTATTTAAATTTGGGGCATGGTCTGCTTTTTTGAGCTTTGTTTCTGCAGCACCCAGCACAACATCTGCAGCTCCAGCAGAGGAGCCTTGCTCGTTTTTGCAGCACAGCTTGCAAGGCTGGTGTTGCTGGCTGCCATTCCTGGACCAGGGGAGGTGAAGCGAGGTGGGGAAGATGAATTTGGATTGCACTGCTCCTGGAATGGTGAAATCCCCTCTGGTGTTGCGCAAGGGGCACAGAGGACTCTTTTCTTTGGCCAAGCATGCTCCAAAGAGATGATGATGATGCATTTTCAGCAAATTCTCGAAGCAATGTCTGTTGTCCAGTGCCTGAGCTGGGGAAGTGAGGCTGTGCCACACAAGCCACCAAGGAGAGGTCCTGTCCTGTCCTTGGCTCCTCTGCACATCCCAGTCCTGAGCTCAGGCAGCTCTGGTGCACCCCAGGAAAGATGTTCCCACAAAAAAATGCCAAAGCTTTGCTCCCAGCTTGCAGGGCCACCCTTTGCTCTGGCTCTGCTGGGATCAGGCCCAAGTTTTGAAGCTCCAGGTGCTGATTCAGAGGCTGGGATGCTCTGCCCAAGTGCAAAATGCAGCTGCAAATTTTGCAAATGTGACTGCAAATTAAACCAACAGCCTGCAGGCAGAGGCTCAGCAGACTGAGGCCACATTTGCAGCAGTGCCACAAGCCCTTAATTGAGTTTGGGATGCTCATAAGCAGCCAGGAGTGCTTGAGAATGAGCTGTGCTTTGCAGCATTTCTGCTGGCTCCTCTGCTCCAGTGCCTGGCACTCCTGCTGCCAGCCCAATCCAGGCCAGGGGAGAAGGTGCAGAATAATTTAATATAGATCAAGGCCCTTTCCCCAGCTTCAGATGTGCCCAAAAAATAATATTCCTTGGGGAAAGGTGCTCCCCATTAGGGCCTGAGCTTGTCACCATGCTGGAGAGCTGCCTCAAGCATCTCAGCACGGGCATTTTCACATCCCCCAGCCTGCCCTGCAGGGAGGGCAGGCTGGTTCCTGGTGGAGGTGTGGGGATGCTGCAGCCCTGGCCGGCACACCATTGCCATGGCAACCCCAGCTTTCCCTGGAAAACAGAGGCAAAGCACCAACACTGCTGGATTCAACAGCCTGCTCCATGGGTGGGAAACACCTGGGCACCAAGGTGCTTGTCGTGGGTGCTCTGCAAAGGGACAGCTCCAGTCATGCCCAGCCTGCAAAGCTGGATGTTAATATGGGGAAATCCTGGCTGAGCTTGCAGAGAAATGGAGGAAAGGGTGGGCAGGGGGAGGTGAAGAAGCAGCTGATCCTGCCCTGAGCAAACACAGCCTGCAGTGCTTGCAGAAGTGATGGAGGAGGCAGTGGGGCTGCTTATTGCAGCAATGCCAGCAGTGTTGCGTGGCACAAAGTGGGGAAAAATGTGGGAATTCAGGACACCCCGCTGGCTGTCCTGGATTGCCAGCACCCCTGCCAGGGGGCTTAGAGACCCTGGGACAGACCCCAGACACCTGTGACTTTGAATATGACCCATGGAAAAAGTTACCAACCTTATATGAGGATCTTCAAGCCACAAAAGTCTAAGTAGAATAATAATTAGTTTGTCACGGGGTGAAAAATAGATTTTTGGGATCTTTAGAATGGGGGTTCAGGAGGTAAGATGGAGGAATCTGGGCATGTCCAGCCTTTCTCCTTCTTCTTCTTGGCCTCCATCTTCTGCTGTGATGTTGGCACTTTTAGATTGATTTAGAGTAGAAGCTCACTGTTTAACAGAGGTGATAGGTATTGAGAAGTTATTGTAAATAATGTACACGTAGTTTTTAGTATAAAAAGATAACACCACCCTGAGGGTGTCAGTGTGCTTCTGTTTGACCTGCTGAATGGACCTTGAGACAATAAACAACCTTGAGAATGAGACCAGAAGAGTTCTGACTCCTTCTTCGACTGCTGGGCTGGGAAAAGAGACTTTCTAACACATCTCAGAGTCACTCAGACCAGCTAAAGCCCCAAGAGGAAAAGAACCCAAAAGGACCAATGAAGGACGTGAAATAGTGATGTGTAAGGCAGAAGTGCCAGTGCAAGGCTGTGAGAAGGGGAAAACAAGGAGAGAACAGGGCAGGGTTCTGCTGAGAGTCTGTGTGGGCACTGCTGCAGAAATGCTGTGGAGGGCAAAGCAGCACTCTGAGTTTTAAATGCTATTATAGGCCTCTAGGGCAATTAGAAGAATTAGATCAGGAAACGATGTGCCAGAAGTGTTGGCTGAAAAGCGGTCAGAGTTGTGTTTGTTGGGGAAACAAACAAGGAAAATTGTTTAGTGTGGCATTTTAGGACATGGGCTGGAAATGAAGCAACAGAGAAAAGCAGAAATGGTTTGAGTAGTGGGGGGCTGGCCCTGCCCCAGCACATCCCCTCACATGGGGCAGAGGAGAGAGGACAGATCACATGTATATATCTTATGGAAGATACCATAAGCAAGGTCAAGCAAGCTGCCAGCATCCAGTCAGCAGAATATGCCATGAAAATCCACACCCTGGAGCCAGCTCATTAGGAACTTAAGATCAGTCATCCCTAAAACTAGTTATCTTATGCAAACACATGCAAAAGGAGGAAAAAGAGAAGAGAAAAGAAGAAAAAATGGAGGACCCAGTTGAACCCACTGAATTTGTGGAAATGGGTTTCTCTCTGAAGAACAGATCCTATCTCTGAGCACTTGGCTATCATATAACCTCACTCCCTCTCTGCACACAATGACAAAATCCTGATTTGGATGCTGACATCAAGTATCTGGGAAAAGACAATTTAATTTCCCATTCTCAAGGCTAAAGGATTAAAGATAGATCAGCAAAACTATTTCACATTTAGAAAACCAAAAAAAACCCCTGAGGAATTCAGATTTCCTTGACAATACTGTTAAACACCACAACCCACATTTTCCTGATTGCTTCTGCAGAAGGACTGATAGCTCTCTGTCCTGGGATGAGGGTGAGCAAAACAGAAGGTATAGGATGGCTTTGAATAGATACATGAAAAACAGAATTATTTTTCCAAAATTATCAATTAATAAGTAACTTGAAAGTCCACTGGACAAAACTAAACTAAGGGAAGGTGTTTTCCTGATTGGAAGCACATTTAACCACAGCATGTGGATATGGTAGAAGCATCAGGAATTTCAGGGTAGCTGCAGATTTGCAGAGATCCAGAAATAGCTGTATCCCAGAGCACTGCACACGAGCAGTGTGAGGTGGAAGGAATTGTACTACATATTCTGCATTAATAGTGAATTCCCTTGCAACAGGTTTGCCTTTTGCAGAAATGGGGGATTTCCAAAGAGAACAGTAAAACAAGTCTGGGCAAGATTCACCAAAGGTCTGCTGGGATTTCAGAACTGCTTTTCTGAAGTGTTTCCCTCCTTGCAAACATTTAAGTACATGGGGCTTTGATGAAACTCCCTGACTGAGACAGGTACCACCAAATACATCATTGTATTATGTCAGTTAGTTCATTCTTAATAAATCCCCCCAGGGATCCAAAGCACAATATCCCTTCTGGCCCATGTGAGGTTCTTGAATTTCAAATGCCAGGTACTTAAAATTAATGTCTTGCAGATGAATCAGAGATAAACCATAATGGCATGGACATTAATTTCAAATTATTATAAATTCAAGAAAACCACAATCTTATTTTGGTTTGCAAACAAAAAAAAAAAAAAAAACCCAACTCTCAAGCTCAATTGGTGTATTTTGTTTTGTATGAACCTCCTCTTTCACAGGTGCAGGAGATGTGGTCAGCTCCTGCTGAATTCCGGGCAGGACTCTGAGTCCAGCAGGTCCTCAGCTGTGGGGTTTGGAAACCTGTGGGGTTTGGAAACCTGTGGGGTTTGGAAACCTCAAGCTCTGAGTACCCCCAGCTTAATGCTGAGATACATTAGCCCTCAAGATTAGGATCATTAATAACAGGAGCCAGAAGAGAAGGACTTTGTTTTGGAAGCAGCAGCAGTAGCAGCTCTTACCTTTCCCAAAACACTTTCTTTTTAACTGTGCTTCCCCCCCCCCCCCCCATTCTTTTCCCAGACTGCCTGACATTTAAAATGATCAAAGTTCCCTGTGAAGCACAGCTTCTAAATTTCAGATAAATATAGCCACGCTGCTCTGCATTTGTTTGTTTTTCTCAGGTTGCAAACCTGCAGTGGAGACCTACTTATTGTGGAGCAGGGGGAGCTGCTGGCTGGGCACCACGTGTTGGGCAGGCAGGAGGGAGCAGAGCCCCCTGTGCAGGATGTGGCTCTGCTCTGCTCCCAACAGAGGGTCCAGCCCTGCTCTGGCAACTCAGAACAAACCCACCAGCAGCCCCCTTGCTGGCTGGAGCAGCCCTGGAGTGGGCAGAAGGCACATGGGGACATGATGCATGGAGGGGAGGATGGAGATGAGCGTGGGGACATGTCCAGCCCCCACTGACACACAGGGGGACAGCCCTGAGCCCTTTGAGACATTGGGAAGCTCTGTGGGCCCTGAGGTATGGATGGAATCACATGCCAGGGCAGGAAGGTCCTGCCCCTGCCCACACACACAAAGCCATTCAGCCTGGTACAATTTATTTTGGCCTCCCCATTAGCTGGGAAGTAAACGTGGCAATTACTTTGCAACATCCCAAGTGTCAGAACCCTTTGACACATTTCCCTAAAGCTAAATAATTAATGAAGGGCTCTGATTAGTGTGAATCTTGTGGAATCATCAGACAGCATGGAGTGACATTCACTTTTACTTCTTGATGCCTGAGACAGGGCTTTGTGATGAGGCTTCCACCCTCTCCTGCAGCTGAAAGGGTGTGGCCTGGGGTTTGTTCTGTAAAAAAGGTTTCTGCCCTGCTTTGTGCTTAGGCTGTCACAGACACCAGCAGCCTTCAAAATATGAATGCTTTGCAGGTGATGGAAGATAAAATACATTTCTTTTCCATGCAGGAATGATATCCTGCAAATGTAGCACTCAGCAACTCATTTCCCTCAGCGCCTCATTAGAGTCACCACATCTAAAAGGGTTTTTTTTCCCCTCTTACTGACAAATAGGAGTCAACTAGAAGATACCAGGTGTGCATTTGCCAGGGGTGAGGCTCAGATCCTGCAAACTCAGCCACCACAGCAGGATCAGGCTCCCATGGCAGTGGGGTTCCAGCTTGGCACTGGGTGGCAGAGCAAGCTGGTGGCCCTGCAGGGTGAGAGCCCTTCTAATAGGAGACTACTGCATGTGAGGAGTAGGAAGAGCTGGTGGCTGTCACTTTAGATCCATTTTCTCCTACAATTTCTTTCTGAATGAGCTCCCCACACAGAACACACCAGAGAGTTGTACTGAGCTATGACACACAGCTCTGTGTGAGCTGCTGCCCTTTTCCCAGCCCTCCCTCATTTTACCATCAAACTGCAAATAATCTGATTTTTCACTCTGGGGGAGGGAAGTTTGTACTAGGGAAGAGAGGGGCTGCCCAGAGAACACAAGGAGCTGTTACATGTGCAAACTGGGTATCTTTGGGGTCCTGAAGTGCAGAAGAAGGTGCAATCTTCACCTCTCCAGGGAGGAGATGAATGTAAAGCAAAGAATTGACATAAAAGCAGAACTCTTCTGATCCCAAATGCCACAGTCAGAGTGACACCAGCTGCAGAATGCACTGTCCCTGCTCTGTCTCATGCATTTCACCTCTGAGCAGCATGTTCACATGCTGAGGGATTATTATACTTTCAAACCTGTGCATCAACACCAGTCACACACCTCAAAAAGCTGCCTCTCCCTAGAGACATTTCCTCCTCACACAGTTTTGTAAAAACAGGAGGTAAAGGACTCCTTGCAAGGAAAAGCAAATAGTTTGGAAATCATGTACTTTAAGCCTGTGCCTGGTTCTGCCTCATCCAACATGTGTTTCCATGGAAGCAGAGGAGGAAACGGGCAGCCTGTGGCTGCAAATCACAGCAATCTCACTGCCTGCTCACGAGCCTGAAAAGATAAATGGATCATTAAAAATAAAAAACACCTGAATTTTTTAACATTCCTTTTGATGGTAGATATCTGGTATTTAGTGCTGCAACATTCTCTTCAGGGACAGGGGTTCAAGAGCATCACAGCTGAACAAAGCCAAACTTGGGCTCATTCTCAGAGGAAACAGAGTAAATGCCAAATAAAATGATTTTTGCTCTTTTGTTGGTCACAATGGTGTAGTGACTGTGTGAGCATACAGTGAGAATGGCAGTACAGCACACAAAGGCAGTTACATAAATGGAATAAAATGTGTTTTCAGCATGGTTTAGAGGAGGGAAAGAGACCAAATCCAGGATGGTTTGGGAAATACAGATTGTTTAGTAAAGGTTCATCTGCTGATAAAACCTGACTCTGATCTCAGGAGTGAGACTCCTGAAGTCAACCTGTCAGTCAGTCACTTGTCTTATCACCATGTCCTTTGAGCATAAACCTGTTTCTGACTGTAACCATGAAGTTTTCCTGGCCTTAAACGAGCATCTTGCAGCATCCTTGCATCCACAGCAAACACACAGCTCCTAACAGTTCTCCAGCCATCTGCAAATACATCTTGCTGCTGAGCCAGGCTGTTCCAGGTTGCAAGGCAAGATGTATTCTATTACCATCTGTATGGCACTTGTCTTTTGTCAGTGGGCAGTTTGCCTTATCTCTCTCTTTGAGTGACCACAATCACTCCTCCCTCCAAGGATGGGACATCTGCTGATAACAGCTATTGAATGTCACTGCATGGCTGATAAGAACTACAGCATCCCATTGGGAGATGTGAGCCCAGAGGGAGGAGCCAAGCATTCCTACCCGGATATAATCTGGAGATCCTGGAACACCAGCACGGCTTCTCCACTGGATTCCCCAGAGGAACAGCAGCTGCCTCTCCTTCCACTGGATCTTCAGAGGAAGAATACATCCTTCTCTACAGGATCCCTGCTCCAGCAGAACCACCCCTGACACTGCAGGAGGGCTGAGCCACAATTCCAATGGGACTGCTGCCAACACCCTGACCCACAGGGTGTCAGGTTGGGTTCTGACTCTGTCAGTGTTGTTCCAGTGCACTGCAGTGTTTATTTTATCCTTTTATTTTTTGCTTCCCTGTTAAAGAACTGTTATTTCCTGCTCCCATATTTTTGCCTGAGAGCCCCTTAATTTAAAATTTATAACAATTTGGAGGGAGGGTTTACATTCTCCATTTCAGGGGAGGCTCCTGCCTTCCTTAGAAGACTCCTGTCTTTCCAAACCAAGACACCGGAACATTTCACTGGGAGTAATAACCCTTTATCCCCAGGTAAAAGCTGCCTCTTGGCCAAAATGTGGCACTGGGTGACTTGATTGTAGCTGCTCATGAGTGACTGAGCTGGATCTACCTGGTGCCAGCTCCCAGCAAGGCACCAGGGCTGATCTGTGTGCAGCCACTACAGGATCAGATGCAAAATATCCTTCCTGCACTTACCCCCCTCAGAAAAACCTGTATCTCTTTTACAGCAGCCTGCCTTGTCCCAAAAGGCTGCAGAAGCTCTCACCATTAGGTCTGGGTTTCTTTTCTTTCTTGACTATCAGGCAAGAAAAAATAGGCACACTTACAAAAACTGCTAATTAGAAAACAGTTGCAGACTCCAGTGAATTAAAAATCTTGAGGTATTTTTGTGTTTGGGAGATTTCCTCCCCCCAGTTCTGTAGCTGCCTGAATGCTGAATTTCTGAATACTGTGGTCAATACTGTATTGAATAACAATACCTATGATCTAATGACAGCTCTGTGTGCATCTACGACCTAAGTTTAGTAGATTATTTTCAGGCAGAGAACAGAAAAAATTGCAAGAATGGCTCAAATCCATTTGAGTTTCTTAGAAACTACATCCAAACAGGGAAATATGAGAGATGAAAATAAATCTACTGGAAATAATGAAGAGATTGAGCTTGTACCAGGACTGACCCTATTTCCAGAGCCTGCAAAGGTCCCAGAGAACTCAATATCAGCAAATCCCAGTGAGTAGATGGGAGTACCACAGAAGGTATTCTTCTTCCTTTAGAAATCTGTGAACACATGGCTTAAAGGGAGGGTGCACTGGATTGGTTTTCATCTCTAATTGGTGCTTAGTATTCTTCATCTAACAGTAGAAATCACCTGGTGGTACTGGCTGGTGCCATGAGCTGTGATAATCTGGGATTTTTCCTTTTTTTTTTCAAAAATACAGATGTCAAATCATAACAATGTTTTGTGCATTATTATGCTTTGATTGAACGGTAATAATTATTTGTGGGTTGTTTCTACCTATGTTATTGATAAGTGAGCCACTGAGTGTCCACTGGGCCCAAAAGCCTGAAGGTGAAAGGCTCCTGTATCCTATTCCCAACTCCAAGAGTGTTCAAGTCCAAGCTGAAAGGGATTTTGGGCAACCTGGTCTAGTGGAGAAGTCCCTGGCCAAGGCAGGGAGTTGGAATTGGTACATCTTTAAGGTCCCTTCCAAACCCAATTATTCTGTGATTCTAGGATTCTGTGAAAAGGCTCTGCAAGTTTTAAAAACACGGAAGGGAAGGAAGAACACTGTAAATAAGTTCTTGGAGCAAGTAGGAAGGAACTGAAAGGTGAGCAGAAAACTGGGGTGGATGAGCCTGCACTAGGAGGGTATCAGAAAAGCATTTGCTTGCAGACAGCCAGAGATATTGATCTGCAGTCACACAGCAGCACAGGCTGGGCAGGAAGCATTATCAGAAATTGGCTGAGGGAAAGGGAGAAACATGTCAATAAAATCAAGCTGTGTGTCAAAGGGAGGAGGAGGAGGAAGGAGGAGGCCAGCAGGGCAGCCTGTGCTGGAGCCATGGGTGTTTACCTCGTGGTGTATCAGTGACCTTGAGGGTGATGCCATTATCTAATGATGCCAAATTTGTAGGAGGCACAGAACAAATTAATTACAAATGGGAGATTAGGCTTACGGTCTGATAAGCAGCTCATGGAGTTCAATGGAGAGAAGTTTTAATGAGATTAAGTGACAAAGCCATCACTTAGGAGGAAGCTTTAAACAGACTACAGGCAAGGAGAAAGAAGTGGGGGCGAAGGCAGAGAACTATTAAAACCATCTGTGTTATTAAAAGAGGAGTAAACAAGGCCTGTGCCTCTCAGGGAGAAATGGGGATGATAGTAAGGCATGCTGGCACTGCCAGTGGGAGCTGGTCCTGTGAATGTATTGTATGAAACATCTGAGTCAGACTCAGGGGAAAATTGATGGGAAACCCAGCACAAACTTGGGATGAACACCAGCAGCAAAGCCCTGCCTGGCTTGGTATGAACAGGCCTGGAGAGGAGGTCCAGGAGGCCTGGATGGGTGGGATATGGGAAAGGGTAGGAGCTGGCTTGATGGAGAAGAGTTCTGCTTTGGCCCAAGAGCAAAAAGAGCAGGACACTGGATGGTAGCAATCAAGGAAAGAAACTGGCCAGCAGTTAATATGTCAGGCTCTTAAATAATTATAGCTGCTGCTAAAGATGGATAATTAAAGCAGAGCACTTGGTCCTCAGGCCCTTGTGTTGTTCCTTTCCTCTAATGCCTGGCAGAAGCAGCATTTATAGTATGTGGCAGGAGGAATCTTGTGATCCCAGGGGCTGCCTCTGCTTCACCTCCCACCAAACCTACTGCATCCTTCTCTGTGAGCTATATTTAAAGCTGAGTTCAAATAAAATGGGAATGGGAGCAGCTTTGAATCAGACTGATCAGAGACCTGGGTGTGGGGATTGGGAGTAATGTCCTGTGTTTATGTTACCTGCAGGCAATGGGCCAAAACAGCTCCTGAAAAGGAGGAGAGACATCTCTCTGTTCAACATCAGTGGGAAAACTTCTGGATGGCTGTGTTATAGAACAAATGTCAGGCACATCTCCCCATCCTTCCTCTCTGTGATGGGACAGATGCTCTTGGGGGGCACTGGCATTGTCAGGCATGCAGTGACTCACTAACACCTGAGTCTTCCAATTCTCACTTTTCAGATGCATCTAAGCAGGGAAAAGGTTTGAGATGAAAGCAGAGCAGACCCCTGATTTTTCTCCCCTCATCCTCACCTTTCCACCCACAACTCCACCCAAAGGGTAACACCATTGTGAGGGGACTGAAAAGAGGAGCAGGCAGCAGGCAAAGCAGAGCTGACCCTCAGACAACACAAAAAACTGATAATTCCTGCATTTAATAATCCTCTTCACAGTGAAATTCATCCTGCAGGCTCTCCAAGGAAAGGACCTTACTGCTTGTTCTTATCTTGGCTAACAAAAGAGCCTGATCTTGACTGGGTCTCCAGGCACTACATCTAAAATAAGATCTAAAAACAATAATCAGCCCAGAGATTTCTTTTTCCTGAGAAATCAGGGAGCAATTTGTGCATGTTAAGAAACACATCCAGCACTGCAGCCTTTCAAAGTCATCTGCTATTCCCTTGACTTCCCTTGCAATGCAGATTATCCAAATGCAGATCCCTGGGTGCCCTCTGATACACAATTCCAGTAAATATTTACATCCTATTTTGGGTCAAAATATGCTGAAAGGGTGCATAGGGGATACCTCAGCATTTTACAGCTTTTTCACTTTGGTCAGCAGAAGTGAGATCCTGTGGGGGTGACAGCTGAAAGTGTGTTGCAATCTCACCTTTCTGGAAAGATTCAAACCCCTACAGTTAATTTAAAAACTCCAGTAGAGGGTTTTACATACAGGTATGATATGGTTCTATGCCTGACTCAAACCCACAAATAGAGTCTGCAGCTCTGAACTCCAGCCTTGCCCACAGGGCAAAAGCAAAGCTCTCATCTGAATAAATCCTGAAAATCTCATCTGCCAGCATCTCCAAATCAGTGCAGCAGCAACAGGAGCTGAAGCCAAGTGCTCTGAATATTTCCTTGCAGAATACCCAGGAGAGCACAGCTATATGTAACAGAGATATTTACACAGTGTTTGAGGCAACATTTCTACTCTTAGCAGACACAGAGGTGCCAGGAAATGGTTCTGCTCCCCAGGCAGGATCCAAACCGCAGCACAGGCAGGTCTGTGGGGCCAGAATTATCACATTGATCTTTTTAACCCCTTACATGTAGCACCAAGCATGAGCCAAGTGACCACTGCTCATCCAGACACTCCTCTCAGCTGCTGCTGTGGGTTGTAGCAACACAGAGAGTTTGGTGAGCCATTGCTGCTCTCTTTCTGTGGGATTTGAAGTGGAGGGAAGAGGGGGAATAGCTGCAGACAGGAAAGGGCCTCTCACCTGGGGAGGAAGCACTGAGGGAAGGCACTGAAATAACCTAACAAGGGGTGCAGGAAGATAAAGAAGCAAAACTCCTTTAAAAGGGATGAGACATGGCATGGTCTCCAGACAGGTGTGTTTGACACAGGTTAGTCTTTCACTCTGCACATCTCCACGTGCTCTGTGAGATGCCCCATCAGCCCCTGTGACCCCAAGCAGTGGCCTGGTGGCCACTGCCAGCTCTTTGCAATGCCTCCCCTCAAAGAGAAGGTCTCACATCCCAAACTGAGCTGGTCTGGGACCACAGACATCACTAAAGTCACTGCTGTGTGCACAGCCAAAACACAAAACATCCATTCTGTCAGAACCCAGGACATTCCTCTGGCTGCCCTGGAGGACTCGAGACCCTGGCAGGGGCTCAGAGACCTTGGCATGGAGTCAAAAACACCTGTGCCCTCCATTTTAGCCCATGGAAAAAGTTACTAACTTTTTGTGAAGAGTTAAAAGGAAAAGAGTTTGAGTAGAATGATACTTAATTTGTCACAGGGTGAAAAAGTAGAATTTTGGGGATTTAGAGTGGGGGTTCAAGAGGCAAGATGGAGGAATCTGGGAGTGTCCTCTCCTTATTCTTGTCCTCCATCTTCTGCTGGGATGGTGGCACTTCTGGATTGGTTTAGGAGAGAGACAGACTGTCTAACATAGGTTATAGATATTGGAAAATTATTCTAAATAAAGTACATGTAGTTCTTAGTATAAAAAGCTAACACCAACCCAAGGGCTGTTGCTGTGCCACAAACCAACCTGCTGGACAGATCTCAGCAGGCCAGAGAAAAAATGTAATGGATAAGAGAAAATAAACAATCTTGAAAAGCAGAACCGAGGAATTTCAACTTCTTCTTCTCCAACACCTCGGGAGCCATTTCAGCCACAGAAACCCGAGACCACCCCCTCCTTTACAAAAGGCTTCCACCTGACAGCCACAGGCGCTTGAGGGTGGGGTCATTCCCTGTGAGCTCTGTGACACTGGGGACATTTCGCTAACACATCCTTCAGCATTTTTCCTCCAGCACCCTGATTTATTTCCTTTTGCAATGTCGATTTGTCCAGCCAGCTCAATGAATAATTCAGCAACATTAAACACATGCCAAAGCTGTTTCAGCTCTTAGTAGGATCAATTCTTTGGTCTTTTTCTCCATTTAAACTTCATTCCAACATAATCTCCCCTTCATTGCTGCTGGAGGAGCAAGATCTACAAGTAAAAAGCACATTGCTATAGTTATATGGAAATATAACAATATATATGGAAATTCCCTCTTTGATAGGAATGGTGTGCTGCTAATCATTCTGCTGGATGCCTTGGTGCTTCTGTTAATAAAGGAAAAAAACAGCTTTTTTTTTTTACAGACATCTATTGCATATAAAGTTCAATAACCACGCAATAAGGATGATCTCACAAACCAGAATTCAGGAAAGAACCAAGGTAATTTCCCAGTTTTGTTGTGTATTCCTGCAGTGAAAGCAATTCATCATACCCAACAAATCAATTACTCACACAATAAATTAGCCAATATCATCCTTTTTCAGCAGCTTTTCCAGACAAAAGGGATGTGCACGTGTAGTGGAGTCAGTGTGTGACATCCAGCTGCAGTAATTGTGCACCTGAAGGGTAAGGTGAGTGCTCATTTCAGAAGGACACAATTGCTACTACAGATTTTATTAAATCCCACTCATTTACCACTCCCTGGTTGGAGCAATAAGCCTTTCCCTGTCAGCTAAGGTGAAACATGGCCCTGTTTCTGCAGCAGCAAAGCTCCAGAGCAGGAATCCCAGGCAAACAGGGAAGACAGCCTGTTCTCCCTCTTTGGGAAGTAAATTCCAATTCTCTGGAACAACCCTTACATTTAACCTAAGCAAGCAAGCCCAGCTGTTTGTGTTTCAGTGTTTCAATGCTACATTGGCTGACCAAGTAACCTTCAGAAATCCTGGCTTTTAATCCCTGCTGGCTTTTCTTCAGGCTCCCCTCCCCTGCTGGTTGCTGAGATACAGACCTTGCCTTGTTGATCCTGTCAACATTTCATGAGGATGCATGCAAGGACCCCCTCACATACTCCTCTGTGAGGAACTGCCTCTATTCCTAAAAGAGAGCAGAAAATCCTGTCTGTGCAATGTCTGCCTCTGCCAACAGCACACACTGAGTGAGCAGAGACCCTGGGCTGCTTTCCTGGGAATTGCTCAGAAAACAGTGTCTGTGGGATTGGCAGAGGCTGGATTTTGATCTTACACCACTGTGGATCCCAAGCAGCACCAAACAAGGCAGAGAGCTTGTACCAGCCAGGCCATGGGGGCACCAAACCCTGGAAATCTGAATTAGCTTTATCTCTTGAATTTTGCAGTCTTGTTGCACCTTCTATTCAAAAGATAAGAAGCTATGAAAAAGCTATTAAAAAAAAGTTAATAAGAAGTTATACTATATAGAAGTTATTATTACATTATTATTATTGTTATTGTTATTGTTATTACTACTATGTTATTACTATAAGAAGTTTTTTTTTAAAATTACATTTTGCTCATCTGTATGAAATGTGTTGCTCTCATCCCAGATGGATGATGTAGCAACACCAAAAGCTGTTTCCCTGGCAAATTATTCTTAAGGATCCAATTGGAAAGAGGACAGTCTTTACTGAGATTCCTGCATTACCTGGCAGTCTGGATACCTAATGACAAATCCTTAAGGCAAGCTCAATTTGCTGCCTTGGAAGCCTTGTATCTCCCGTTTTTGCAAAGGTAATACTGATTATCTGGGTCCTTTTAATGCCTCTCAAGTTACCCCAGCTCAGAGTTCTCCTGAGGTCACCTCACAGTGCAGTTTCCACTCTAATGAACTGAGCTGTGAATTATTTTGATATGAACTAGGAGAAATCTTGTACATCTTTTCCAGTGATATTGGAAAGTTGAAGGGAAGGATTGGAGGACTAATTCCATATAAAATCTCCTGGCACCAGCTGGGAAAGGGTTTCTCTGAGCAAGTGATATCAAAGGGTGCATAGACTCAAACAGGGAGTCAGGCAGAAGCTGCAAGGAAGATAAACCCTAAAAACCCCCAAAAAGAGAGGTTCTGGCACCAAAGCAACCAAACTGGCAGGGTTTTTCCCCACAAAAAATTCACTGCTGTGTAAAGTAGCTGCAAATCTGTCATGTTTTGTGTCTTCTGAGCCCTGAACATGCAGGAAACAATCACTCAGCCGTCTTGAGTGGAAAAACACCTATGTCAGAAGCACAAGTAGCTTTGTATGCCAAATTTTCAAAAATTAGGCTCAGCTGGACCCTCTCAGACCCAGAGCACTTGTGAAATTGGTCATCACCACTGAAAAGACAAACCTTCACCTTCATTTCTACAGGTGATTTAAGCAACCCTGACATCCCCATGTATCCCCACCACAGGCAGGCTGACCTGTGGTGGGGGCAGGAGATTACTGGAAACAAAACCAACCTGTCTTTTGTGTGCATTAGGGGTTTTCCTCACAGTTGTTTGTATTTCTCACACACAAATGAAACACAGCAGAACCAGAACACCAGAATGACCTCTCACCACAAGAGTTCTCATGAAACCACTGAGCTGCTCTCAGAGCCAGAGGCGAAAGAGGGTATTTGTGATATCTCTCTGGAAAAAGAAAATAGCAGACTAAATTGCCCACGTTGTGTAAAGGTCAGGAGAGTTAGAAAAAAATATACTGCAAAAGAATAAAACAAAGGAAGGTGGTGACCAAGGTAAGATGAAGAGCTGAAGCGACAAGGACACGAGATGCTTCCTTCAGGGGAGAATTCAAGCACTTTGGATTGAATGTTGGATCATTGCAAGCCCCTTAATTTCTATATTGTTCTGAACTGACATGAACTCAGCAGCTCCCCAAGGAAAACAAAAAAATAAATCCCCTTTTCAGTCAATATAGTTATTATGTCCCAATCAGCAGTCCCTTGGAAGCTAAGGAAAAACACCAGGAAAATCAATACTCACCTCCAGGTTTTATCCCCAATGGAAATCTATCACATGCCCACCCATCACTACAGTCAAATACATTAATTTTAACTTCATGGTATCTACCAGACACAAATAGCAATACCTAAGGAAGTCCTTGTTCTGCTGAACATCTGAGGAATTAGAGCCAACAGGTTCAGGAATTTGTATTCCACTTCTCATTGAGACCTAGAAATGTATTTTGTATCACTGGAGCTTAATCTTAAATTTAAATCTGACCTGAAATTAGTCCAAACTCTTCAAATGAATTAATCAATTAAACTGGTGAAAAAATATAACTCCCATCTCACAGAGCATTGCAGAGGTTAAGAAGCAGCTTTCCTAGATCAGAAAACAAAGCATTCCAGGAGCTCCTTGCAAAACACTAAATTTATAAGAAAACTGCATTAATAAGAAAAATATTCTGTGTTAACAAAAGAAATATATTTTGATTTTTCCTTCACCTAATCTGTATTCCACTGTATAAACTTCTCTAAGCTAAAACCTTGAATTGGAATGGATGTCTCATCCCTGGAAGTGTTCAAGGCCAGCTGGTCTAGCAAAAGGTGTCCCTGTCATGGCAGGGGGTTGAAACAAGATCCCTTCTAACCCAAACCATTCAGTGATTCTAATCAAGATCTTTTAATAGAATAATAATTTACATATTTATTCAATTTATTAGAATAATAATTTACATAATTAATATATAATAATAATATAGAATTATATGTTATTATAATATATGAATATATTAATACATAATTAATATATTCTAATACATAATAACAACTATCAGAATTATATTAAAATTATTATCTATTAATTATATTATAATTATATCAATATATATTCTATATATTAATGTAATTAATATATAATAACTTACAGAAAACCTTACAGGTTGTATGACTTTCACCCCTTCATTATTTATGACTTAGGGTTTGGTTCTTTTCCTGTTTCTGTATGCTTGGGGTAAACATCACCTCTCACTGTATATTGTGTCAGCCACAGAAAAGCCACCATTGCTATCTCATAGGTGCTGGATGTTTCTCTGTCCATGACATCTCTCAGATCTCCTGCAATATCCAGGCAAAGCATCCCTGCATCCAGGCATCTGCAAAATCTGGCCACCATCATATTGTCATTGTCACAGCCTTGTCTGAAAGCTGAGCCATGGATCCCTGACACAAAGAGGCACCAAAAGGGAATCTGTGTCAAGATTTTGGCTCTTAAAATGTGTTCAAGCTATGAGTGATGCTGCACTTGAGGTGTGCCTGAATAAACAGAAAAATCACTCATGAAAAGGGCAGTTGTCTCCTTGCAGCCTTTGCCAGGAGCAGAACTGAGCCAGCTTTGGGTGCTCAGCTTGGTGTGGCAAGGACACAGACGTGGATATAGGAAGCTGTGGACTCCCAGAGACAAATCTTTGCACATAACACATCTTTTCTCTCCATTCCTCTTGTTAGCAGGTTCTTGTTTGTCTACAGATGTGGTATTCACATTCTCTGAACAGAGAGAGACGTAATTCTCTCTCCAAGGATTTCTCCTGGGTAAAGCAGTGAGAACCTCAGAGAAGGAGATAAAACAATTCCTATCTCTATTCACTGCTCCTGTTGTTTTGCACATGTGGAATGTGTCATGGAGATTGTTCACCCAAAGTGATTTGGTTATTGAGCACCAGTGAAGGTTGTTTTGATATCTTAGCCAATTGAAAAAAAGCTGTGTCCTGGCTGTTTGAGACAGTCGCAGGTTTTTCTTTAGTATCTTTTTAGTACAAAATCTCTTTAGGACGTAATTTAATATAGTATTAGTGTAATATAGTATAGCTTAATGAAGCATTTGTTCAGCCTTTCTGAATCATGTAGTCAGAGCAGATTATTCCCTGTATTGGGGGCTCCTGATATCAATATACAGACACCTCCCAACTTTCTGTGCTTGGCCTGGACTTTGCTACTCATGGCCTTGACACTTAAACATTTGGCACAACCATCAGCTCCCTGCATACAGTTAAACAAGTGGCTTTCTGGGGTTTGTTTGTTTGTTTTTCTGCTGGTCAGTATGTAATCTTGATCTGGCAGGAGGATTTTATAAACATCATCTTGTGTCATATCTGTCAGAAAGCTACACTTCTGTCTGAGTGCTGCAACTGATGGCAGCCCTTCAGAGGCTGTCCCTTGCTCTGGAAGGGAAGATATATAAAAACAGGAGGATAAAGCCTATAATTTTTTATAGCTCAGTACTTAACACTCACAGGCAGTGGAGTAGACAGCAGTCCCAGGAGAGGACATGTGATCCTCCCACTTTAGAGCTATACCCAATTTTAAAAGCCCCTCTGAGCATCCAGTTACTGAGTTTAAGATGCTTTGACACATAGCATTAAAAGTTTGACCTTACCCAATAGATGGGGAGTAATTTTCACCAACAGAGACAAAGATCAGGGAAGGAAAGAGATACCAGAGGTGAAGCAGGCCAATAATCAGGCTATGGATAACACAGGTTGTGGAATGAGGGGGTGAGATTTACTGAGACATTTCTGAAGGTCATAAAAAGGTCATGCTCTGGTATGAACATGGTGTTCACTGTGAGAGGGATTATTGCAGTAATCACCACTGATCCCAGCCACTGCCCAAGCAAACCATTATCTAGGGAGAAAATCCCCTGTTCTTGGCTTTATTCTGATCTTTTGCACAGTGCAGGCATCTCCTCTGAGTGACCTTGCTATGCTCCCATCAAACCAAGACTCCAGGAAGAACTCCAAAGTCGGCACCTGACTATTTTTCAGCTGTGTCCCCTCTGCAGATGGGACAGGTGACACTGCAACCACTCCTGAGGGCAGAAGGGGCCAAACTCACTCCTTGCTTCCTGAAAAAGAAAAGGAGTGAAGGACATACCCTGCACAGCCCAGACCCACTGGTGTGCACGCTGCTCGTTGCCACCAGCATGGCCTGCACATCTCCAGCTCAGCTCTGGCTGAGCTATCACAGCTTGGTGGGTGACAAGCTGTCAGGTGGCAGCTGAACTGCATGAAATGGCCAGAAGTGGGGAGGTGGGGCAGAAATGTGTGTCTGGGAAGGTTCCTGTCCTCCTCCATGGGCCGAGGAAGAGTCAGTGCTGGTATTGGGAAATTCCTCCAGTCACAGCTGGAGATGATGGTTTGGGCCCAGTGGTGGGAAAGAACAGAGGGAACAAGACAGTGCAGAAAGCTCAAAAACATAACCACAAAGGGAAAAAAAAAAGAAGAAACCAGAATTGCTTAGCCTAAAGTAAAGAAGGTTGGAAGACTTAACAGGTTTTGAGAGACACCTGGAGCTAGCGGAGGATCTGCCAACAGAGACCTTTCCAAATGAGTCACAAGCATCTGTCAGGAGTGTTCTACCAGGAATCGTGGCTGTGGGCCAGGAGATGGGCTCTTGGGGCCTCATGGACCTCCTGCCAGCCCTCTGTGTCTGAGCTGCACTGAGTGGCACCTGTCCTTTACCCTGCTCTGCCCGCTGAGACAACTGCACAGGACTGACCCAGACCTGCAGGCTCCAACTCAGCTCCCCCAAAGCTCTGCCTTGGCTGAGAGGATGGACAGGGGTGGCAGAGGAGGTCAGAGATGGCAGAAAAGGCCCTGATTCACCTGACCAAGCTGCTTTGAGAGCTAGGGGTTGGACCAGCAGCCTCCACAGGCCCCTTCCCACCTGAATGGTTCCATGTGGGAGGAACCACAGAGGTTCACTGAGCCACTCTAAGATTTCATGGCAAGACCAGTGTCAGAACCCAGGAAATTCCTCTGGCTGCCCTGTAGGACTTGAGACCCTGCCCAGGGGGCTCAGAGACCTTGGCACAGAGCCCAAGGCCCCTGTGCCTTTGATCTTGACTCATGGAAAAAACAATTACCAACCTTATATGAAGAATTACAAGTGAAGAGAGTTTAAGTAGAATAATAGTTAGTTTGTCATGGGGTGAAAAAATAGATTTTGGGGTTTTTAGAATGGGGGTTCAGGGGGCAATATGGAGGAATCTGGGTGTGTCCAGCCTTTCTCTGTGATGGTGTTCACAGGGGTCTTAGGATGAGGGAAGAGACGAGGATCTGACTCCATGTTTCTGAAGGCTTGATTTATTATTTTGTGATATATATTACATTAAAACTATACTAAAAGAATAGAAGAAAGGATTTCATCAGAAGACTAGCTAAGAATAGAATAGGAAAGAATGATAACAAAGGCTTGTGGCCTGGACTCCCTGTCTGAGCCAGCTGACTGTGATTGGCCATTAATTACAAACATCCAACATGAGACCAATCACAGATGCACCTGTTGCATTCCACAGCAGCAGATAATCATTGTTTACATTTTGTTCTTGAGGCCTCTCAGCTTCTCAGGAGCAAAAATCTTAAGGAAAGGATTTTTCATAAAAGATGTCTGTGATTTCTCCTTCTTCTTGACCTCCATCTTCTGCTGTGATGTTGGCACTTTTGGATTGGTTTAAGGTAGTAGCTCACTGTCTAACATAGGTGATAGGTATTGGGAAGTTATTGTAAATAATGTGTACATGTAGTTTTTAGTATAAAAAGACAACACTGCCTCTGAGATGGGCAGCGTGCCTCAACCTGACCTGCAAGACAGAACTCGGTGGGTCAGAGAAAGAATTTTATAGATAAGAAACAATAAACAACCTTGAGAATGAGAACAGAAGAATCCTGACTCCTTCTTTGACTGCCAGGCTGGGAAAAGAGGCTTGTACATATCTCAGAGTCACTCTGACCAGCAGAGATTCTGAGAGACCAGGACTAGGTTCACATGTTTGCTTCTCTGGACAGGTTTTTATCCCACTCCTCCTACAGCATCACCAGGCGTGGACGCTCCACCCTCAGGCAGGACATCCCTCTCCCCTACACCTTTTCCAAGCTGGGGCTTTCCAAAGGATGCAAAGCTACCAGAGCCCCATAAAAAGCAAACTGAAGCACAGAAAACAGATGGGCCAGAGTGTGGAGGCACTTAGAGCAGATGGCACTAAAATATTAAACTAACATTCCCGTATGCTTAAGCCTTGGCCTGGCTTGCTGCTGGTTGCA
Source organism: Ammospiza caudacuta (assembly GCF_027887145.1). Lineage (NCBI taxonomy): Eukaryota > Metazoa > Chordata > Aves > Passeriformes > Passerellidae > Ammospiza > Ammospiza caudacuta. The sequence goes on along the minus strand of NC_080598.1, from coordinate 60,941,329 downwards.
GAGCCAGCCTGGTGAGAGCATGCAGATGAGAAATGAGCCTCAGATTGCTAAAGCACCCAACCAAACATCCCCTTCCCATGGAAAAATGCCTCACTAGCAGCTCCTCCAAACAGCAGGGATGTGCTAACTCAATGCAGATGATGTTTAGCTGAACAAAAAAGCATTCCCAACAAATTCAGGTCTTTCCCAGATCTCTGCTGGAAAACCAGTTCCTTGAGAAACTCTGTAAAATCAGTTTGTCTGTGACAACAAATGGGGGAAAAGCCCACACTGCTTAGGGTTTGTCCACTCTGGGATAGCCCTGGACACAGTGGGACAGCACAAGAGGCACCAGGAAGGAGGGAAAACACCTTCTTCAACCCAGAGAATTTGCCACTGTCACCCCAAAACCTTTTCTGCAGCTTGTGACACGACCAGAAATGGGTGGCCCTGAACCCTGGTGTCCCTCATGGGTGCTCAGAGCCACAGCAGCCACCCAGGGTGTGTGGTAAGGACACACATTTGTAGGGGAATGACTGGAGCAGTGCTGTGAAAGCCTTTCATAAGGCACCAAAATCAAGGTGCTTTGTGTCAGGTTGGCACAGGCCTGTGCTGCAGAATAACGCACTTGAAATGATTACTTTTATTTGACTGTGTGTCCAGCAGGATCCTCCCTGGGGCCTGGGTCCTGCCCATTGTGTCATCCAACCTGTGAGTGACAGCCCACAGCACCAGGCCTGGGCTTTCCTTTTCTTAAGTGAAATTCTGCCATAAAGCAAAAACAAAATTAAAATAACCATTACTTTGAATGTCCACATCTCTTTCTTTTATATATCCTGACATCAGGCATCTGATCTGAAAGGTAACAAGCTGCTGCATATTTCATTAAATGGATCAAGAAGAAGAAATCTTCAAATGCTGTCAGTGATGGAGGGGCTGGGGAGAGACATGATCCTCCAGCACAAAGGAGATCTCCTCCCAGGACCAGGTCCTCAGGCTGTGGGACACCAGCACAAGGTAAGCCAGGCCATCCTGGCAGAGAGTGGCCAAAAGGCACCACAAGAGAAGACAGAAGGACTCAGCCAAAGAGCTCCTTCTCAGCTTGCCTTGATCCACACTTTTTGCAAAATGCCCTGGGCCAAAGGATTGATGTTTCCAGGACAGCAGGTCTTTTCTGAAATTCCCTGTATGCCTAAGCCATGTGCAAGTCCAGCACATAATAATTAAAAAAAAAAAAAAGAATAAAAAGGAAGAAGAAACTGAGCTGGCAGCCTCCCTTCCTGCAGTGCCACAGTCAGATATGCTCCAAGCCCTGCTGTGTGAGGGCTGTGCCCACCCCTGGCAGGAGATCCAGGAGTGATGTGAGGGCTGCTTGGCCGCAGCTCTGCCTTCCCCTCTGTGCTCTGCAGGAGCAGGAGGCAGCACTAACTCAGGTAACAACTGCACAACTCCTGCCAAAGCCAAGCCCGGGGTGCATCAAGCAAAGCCATCATTCAGACCATGTGGAAAAGCAGGAGAGGCTGCTTGGTGATCAACAGCGTGGGAATAGCTCCACTCCATTGGATCCTGACAGCTCCAGTGAAATGGAGCTGGGAAGGGGCTGCCCGTTTTTGTTATTGCCACTGGATGGCAACACACGTTAAGCAGAGATCTCTGTGCAAACCACACACGCACTCGCTGTTCCCCACATCGTTATTCAGGGCCATGGCCGTGGTGTCAGCACACCCAGCAGGACACCAGGGAGCTCCAGAGCCCAGAGCTGCCAGCAGCACAACCAGCAACACTGCTCTGGGGTCGGGCTGAATGTGGGCTTTTCCTTTGCACAGCCTTTACGTGCCTTTCCTGCACTCAAAATCAATTTTTGGCCATCCAGCCTGGCCTTGAACACTTCCAGAAACACCCAGACTCCCCAACTCCTCTCCTCCTCCAAGTCTTTCTCTTTGTTTATATAAAGGCATCCTCAAAATCTTTTTCCTTACACTTCTGAGAGATGCAGGACCCTGATTGCACCCCTCCCCTGGGACAAAGCAAGTAGTATTTAAAAGGTAAGATGATAATTTGTTCCTCTTTGTCCTCCAGATACCTGATGCACAAATCATCCTTACGATTCTGGGGTTGCACCATCCTGTATTTATGCTTAAGCCTAAAAATTATCGTTGCTGGTATTTACTTTTTCCCTAAGAGGATGCCTGTTTTTTTTGCTGGTATTTACTTTTTCCCTAAGAAGATGCCTCTTTTTTTTTTTTTTTTTTTTTTTTTTTTTTTTTTTTTTTTTTTTTTTTTTTTGCTGGTATTTATTTGTTCCCTAAGAGGATGGGCAGGTCAGGGATGCTGTGTGGATTGTCATTGTCACAGGCGTGCCCAGCTTCCCCCTGAGGGTATCCTGTGCCTGCAGCTCCCCCTGCTCCGCACTCCAAACCTCTCCCCTGCAAGGACCAGGCACTTCTCCCTCCCCCTCCTCTCAGCAGCGCTGCAAAAAACCAACACAACATCTGCATTTACCTTTCTGCTTATTTAAAAACGGCAGTAGCAACGAAGCCAGCGGACTTTTTTTGCCAAAGTCCTTGGAAGACACTTTACTTTGGTTAACAACAGTCTCTTCAATAGGTTTCTTCAGTTTTACTCTTTCCTTCAGCTCCTCGGTGCTGACGGCGGAGGTCGGGGGCTCAGCGCCTATTTTTGGTGCAACAAAGGAGCTTTTCAGGTAGGACGAGGACTCCGCCAGGTTCTCCCTGTTCATCCTGCTCTCCGTCATTTTACCGGCCTCGTACTCCGAGGCGTCAGCGCGCGAGTTGTTCTCCTCCTTGATAATGTCCATGACCTTGGGCTTCATCAGCGGGGAGTCCTGCTCCCTCTTGGGGCTCTCCTCGGAGGCCGAGGAGGCATCGCAGGACTCGATGATGAGCTCGCTGTCGAGCTCCGCCTCCCGCTCCTCCCGCAGGATGCTGTACTGGATGGAGGGCGAGGCGGGCGACGGAGGGGGCCCGCCGATGTGGCTGAAGGTCATGTAGTTGGAGTGCAGCACCTCCTCGGCGGCCAGCGGGTCCTCCGAGACCAGCTCGATCTCCGAGTCGCCGGACTCGGCGCTGCTGGCTTCGTGCTCGCCGTGCGGGGCGGAGGGAGGGCGGCCGGGCTTGGGGCGCGGCTCCCGCTTCTCCGCGGCCGGGGCGCGCTGCGCCTCCGCGGCATCGAAGGAAAAGCTCTTGGCTTCCTTGATGGCGCTGATGAGCTCGTCCTCCGACAGGCTGCCTTTGCCCTGCGACTCCGAGCCGGACGGTTCTGCCATGTAGGAGAAAAAATTAAAAAAAAAAAAAAAAAAAAAAAAAAAAAAAAAAAAAAAAAGGGAAAAAATACAATAATCTTATTTTCCAGCAGCTTAGATTTTTATCGAATTATATACTATAATAGTATACAATAATATGACAATAATATAATACTATACTATGATTAATAATATAATAATACTATACTATAATACTATAACTATAATACTATACTATTACTATATATAGTATAATATTATATAGATATAATACTATACTATAATTAATACTATAATACAATACTGTTGTGAAAAATGCGTCTTTTATGATTGGCTTTTAGCAAATATTAAAAGGAATGTTATGTGTGCTATGTTAGAAAGTTATGGAGTATTATTTTTCTTAAGTACTGTGCTAAATATAGTTTTATGTTATAACATAAAGTTAAAATGGAAACTATGCTATGTAAGATACTTTCCTAAGAAAGGACTCGCAGTGAAATAGCAGCCACAGGATATCTGAATCTTTCAGAGAAAAAGAATTTATTGCTCTTATCAACAAAAAACCCTAATTTCTTCCCGCCTCGCTCACCCCTGAAGAAGCCGTCAGGATTCAGAGGAAGAAGCTGACGCTGACCAGACAGAATCCTGTGTTTGAATGGAATTTATGCATCATGGATGAGCTGTATGAATATGCAACAGGCTGTTGTTTTTAAGGTTTAATCTTCTGTTAACGTGGGTCCTTTTTTGGGCTTCTTTTGCCCAGAAAGAAGTACCCGGACTGTCCATAACTCTTTGTTTTTATTGTCTCATATTGTCTTGATCCAAATTGTCCAAATTTTTATTACTCTAATTATATTACTATTTTTATAACTATTTCATTACTATTAAACTTTTAACATTAAAAAAAGTGATTGGCATTTTTCACACTATAATTATACAATTACATAATAATAATAGAATATATATGACATATAAAACTATATAATTATATATAATATAATTAATATTAATTTTTTATCTTATTATACAATACTACCCAAACCCATTAAAAAAAACACACACAAAAAACTCACCTCTACCCTAAAACTTCCATCTTAGTTTATACATATTATTATAGTGTAAAATCTTAAACTCTAAATTTTCTACTATATAGTTTAACTATATATAGTTAAACTATCACTATAGTTAATTATATATAGTTCATTTTCTACTATGTAGTATTACACACTTCTATTCAAACTACACACCTATAATCTTAATTCTATTATTCAGTTTTTAAAACTTTCTCTATAACCTCAAATCAAATGCAATATTCTCAATACTTATCAACATAAAAAATCTAAATTTCTCAATAACCAAAATTCCAACAGGAACAAACAGAACAGATTTCACAGCAGCACATTTCCCTCTAGCAGGGCTGGGAGCACAGGCACAAAGTATCCCTGTCTGGGATGACTCACAGTAATAACAACTTGACCTTATACAGCATCTCCCATGCAGGTACTTCTTATAAGAGAAGCATCACCTTCTGAAGAAAAAGCTGAGGTACAAGGCAGTGCTGGTCACTGCTTGATCAGTGGCTCAACAATGTGGTTTTAACCAGGGAAATCCTCAGTCAAGAGGAGCATGGGGTCAGGACACACACGACAGCATCCGACTGTCACCAACAGATACTCGTCTGTTCTGGGGACAAATACACACATGGGGCTGCTGGGTTCTGCTGATCCTAACAACCCATGTGTAGTTACCTGTAGTTTTGCCAAACTTTAACTTTCAGGTGTGGAAAATTTAAATCAGAAAATTTTCTCTCTTTTTTTTTTTTCTTTTTTTTTGGTTTGTTGACTAGGTTTTTTTTTTGGTTTTTTTTATTAATTTGGGGTTTGGTTTTTTCTCAGGGTGTGGGTGGTGAATTCTCTCTGCTTTTAGCTCAGTTGGGTCCAAGAATGAAACAAATTTTTTTCTACTGTAATTCTTAATATCATTATGAACTATATTAACAAAAATAATGACTTATCTCGTCACCCAAAATTTGAAACAAAACAAAAGTATAAACAGCCCAGTCTGCGTTTTCTGACTGCAATTCCCCTGTCACATTGACACAGCCATTAAGCACACATGGAAATTTCTCCTCTGGGATCCTGAGTCTACATTCATGACTAATTTGAAGTCATTATTAATTTGATGGGGTCACTAAGTGGCACAGCAGGTTGGGAGGAGTCAAGAAAGCCACCAGGAAAATAAATCCCCAAGTTTCCTCCAGCAGATGCTGGTAAGGAGGCCCATGAGAGGACAGTGCCTGCAGGTACCCACAAGGCTGGGTCGCACAGTGGAGTGGAGGAAAGCTTCCAGCCCACAAAAATGACACAAAAATTTCCTTCTGCACCCCAGACTGTGGCCACAGACAGGATTCAGGTGCTGGTGTTTTTACACCACACTCCCATCTGGATGCTGGGAATTTTCTGGTGCACTGGGAGCTCCTGCATCTCCTCTGGCTGCAGGAAGCTGAGCTGCTCTCCTGCACCACCACATGCGAGCGTTTTCTCCCAGAGCCAGACTGAACCCGGCACAGATCCAAGCAGGCATGTGACTTCCAGCCTTGGTAGCACAGCAATGCTGTCCCTGGGCTTCACCCTGCTCCTCCCAGCCCTGGCATTCACCTTGTGAATAAAACAGCCCTTTGTGGCCAGCAGCAGGGTGTCACATTCACTGCTGGCACTGGGAGGTGGATAAATACCCACGGCCTTTCAGCACAGAGACAGACCACATCTTCCTTCCCCAGAAAGATGAGGGCCAGAGATTAAAAGCAAAATGTTTTCAAAAGTCTTGACCCAAGCAGGGGGTGCTGGCAGCTTTGCCAGAATGCTTGAGGGGCACCTAGGAGCCACGACTTTGCTGGGTCACTGCGTGGGAATAGCAAGGGCAGGTTTTAAATTTCCTCATCACTTATGAATGTGGGGTCTGGGCATGGAACATTCCCAGCTGCAGGAAAGGAGGGAAAATGCAGAGGAAACACCCTTTGGGAGCCACCCGCTAGAAGAAGATGCTTTCTTCTTTACATGGTGAATAGACAATTTTTATGGAATACAGATACCCAGCATCCCCAAGGCAGCCTTGAATATACACCAGGACTGAATAAGTAACAGTGCCTGAAGTCCTTAATTACCTTGTAGCAAAAAGTGTGAATCGATGAACAGTGGCACGTCTAAGGAGCAGTGTGTGATTTCACTCAATCAAATAAAAGAAGAAAAATGTGGCTCTAAAGTCTATTCATTAAAGTTTCTGGCTGATGCAGGCAGAATAAATTCACAGCTGTGGTGGACTCTGTCTCCTTTTCCTATGTGGAAGTGCATAAATGCTCCTTCACTTTTCTGTAAGAACCAAATATTTCTCCAAGGGGAGGTATTTGTGTGGGTGCCATACTGCCATTTTAAAGAAATTCTAGTTGTTTTTTCTTTAAATGCTTCTAAATAAAATTGAAGCATTTTAAGTTTCATCTTATGGGTGATGTTCTTTGTCAAATGTTCATTGTTAAAGGATTTTAATCCAGGACACTGAAATTTAATTTTCAGTCTAAAAATTTGTTTTTCTGTCACAGAACTTTAGTCCTTTTGAAAGGACTATTCTACTTTTATATTTTAGCAGTGTATATTAAGGAAAATGAGGAGTAAATATTATGGACTACTGCAGTAATCAGACAGTAGGAAAAATATATAAACATGGGGTTTTGGTAACACTCCAATATCCATCAGGAGTCTTTTGAAGAGATTGACCCTTTGTCCCTCCAGGCCTCTTTGTAAATGAGGTGACAGCTTTTCCCTCCTCAGCACTTTATAAAATCAGCACAGTGACATGAAAACAGCACTGATTTTTAACAATTAAACACTATTTTCTGCAGAGCCAAAGAGATGCTAAGCCAGCGATTAAAATTTTCATAATATCAACCCAGTCAGTCGCATTGCCCTGATCCCACAAACCTCATTTCCCTTGGGGAACCAGGGCAGCCAGGGTGACCCCAAACCACCAGGACCCAGCTCAAACCATGGCCTGGATGAAGATACCCCAGTGATCCCACAGGGACACTGCCTCCCCTGAGGAGAGATCCCTGAGGGCTGGGCTCAGCAGGCCTGGATCCCTTTCCATACAGAAGGACAGCCCATCCTGAGCAGTGTGTGGTGATGGGGAGCACAATTTGCCTCCCCTTCACTTCGGTTACACAAACTGGTGCCAGAGGAGAGCATAAACACTCCAGCCATGGAGACTAGTGTGGTGCCCTCTCTCACCCCAAAAATCCCCGGTAATTCTCCAGTGTGCTGGGTACAATTGCAACCACTTCTTGAGCAACAAAACCCTCAGTGCCCTGCACCAAGACCAGCATTACCTGTTCCAGAGGAGGGTGGTGTGACAGATCCTGGGCTGTCATCCTCGGGCTCTGACACCGTCACCGTAGGCACCACCTCATGGCTCGGCTTCAGGCCGGTGTCTGGCTGAGTTGGGCTCGGCTCTTTGCTGGCAGCTTCCTTGGTGCTTTCTGTCTCAGTGAGTGTGATCTTGACAGGGGTTGTACCCCCAGAGGGACTGTGCTGACCCCCAGACTTTCTGTCTTCCAGCAGGTCTTGTTCCTTGGCTGCCTTTGTGCTCTCTGAAGGCGTCCGTGGAGGTTCGGCGGCGTGGCTGGACCCCACGGGTGTTCCCCGGTACTTATCACTAAGGACTGGGCTCTCATCTTCTGAGTCAGAGTCGTGTTTTTCTTGGTACTTTATTTCTTCTGATCTACTCATGTCCATGTATTTGTAACCTTCTACTTTCATGGGATCTGCTAAGGTTTTGTCGACTTCAGTAGACTCTGCTGGAGTCATCTCTATTCCCGAGTCTGAGCTAAACAAGCCACGGGACTCAAACCCAGTCACGTCTTGAACAGGATGGCCCAGGGCATTAAACCCCTCCGTGCTGCCTGAGCAGGGAATGGGGGTGTTCTCCTGCTGATAGATGCCTGTGAAATAGGTGGAGTCCCTCGGGGTGGTGTAGTGGACATCGGAGATCAGGGAGGTGTAGAAGGAGTTGTCCCCTCCGTTGGCAGTGGAGCCGTAGTCGAAGAGATGTGACGAGCCTGTGACACCTGAAGCAAACACACAAAAAGCAGGCACAGTGAGACACAAGTGCCTGCAGGATTTCTGCATCAAGCTTTCTGCAAAGCCACGCTCCCCCCCTGCTGAGCTTAGATTCGGTTTGTGAACCAGACTTTGCTTGCAAGCTCTTGGGGACTGTCTCTTTCTATGCCTCTGGGCAATATAGTGGCACATCTGTCACACAAGGCTTCCAGCTGCTGTTCTATCTTAAAATAACTATAAGGATCCTGATAGTAACTAAATATTCCTGGCCAATGTTTGCCTAGCCTGTAAATAAAAACTTCCTATGATTGCAACCTCACAACATCCCTCACAATCCAACCCAGGGGCTCGTCATCCCATATCTTTAAAAGAAATCTAATGTCCAATACTAAGCCAAATTTTTTTTCAAATACGTAGACCTGGAGGAATTTCATCCTAAGGAAACTTTTCATTATGAAAAAAAAATCTGCTGGACAGAAATTGAGAGGGCGAGTTGCAAGCAGATTTAGATTACATTTTCTCCTAAGAGTAGCCACCCTAATTTTGTGAAACACCAAGGAAGAGACTCAACACCCTCATTTAGTGATTTCCACATGTTCAGAAAGCTGTAGCCCATGTGCATCATCTAGAAATCATGCTGGCATGAAGGTGGTTAAATCCATGCATCATTTTCACGCCTCTAATTCCCTCTGCCACGCTCTCAGCTCCTCGGGATGATGCTAATTAAATTAGAAACAGCGGCCACTCTCCCTCTGCAGCATCCATACAAAGCACAGCTCGAGGACAGGAACAGCGAGATCCCCCACCAGGGAGGGGGGAGAGAGGATTCCTGTGGGGGCTGAGGGAATGGGAAGAGGAGGAACAAAGCCAACGTCTGTAGGAGCTGCTGCCCATGGGAGGGAGCAGCCTGTTAACCCCTTGTGTGCTGAACAGAGCTGGCTTTCTCCAACCTCTGCTCATCACCTGCGAGGGATGTGAGGCTCCTGACCTGCTCCACATGTGCCTGGGCTGCAACACACTGTCACTGACATATTTTATGAAAAATCCTTTCATTAGGATTTTCTCTCCTGAGAAGCTGGGAGGCCTCAGAAACGAAATGTAAACAATAATTATCTGCTGCTGTGGAACGCAACAGGTGCATCTGTGATTGGTCTCATGTGGTTGTTTTTAATTAATGGCCAATCACAGTCCAGCTGTCTTGGACTCTCTGGTCAGTCACAAGATTTTATTATCATTCCATTCTTTTCCTTTCAAGCCTTCTGACGAAATCCTTTCTTCTATTCTTTTAGTATAGTTTTAATATAATATATATATATATATCATAAAATAATAAATCAGCCTTTTGAAACATGGAGTCAAGATTCTCGTCTCTCATCCTGGGACCCCTGTGAACACCACCACCAACACACAGTGCAAACTTCATCACTAAACTAAAGGGACATTGCTGCAGCTGCAAAGCCAGAAGCTGGAATATGTCCATGCAAAAGCTCCCCAGGTACTTGCATTTGGGTATTTCCTTCCCCCTTGCACAAACAGAGACTGATACCATCTCTAAACACCACCACAACTGCTTTTCCCGACAGCCCTCCATGCATCAGGCATGTGCCGCTCATTTAGGGAACCCTGAAGCAGTATTTTCTGCCCTGTAACACTTCAGAGTTGTAGCTGAAGGCTTTATTTTACTGCACAGCCTCACTGGATCTGACACATACATAAAACCCAAGCCCTGCACAAAGGCAGAGTGATGGTTTCCCTCATCCTGTTTCTGCATTGTGCAGTGTTGTGATGTCTTACAAGCAATTTCTTTTCCCTGGATTGCCTCTAGGCTGGGAACAACATGTCCCTCCCATGAAAAGAGGAAACCTGGTAGCACAGGGAAAAAACAACGCACAAGTGCTACTCCTTGTTTTTCATCCTACCTGTGCTACCTGCTCCTGTGTCCCCATCCTCCCTGGCTTTGGGGGCAGCCCTCCCTGCTAATCTGCCCCTGCACACACGGTGCAGGCAGCAGCTCCATCCCCACATCCAGGATTTGTAGCACCCTTTGCCACAGGAGAGCGCAGAGCAAGGGGTGCTGCAGCCAGCAGGTGGAAAATCATCCATTCCCAGTCATTCCCAGCCTTCAGCTGGGTGTTCTCACTGCTGCGTAGCACTGCATAGAGCTTTTCATAGAAATATTTATCATCAAGGCAAGCTCTTGCTTCAGAGTGGTGAGGGTCACTGTGGAGATGTAAACTTGGGGCTTATTTCCCCCTCTCTATCTATGCACCTTTACATTTAACTGTGGCATTCACATTTTCTGAAAAAATTCCTTCACCTGGGAAGCTGAGAAGCCTCAGAGGAAAGGAAAACAACTCTTATCTCTTTTGCTTCTCCTGTGTTTTGCTCATGTGGAATGTGTTTGGAGCTTGTTTATCCACAGGTTCCATTGGACTCTGCTGTGAGTTGTTTTGACTCATTGGCCAATCAGGGCCAAGCTGTGTCAAGACTCTGGAAAGGGTCACTAGTTTTCATTATTAGCTTTTTAGCATTTAGTAAGTATCCTTTCTGTATTCTTTAGTATAGTACAGTATTCTTTAATATAATATAGTATCATAAAGTAATAAATTAGCCTTCTGAGAACATGGAGTCAGATTCATCATTCCTGCCTTCATCGGGGCTTTTCCTGCAAATACAATATTTTACTACTCAAAACTTAACCTTCTGTTTTCCTGCCAGCTCACTCAGGGCTGCAAGATGCTTTTGTGACTTGCTGCAGGCAGATCCCATCCTCAAAGCTACATGAGAATGAAGCCTAAGGGGAAAACCACAGCAAAACCAAAGCAGAATAAGGGATGAACTGGGCTGCCCAATACCCAGGGTTTACCTGAGGTCATCCAGTGCCTTGCAACGACAGCTCATACCCAGAACACATTCCTAAATGAGCAGTAAGCAAAAAGGGAAAGGTTCTATTCCTTGCCAGTGCTCTTCTTGCTGAACTTGCCTTTCTGAAAATTATCCATGAACAGGCTTGGATTTTCACAAATGTGTTGGTTAGCTGGAATTATCTGATGCATTGTTTACGCCAACATATTCCAGACTGTGAATTGCTGACTGCAGACTATTCATGCCTGTTGCTGCCAGTATCTGCTGTTTGTAATTTACTATTTGTGCTGGGTGAGTGGCTGTCTGAATCACAGGGTTTCAGGGCTGCTCTTTGACTAAATGCTTCCTCAGTGCCTCCTGGACCTGCTCCAAAGCCCACTGAATCCACTGGAAAAGTCCCACTGACCCTGAGTGGCTGTGGACCAGCTCAAGATGGCTGTGGAATACTTTCTGCTCATGAGGAATACACTGTCACAACACCATCAGAAGGCAAAAAACATCCCAATATTGCTAGGAGAGAGGGAGCACAAACAGAGACAAAGGAGATTGAAGGCACTGCCAAAGCAATATTCACAGATGCTGCTCACAGCTTTCATTTGTGCTTTGTCCACAGTACATGGGAGCCAGAAGCTCAAGCATTTGCAGCTCTTAGCAATGCTGATCAATAGAGCAGTGAAAAGGTTTCTAATGCATTTTTGTCAGGTGCTTCATAGCAGGAGTTATAGCCTGAGCAGCTCACAGGAGTGATAAAGTGAGCTCACGGTGATAAAGAGAGGTTGAGAAAATACCGTCCTAATCTTCAGGTTATTCCTCAGCAGAAAGAAAAGTAACCCTGAAATAGTCATTGACACAAACATCACATTTTCAAACATCATATTTTCAAATAGTACAAACCCAGTACTGTAGCAGATGTTAACACAGCAGCTCATTTATAATAGAATCACTATCAATCATAAACCTTTTTGGTTTTTTTTTCTGCAGCAGCTTTGCAAATAGAAATGAAACCAGAAAATGCATTTCCTAACGAGGTTGAGGAGGAGAGAGGGTTACAGGGTATGTGAGCAAAGGGAGGGTTCACGTTAGCAGGACATATGGGGATCCCAGCTCTCAAGGCGACAGCAGAGTCAAAAGCACTGAAGACAGCTGAAATTGCCTAATTAATAGGATTTAATGTAACTCCCTATTTCCACTGGGATTGATTTAAAGCCGTTGCCAAAACTGCCTCTCATTTGGGAAGTGTGAATCTCTCAGCTATTAGACTGGCTATTAAAGACATGGAAACTTATAATAGCTGAGCAGATTTTTGCTGAAGAACAGTGTGCTCAGAGCCTGGTGATTAAGCAATGCCTTCTCTGACTTTATTTGGTTCAATATCCGTGGGAAGGAGAAGCCTTGAATAGCACCGATAACAGATGACACTATCAGGTCTGAATTTACCCTTGTTACAAAGCTTGGGTTTTTTTTAAATCTGGATTTCACTCAAAACTGCCCAAAAACTCGCCTGCCAATTCAGGTGAAGGAAAGCTATTCAGCTCCTGAGAGCAGCAGTTGTGCTTTCTTGTAACATGAGCCCTCGGGAAATAATTTCACTTCCTGCGACCAGCTAAGAAGTAATGGGTCTGATTCAATCACTCCAGCCCAGCTGAGATGCTCAGCAAGTTACATGTGTTTTCATCAACTGCAAAGGGAAAAAAAGATTGGAAAATGACTGTTTTGTTTGCTCAGAAGAAGTGAATGCTCCAGAAATCCTCTCCTGTGGAACTGGATTTAGAGCTATTTAGCAATTGATACAGGAAATAATTTAGAAATTGTCGGTTTCATGCAGAGTAGCTCTTAATTTAAGAAAGGCAGCTCAAGACCAATTTGGATCAAGGCAAGCTGCTCTGCTGCATCACACTGGAACAGGGAACAAAAAGTTAGCTGAGGATCACAATCAAGAAAAAGAGCAGATTTAAATAAAAGTGATTCCTTTTTTCCCCCAGCTAGAGTATTCTTGGCCTTATTAAAATTGATCACTTTGGAATATTGTGCTCAACTTTTAAGAAAATAACCTTATTTCATATTAACCTGTCAAGCTTCACATGCAGCTCTGGTGATCTTCAGTGGCACAGACAGAGTGACACTTGAGGGACCTGGTCTAGTGGAAGGTGCCCCTGGTGACAGCAGGAGGGTTGGAACAAGATGAACTTTAAGGTCCCTTTCAAACCATTCCATGATTCTGTGATGTGAAATTTCAGTTCCCCAAAGCTGGCAACCCCTCAGTGCAAGGTCCTGTATTTATTGCCTGTCACTGATTTGCTCAAAATTAATAATTTTTTAGAAGAAGAGAGGGGAGAATCTTTAATTAGGTGATGCAGACTTTACAGCCTGGAGCTGTGCAGAGAGGACAAAATCTTTTTGGTTGCAATGGGAGGAATCAAGGTTTCAGCAACCTTTTCAGACAAAAGCAGAATAGTGGGAGCAAGCAGCTTCCAGCAACTTCCTGTAAGTCCTTTAAATAGTTGGCTCTGACTTTTTGCTTTGGATATTGAGCTTCAGGAGTCATTACTGGCTGCTCCAATGCTGCAGGGATGAAAGCTCCCAGAAGCAGGGTCTTCTCACCTCTTTCCCTTGTCCACCCAGGTCTACCCTGTCCCATTTCAACAATCCATGACCTGCAATAATTAATCAATTAATCTTCCTGCTTTCTTCCAAATGCACAACAAAAGTAGTTATTAAACAGAATACATATATTATTAAACAGCCTTTCTTTTCTCTACCAGGTTTACAATTTTGTCATCAGCCACTAGTAAAAAGCCTTTGCTTGGCCTTGGCTTCTTTTTATTCCTTACACGTAAAAATGAGGGGGGGAAAAAAAAGGGAAATAATTTTTCCTGGTTTTTGACCCTGATGCATGATGTTTTACTGTGTACTTTCAGTTCCCTAACTCAGTTACTTTCCATTTTAAAACTCATGTCTTAGAGCATTCACATCTGTATCATACATATCATTATGCAGATGTTCAGTCTTACATCACCTTTCCACTCCTCTTTCCCATACCCAGACAGACCAGCAGTCCCAAGTCTGTCTCCAAATTCAAAGCACACCATTTTCTTGGATCCAGACTAAGCTGTTTTCCCCTCTCTGCTTGATTTCAAACTCAGTCCAAACCTCAGGAAACTCCAGATTTCCCACTATCTTGACTAGTGTCTTCCTGGCAGTGGCAAGGGCAGCTTGCACGAGTGGCAGAGGCATCTCTCAACCCCAGCCCAATCATGCACTGCTTCAAAAGGATCTGTCACCCTCAGGGATATTTGAGTGCACCACTTGGGAGTCATGCTCTCCGTTTTACAAGACCCTTCTGCATGAATTTTCTAACCCCAAACACTTCAATATCCAAACAAAACCCAAAAGTACTTTAGCAATTGTGCTCCAGCTCGAGCAGAGCTTGAAACCCAAATGGCTGAGAGCTCAAAGAGCTGAGATGCTCACAGAGGAACCACTGTGCTGTGGATAACACCATTGGATCAGCTCCCAGTGTCCCCTGGATTTGCCTTTCTCAGTGGCTGGTGTAGGAATGTGCCCCTTGTTGGCAGAGTGGCAAAGCAATCCTTTGTCCTCCTAAAAAGGAAAGAAGCCCAGAAGATTCTCTCATCCATTAGGTGAAAAGCCACCTCATAGGACCTTGGGGACTTCACCTCAGACTTAAGGATGGCTAATTGGACAGAAGCCAAAATGTCCTGCCTGGGCAATTAACTAGAAAAGGACATGAACAAAGAAACTAACTGCTTTTGTGAAGTGTTTTACCAGGACCAAGAACGTCTAGCCCCTGGCTCGGTTTTTCTGTTTGTTATTTTGCCTTTTATCAAACCTTTTTGTTTCCAACACTACAACAGAAGCCATCCTGCTGATTTTTATGCCTCCAAGGGTAGCTGAGCTATCTTGGGTGTGTTATAGGCTTCCAATAGCTTATTAGACCTGGCTCCAGGAGGTTGCTGCAAGAGGCTGGAGCTGTCAGCCATGAGCTATCCCAGCTCCAGATGCTCTGGGCTAGACAGAGAGAGCAGCAAGCTGCCTGCAGGAGAGCTGCAGCAGGGTGTGCATCCCTGCGAGCAGTGCCAGCTATTCCCAGCTGCCAGGAGATGGTGCTCTTTGTTTTAGCTCGGGATTCCCAAACCCACTTTACATCTTGGCAACTTCCTTTCCTCCAGAACTCTCACCATCCTGTCTGCAGCCGGATATATCCCCACAAATGGCATTGGCAGACACGGACGGCCACGCCCCGAGGGTTGTTTGGGGATTCATTTGCACAATAGATGCTGCAGGAAAACCAGATTGTTAAAAATAGGTTAGAAACTGTTGTAAAATAGTTGATAGATCGTTAAGGATGTACTGTTAGCTTGGTTATTATATTGTAAAAGGGGTTAAAAGGGGAGTTATAAGAAATACTGTCCTCAACGAACCATAACACACCTAAGGAAAGTGCACCATGAGCCAGCCTGGACAGAACTGTGATGGGCCAATCAAGTACCTTAAACCTTCATGCAAATGAAGGATCCAAAAAGAAACCAATCCAAAGGGACAAAAAACAGGATAAAAAGGGGCTTCTGACCCACTGAATCCATGTTGCTCCACTGGGGACATGGCTGTTCAGAAGCCCCAGGGCCGGCACTGCAGCATCCTCGACAGGAGCGCTCCTGCTCAGCTCAGACCCCCTTGCTTTGGGCCTTTCTTTTTCTTATCATAAATGCTGAAATTACTTTAGTACCAGGAGCCTGCTCTCATTTTTAACAGGATGGTTCAGGAGGGTACCTGACCCTATTCTGTTATTGCTCCCATGGCTCTCTGCATGGGCCCAAGTGTGCTGGGGACACAGAGAGCAGCAGCAAGGGGGCTTCTCACTGCCTCAGCTCTTGGGGACAACAGGGAGTCAGTGCCTCAGCTGTGCAGGTTATCCATCTGTCCTAAGGTGACTATATGATGCTTGTATGCCCATTCGTGTGTTCTGTTTATGCTGGATATTATGTTCTCTGCCTTCAAGACTGCTCTGAAGAGTGAAAGTTTTGTTTTGGTTTTGCTCTCAGCCTGCTCCCACATGGCTGGCAGGACACACAGACAGGGCAGTACATGGTGCTGCTGTTGCTTTTTCCTTGGCTTTGCGCTTTGCTCTTGCTTCTACTTTGTTCCTTTTTTTTGCTCTGCTCATTAGTTAGCTTAGCTAAGCAGTCTGAATTTTTCCTGGGAAAGTTTCTCCTTTCCCTTTTTTGGCACCACTCGAGCCTGCTCCAGGCTGGGCCCTGGCAAACCCCGAGAGTTTGCACCTTGTGGCCCAGCGGGGCCTACTCTGGGCAGCAGCTGCCCCAGCACTGGAGGGACTGAGAACAGAGCGAGCACCCACAGAGAGACTTTCTGAATTTGTCACCTTTTTCAGAGCTGTGACAGAGTGGTGTCACCCAGTATTGTTCATTCTGTGTGCTGGGGGTGCTGTGCTTGTTAAATAAACAGGTTCTTTCCGCTTCTCTCTGAGGAATCCTTCCCAGACTGGTTGCAGGGAGGGGCTGTGTGGGTTTACTTTCTGGAGGGGACCCTTTGGAGGTTTTCTCCCAAATTTGCCCTAGACCAGAACACCATCCTTCCCCTCCAGATCCCACAGCCACCAGAGGAAACATTGCCCTGGCAAGTTCTGGCTCCTGCACAGGTAGGAGGACACAGGACAGTGTGAAAAGAACAGGCTTAATCCTATTGACACTCTGATTAATTAAGTGGATTCATTGGAGTGGTTTCTGATTCATCCCCCCTCTCTGAGATGGAAGCAAGTCCTAAATTGAAACAAGTTAATGTAAAATTTGGTGCATGGAAAACCTCTCCTCCAGGTCATTTTTCAGAGGATGTGAGTTACTAGAGCCTCCCAGCTGGAGATGCATCACTTTCCCACAGCTTTAGCTTTTACAACTTCCAGACCCAGGGGTACCCAATCTCAGTTCTCCACATGATAAATGTATATGGAAAGGGGGGCAGCTGGGATCCCAGCCCCCAAAAACCTTGGCTGCTGAGGATCAGCAACCTTGATCAATTCCCCACCTTCTTGTAAGCACAGAGATTGGAGCAGGGGACAAATCCCTTTCAGGATCCAACCCTTAGAGGCCCTAACACTTTTGGGAGCATCAGCTTGCCCAGTTGAGAAACTCCCCTCAGCTGCTGGTGGCAGGTCACCACCACATTATGGTTCTCCCCTAGGAACCTCCCTGGGGGCTTTTCCTGTTGCCCCAGCCAGCTTCTGGTTTCTTCCAACAGCTGGGCAGGCATGGATCAGGTTCTGGCTCTCCTCTGGAGTGCTACAGCCTCATCTGTGTGTGGGATGTGTAGGAAACACTGCTGAGCTTTTAATAAGATTAAGAAGGTCCACTCCATCCCAGCAGGATATTAACAGCTTTTCTTTTTTGGCTACAGGTGCTGCAGCACATCAGCTATTTTTTCCCTGTCAGTGCCTCTCCAAAAAGACACCAGGGTCCACTTTTTGCTGCAGCTGAGTGTGTCATGGTGCCCCCCAGACCAAGCCCAGTCAAACAGGGCAGCAGAGCTCCCAGGTTTGGTGATGTTGAAGACCCTCAGCTCCCGTGGGCATCCACAGCACTCCAGGGCTCACAGCACCAGGCAGGGGATGCTGAGCAGGTGCCCCAAAGCTAACCATCAGTGTGCAAAGTGAACCCATGGTAAATGATTCAGCACTTCCCACCCACCCCCACCTGCCCTCGGGGCTTTCTGCTTCAATAAATTGTCTCAGAGAGCTCCAGTTTGACCTGGCAGTAAAACCCTGATATAAGGTCTGTGACAGCTCTCCACAGCACTCTGGACAGCATGAAAAATACAGAGCATTTTAAAAGGAGGCCTGAGAAAGCACAAGAATGGTTTGAAACGTGCACAAATTTGCAAATGCTGCTAGATGTCCAGCATTACTTTAAAAAAAAATAGATAAATGTAATTTAGTGAGTTAACAAAAATCTGGTTCTTGTAAAAAGGTTTTCACTCCAGTGATAGCAAGATGACTGGTTGATAGGTTTCAATGACACCATGATACTACCTAAAATACCTTCAAATGCAATTTCCTGAAGATAATTAAAGTCCACTTATAAGATTAATTCTTTCTTATTTCACCATAGTCACATTTTCCCTGGAATGATAAAACTTCACTGAGCTCCACGACAAAAATACTCCAAGCACTAAGTGAATTAGCACCTAAATCATGCTTTTCCATTACCTGAAATGGGGCCCAACTCCCTTTAGAGCAATAGACTGCAAAGCATTTCACAAAATCTGGATGTATTTGGCTAAGTCTCATTCTTCTTTTAGGTTTTAAAATACTGAAATCCCATTTCCAGCATGATTCAGGAAATTCAGCTGCTTGCTGCTTTTACCCCTAGAGCAGACCAAGGGTACTCCAATGTCCTCTGCAGAACCACCTTCTCTCCAGATTCCATCCCTGGAATTCCCTTCTCAGGCACCTTCAGCCCATCCAGTGCCACCTTTGCTTGGTCCCAGTTCCTTTTAAATTCAGCTTTTCATGATTGCTCCAAGTCAATCCCCAGCCACAGAACCACAGATTCCAGCTCAGCCTGGAAAAGGGAGAAATTCCAAAGCCAGCTGCTTTTGATGCTGACATGAACCTGGGACAGAAATCACTGCCCTGCAGCTCCAGGCTTTTCTACAGTAAGGGAAAACCCAGTGCTGGAGAAGAGCTTTGCTGGAATAAAAGTTTTTTAGTAAGAATCTGATACACATCTGGAGGGACTGCTGAGTTCTCTCTATGCCTCTCATACCTGACCATAACAAATTGTGAAAATTTCGTGGAAAGCCATGTATAAAAATGAGAGAAAAGGCAAAAAGTGTTGTCTTGCACTTGGACTTGGCTCCCCATCCCCCAAGGCTGGATCCACTCCAGCTGCATGAATCTTCCAGGGAGACAGAGCCACAATTGCAAAGAGGTTCAGCTGAAATCACTGAGGGCTCTCGAGAGGAAAATTAATTTTGTGACAATGCCTAACACCTACAGTGATGTGTCAGGCACAGTAATTCAGGGAGAAAACCAGCTGTCAGGCGCTGCAGGCTGGGCTAAATCAGGAGTGACTCGACCAAAGGTACAAGAGTTACACCTGCATAAAACTGTCACCAGGGAAGGAAGTACGAGGCCCTGGGAGCCAACAAATAGAGTCTGAAGACAAGGCATTACTGGCCATAAATCAGGATCAAATCTAATGCCCAGGGGACAGCAGGGAAATCTAGGTCAGAGAGGACACAACAGTGCCAGGCTGACGCAGGCAGACACAGAAAAATATCAAAAATCATCATCAAGCTCTCTTTCCACACACGGTTTTCCCACCTCAACATGACTTGCTCCAGAAAGGCCAGAGGACCAGGTGTGCTGGCTCCTGGTGTTACCTTTACATTAGGACAAAACCCCTGTAGAGCACTGAGCAGGTTACAGAATATGTAATATCAGAAAATATTTAAGGGAAAAAGAGAAATGGGGAGGTTCTACAGAGGTAGGTGAGGCAGCAGACTCTGATCCAAGAGCTAATGGGGTATCCTTGCACATTAAGGGATTTCTCTCTGTTTCTAGAAGGTGGTGCCACGAAAGATGCATCTGAAAGTCAATCAAAAAAGTTTTCAAAATTATATTAAAAGTTAAACCTCTCAAACTAGTGCAGAATTTGGGGCAGAGCCACTGCAGTCATCAATCAGCATCAACCTGCTGGCTCCAGCTTCTGCTTGAGGAGGATTGGGCCATGTGTGCTATAACTAATGCTAGAAATGTCCTTGCCTTCAAGGTCTCTCCTTTCTTTGCCTGCCACTGTGTCTCTTCTCCTGTGACAGATGAGTTCACTCCAAGTAGAGACAGGAAAATCCTCCTCAGACATCTCACCCTCCTGGAGAATGCTTTTTAGACCTAACCCACCCTTCACTCTACGTTATGGAAGAACCAACACAAGTCCTTTCCTCCCTTTACTGTGAGTACATGACATCAAAACTGCTCACCTGTTGGAAGCCAGGATGCTGAGAATTTTAAACTTTCTGTGCATAAAGGCACAGACCCACAAGAGAACACTGCATTTGACCTGAGGTCATGGAACAGGTTTCTAAAATTGATTAATAGCACTGGGATTACAAGTGTGTAGTTGGTTAGAAGTGTGTAATATCACAGGGTGGAAAACTTAGAGTTTGAGATTTCAGAATACAGAAATAAATATGAAGGAAGATGGAGGTTTTAGGGTGGAGGCAGGTTGTTCTTCTTTACCTTCTTCTTCATGGGTTTGGGTGATGTTTTGTAATTGGACAGAAAATCTGCATTGTGGGCTTCCAGGGATCAGTTATTGGGTTAAAAGGGAAAATAATCTATGTGTCCTTTCTTAATTGGATAGTTTAGTCTTAAAAGACCTTGTAACAAGAGATAGTTAGCTATTTTGTGCCTTGCTGCTGAACTCATAGTAGTGAGACTGTTTTATTGATAAGAAATAATAAACACTTGAGTCTGAACATGAATTACTGTCTCAAGTAATCTAATCCAGACCCAGAGAAACCAGCAACTGGTACTGCCACAGGTGACAGTCAAACTAACCTGTGTTCCTTGAAATCTTAATTATACCTTCACTCTGAGCAGAGTTCAAACTTTCTGGCTTTTAAGACTAAAGTATCCAATTAACAACTAGATTATTTCGCCTTTTAACCCAATAACTGATTCCAAAGCCTGCAATGCAGAGTTTTCCACCCAATTACAAAATGCCACCCAAACCCATGGAGAAGAAGGAAGAAGAAGCATGAAGAAGAAACCCAGGACAACACCCTGTGCCCTCCATCCTGCTTCCATCCACAACATACTAAAAATCCCAAAACCTCAATTTCTCACCAAGTGATACACTTATACTGCTCTCTATAATCTATTTCATGTTTTTGTGGATTCCAGTCTATCTTGAAGTCTAGGAAACTTTCTCCATGGATGAGGGTCAAAGTCAGTGTTCCCCTGGGGGTCAGGGCACCCCAGAGCAGACAGAGAAATATTCCTGGTGCCCTGGGTTTCCACAGTCACCCTTCCTAAAAGCCCAGGAGATGCTCCTGCTCCTTCCTTCCTTCCTTGAAGGGATCCAGCTGCTCATAACCGAGCTTTGTGGCTAAATCTCAGCCGTCTGCAGAGTTAATGACAGCAGAGCCTGCACTCCTGAAAGCTTTCGAGGTTGTGGCAGAGCAAGCTCGATCCAAACCACCCATTTGCTGGGATTGCTGTGTGTGATTAAAGCAGGAGGGGGGCAGCAGTGCCAGGACCAGCCTCCCTGTCAGGAGCTTCTCCTGGAGCTCAGCTGGGCTTTGGCTCCACGTGGGAAAGGCTGGGGGTAATTACACAGGTCCTGATAACTTTGTGCAGCTCTACGAGAGCTGGGTCAGGCCCCAGTGCCTGTGGAAGCTGCAAGGAAAGGCAGGAGCAGAGCTCTCCTGTCACCTCATCCACGTGCTGGCAGTGCTGCTGCCTCATCCACACCTGCTGCAGGATTTCTAGGAAAAGCTGCAATGAAAACTTAGATTTTCAGGCACAGGCGGGTGTGTTTTCCTCCAAACAATGTCCCTTCCCCCAGTGGAACACCCTGGATTCCCACCCTGGCCCTAGAGGAGGCAGAAGGCACTGAAATAGTTTCCTGTGCAGGACAGGAAGGTTTCAGATTCTGAGCACCTGGAGGTTTTGGAGAGTAGTTACAGAAGGAGCTCTCAGATGCAATCAGGGGAGGTGCTCCTGCTTGAAGAGACAGGGTGAATACATGACCTCCAGGGCAGTTCTCCTGCTTCAGGCTCTAGCAGGAGCTGCCTTTGGGAAACAGCTACACACCAGTCAGAACTGCATCTGTGATGACCAACAAGGACCTTTCCTCCCCAGCAGATGCACCAGGTACAGCACTTCAGCTGAGGAGGGAGCAGCTTCTAGAACAAGTCCTGGACAGGACATCTTTGCAGATATTGCTGATTCACCCACAGGTCTGGGCCACAATGATAAAAATGTCCAAAGAGAATAGAAAAATATGGCAAGCAGCTTTTTCCATGCTGTTTTCAAAGAGATAGGAGATCCAGAAAACTTCAGGGCAAGTGAAGAAGTTCATCCTCTGGGAAAAGCCCATTTTTAGAGTCTACCGCTGTCACTGAGCCAGAGGGCATTGGGAAGAGCATCACTTCTAGATTAGCTTAAGCATTAGAATCATAGAATGGGTTGGAAGAGACACATTGTCTCTTCCAAGACTTATAGATTATCCCAAGACTTATAGACCATCCAGTTCCACTCCTCTGCCATGGGCAGGGACACCTTCCACCAGACCAGGGTGCTCCAGGCCCCATCCAAGCTGGCCTGGAACATTTCCAGGGATGGGGCAGCTACAGCTTCTCTTGGCAACCTGTGCCAGGGCCTCCCCACCCTCACAGAGAAGAATTTCTTCCTAATCTCCAATCTCACTTCACCCTCTGTCAGTTCCCCCAGGTCTTGTCAGTCCATGCCCTTGTAACCAGCCCCTCTCCAGATCTCTTGTAGCCCTTTTAGGTACTGAACAGCTTCAATTAGGTCACCCCAGAACCTTCTCTTTCCCAAACTGAACATCCCCAGCCCTCTCAGCCTGTCTCCAGAGCAGAGCAGCTCCAGCCCTTGGAGCATCTTGGTGACCTCACTCCAACAGTGCAACGTCCCTCCTGAGCTGAGGATTCCACAGCTGGATGCAGCTTCCCAGGTGGGGTTTCACCTGAGCAGAGGGGCAGAATCCCCTCCCTCAACCCAGTGCCCACACTGGTTTTGTTGCAGCCCAGGACACGGTTGACTTTTTGTGATGCCAGCACATATTGCTCAGTCATGTCCAGCCTCTGGCTTGTGCTTCAAAATAAAAGTGTTAAAAAATTTAATCTAATAGCCTTCTTGGCTATAACATTGGCTCTAGACAGCACAGGAAAACTACTGAGTGTGGGAAACTTCATTTTCTCTTGTAATTTTGGCATTCGGTTGGGTCCCTCTGGCAATCAACTCATAACGTCCATACAGGATATCAGTCAGATGGATAAAGTGATAACAGGGGAATTAAAACACTGAGATGTCCTCACTCCCCACACTGAGAGTGGGGTCTGTACATGCAGTATCAGATTTGGGTAATCATTCATTGCATTCCAAACCTCAGCCAGGGTGCTGTGAATGCCTCAGGGGGTGACTCTGTGCCCAGGGACCCTGCAGGACCTTAAAGGAGCCCAGAGCCAGCCCATGAACAGAAATAATATAAATAGCAGCTCATGCACTAACCCTGCAATGCAAAACAGAAAATCCCTGGTAGAGATGGACATGACAGCAGAAGAGACCCCATTATTTGTTTGTACCTCATCCCTTAGAACATAAAACCCAGGGGCTGGGCATTTCTGTGGGTTGTTTTCCCTGTCTAGGAGGACAAAACCAGAAAGATGCAGAGAAGCTGCAGAAGATGTTGATGGCACAAGCACTGGAGGGCAGGACCCCAGGGGCCAGTTTGGAGGAGGGAATAACAGATAAATTTATATTGCACAGCAGAGGGAAGGGAGGGCAAGAACAGGATCACAGGCTATAAATATTCTCAAGGTACAAGTGAAGGGAGGGAATTAGTCACAGTCTTAGAGGATGGGAGAAAAAGTGGCTTGAAGTCAATATATAAAATTAGGCTACATGTCTACAAGGTATATTTCTTGATGGAAAAGGGCAGGGGGTGGAACAGGATGCACAGGGGTGTCCATACAACATCTCCCCATTACAGCACATTGGATGAGGGAATAAATTCCAGTTCTGCCCTCTGACAGGGTTCTAGATGTCTTTTCCTGGCACCACCATAAACAGCCCAATTTTGCCTCCTGTAACTTAGCACTGCAGATGAAAACTGGGCAAATAAGAGACTCTTCACTTTGACAAGAGAGAAAATTAAAGGGAACTAATTCTGCTTGGAACTGGGCTGTAACAGATTTTTTTTTCTTAACGATTTTTTTAACGTGAAACAAAAACAAACCAATAAAAATCATTCTAGGTCAAATCAATTTAATTTGACCTGAAGCTAAATGTCAGATCTGGTTTACAGCAAACTTCTAATACCAAAAGGGAGCTGCTGTGCAGCAGGGCCCCTCATGGCTGCACATGCAAACTGGTGCACAGGGAGGATTCTGGACTGTCCTTGATTTTCACTCTCCCACCCCAGCTGCACCTAACAGGGTCCAGCTCCCTTCAGAGCATCTTTTATCTTCTACCCTAACTTTTCCCCAAGTCAAATCATTGCAGCACAGCACCCACATGACCCAAGTCCTAAATCATGCTCAGACCCATCTTTGCTCCCAGCATTTTGGATTTAAGCCCATGAAATTATTCACCACATCATATGATTGCTATAGCAACAGCCTATTGAGTATTAATATAAATTGCTTGTTCCAAAATCCCATCTATTGGAAGGAGTTGTGCAGCAGGGGTAAGAGACATCCCAGGCACTAGATCAACCATGTCCTGTCTTCCTCAGTGCCATCAGTTGTGGCACAGAACTGTGGAGGGCAAAAAGCAAAAGGAACCTCACCTTGAAGGGCCCAGCTTGCCCAAAGCTGCCTCTTCACAGCCAAGTTTCCAGAAGTGAACAAATTATGCTCTAATTTAAATACAGGCAATGAGGGTTTTTGGTAGCCCAAGCAAACATGTTAAAACTCAGACCTTTTCCCCTCCTTTTTTGTCAAGAATTTAAAGCGGGATGCTGCAGAGGTTTAATTTTTCAGTAGAACTTTCTGAACACTTCCTTTTCACTAAGAAGGACAATAAACACTTTTTTTTTTTCCTGATGTTGAATGTTAGAACAGGGCACAATCCTCAGCACACACGAAATTAAGTTAGTACAGAGCTGAGGATGGACAGAGCACTGGATGGAGGAAGAACAAGTCTGCCCATGTTCTAACACAGAAGTAACTACATCCTTCCATTAAATTCCTCTTCCAAGAGGAAAAGTGGCTTTGTGTGGTTAAATGCATCTAATATTGTAGGCAATGGCTTCCCACAATAAGTTAGGGATTCCAAGAAATTTTAAATAGCATTTGATGCTTTCTCATCCACATGGCTGAGGCTCTTTCCTTAAGCCCATCAGATACTCACATCAGCCATGGGGTTTTAACACAAAAAGAGCTGCTGAGGCCCACACAGCTCCCAGACTGACCTGAAATATCAAAAAACCCATCCTTTTTCTCCTTTAAAAACTGGAAATGGGAGAGATGAGGGAAGTTGAGGATAGGAGACAGCATGAAGAGCATTTCCAGTAAGCTATTTATACCCTCTCTGGCTTGAATCCACTTACCCTGAAGCCATTTAACACTGTATAATAGTGTGAAAGGGTCTTCATGTGGATAAACATTCAGGTCTGTCACTGTAAAGCATTCACAACATATGGGCAGACTCTTCATTTCTAACGTTTTCATCCATTTAACTACAGCAGATGCAGGCTTGAGGATCTTATTTCTGAGCAAGATGACAAGTGTAAACAGCCATTTCAGTGAGGTATTGCTGTCTGCACATCCAGGATGCAATAAAACACCTCCCTTTGGCTGCCATCCCTGCTCCTGAGCCAAAGGCTGTGCTGGCAACCCAGGTCAGGGGTGGCTTTGGGGATCAAGAGTCTCCAGAGGGAAAAGGAAGAAGAGACAAGAGGGAGAACAGGGAGCACTGGCTAAGAACAGGGAAAGAAGTATTGGGAAAATAAGCATTGGGAAAGAAGAAAAAAATGAGGGATGGAGGAGCAGGATGGAAAGCAGAGGTAGGGAAGGACACTCTTGGGAAGGGAGAGAAATAGGCAGAGTAGGGTGAGAGTTAAATGGAAAAAAGAATGATGCAGGAGAATTAAAACAAAGCCATGGGAACAAAGGACAAAGAAAGGTAGAGAGGGAAGCAGAGACAGGAGTATGAAATGGGAGAGAAAAGAAATTTTAGAAGCTCTAGGATAGACAGACCTGTCCATTTGTAGGCTCTGAAGATTACTACATTTGTTCTTCCCTCATTCATATTTATCCAACATACAGTTCTGGGATGCTATTTTTAACCATGCACAGAAAACACACAAGGAGCTTTTCTCACTTCCATTTTGGAGGAAGGGCCAGGCACTTCCATGAGGCAGATCTCTTTTTAGAATAAATTCAGAAAGACTATCAGAGCAAACCCAACGCCTGTGAATAAATAACTCTGTTCCTGCAGAGGAGGCTGTGGCACGGAGCTATTCTCAGAACAGCACACAGCCTGAAGAGGAGGATGTTTAGGAGTGAATGATGAGGTGGTGGCCTCCCTGTATGGAATTTTACCTGCCTCCTCAGGCATTTTACCTGCCTTCCTGCAGGGAATGAGCTTTTCCAGTCTGGAGCAGCAAAGAGCATGAGGAACAACACGTGCACAAAGGCAGAGGAGCGTGGTGAACAACTGAGCTGCTGGGCAGGTCCTGCACCAAGGCAGCAGCTTCTTGCACCTTGGCCATGCCAGTCTGCCAGAGGATAGCCTGAAACAGGCCCAGGAGCACCAGCCTGGTGCTGTTTTGGTTCCACATCAGGTGTGGGGACCTTGTGTGGAGCAGAACTGCTGCTGGGGGGATGCTCTGTGCATCCTCACCAGCAGGGCTGGGAATTGCTGCAGTGGGAAATGCTGGGCAGGGAGGGGATAAGATGAAGGCAGAAATGTGCTGATTTAAGGCTGAACTTTTTCCCGGGGTCATCTATGTGCTTGAATCCATCAAATAAGCTGCTGTGTCCTGCTCCCTGCATGTTACAGCTGCTCTGCCCCTCTCTATAAGCACCAGCTGGGGATGATTTAACCACGTACAGCAGGAAGAACCCAGAATTTGTAAAAATCACCCATCTCTTCTTGGATGGGAGACCAAGGAAGGCAGGGATTGAGTCTGAGGAAACATCACCTCCTGTTTCTCCCCTTAGGGCTGCTGGAGGCTGGCTTAGCCCTGCCTCAAGGCTGCTCCAGCTCCAGTTGGAGCCACTCTTGTTACATGAAGTGGGAGCACATGGAGATGCACAAAGCCATTTCCATCCACCTCTCCCCCCCAGCCTCATGACATTTGACCATAAAGTACATTTAGCCTGCCTTGAAAAGCACATGTCCCTCTCCCTGGGGAGGGGACACCCATGAGCAGAGATGCAGGAGCTAAACACAGTTTGACAGGACTCAGGCAACAATCTTCCAGCTATCCTTTTAAATTTTTTTATGTACCTTCTCTTTGGCTGCTAGATTTTACTGCCTATCTAAATTCTGCAGCCTTATTTGTCTGGAAGTTTATGAAGTAGGACATTGGTGAATTTTATAAGATGGCACTGGAGATATCACTTTTATGAGAGGTAAAAACAAAAGACTTTGGTCCATCTGCAATTTGACTTTACTCAGCTGCCTCTTAGAGCCACTGGGCTGACAAAGATGCATCCTCCTGAGAGTCCAGGCACTAAAAATATCACTAACATGCACCAGAGCCTGAGTGCCTGCATAATTTATCCTCATTAAATTGATGTGCAATTTGAAGGTACATATCCTTGCTTAAAAATTTGAATGTTTCCCAGTTCTGGTCCATTCCCAAAGTCTCTGGGACTGGAGCTCCAGCAGGCCTGGCTGCAGCAGAGATGGTTTTAATGAATTTATCTGGTTGGGCTGTGTCCTGTGGCCAGAGGAATAAGCCAGAGGTGCAGGGAAATGGCAGGAAGGTAAAGCTGGGTGGAAATAGAGTAGCAGTGCTGCACTCCTGGCTGGGCTGTGGCTCACCAGCAGAGGCTGTGAGGATGCAGAAGTGCTTCTTGATGGTTGGAAGCACATTTTCCTGGTGAATTCATTGCTAATGCACATGCAGAAGGTGGAGAATGCACAAATGTCCATATGGGAATCAGTCCCTCCTGTGATACCCCTCTGTCATCCCATGCAAAGCCCTGCAGAGCACAGGAACAAAACCCTCTGAGGGTTTGAGATATGAGAGAGGCTGCAGAGTTTCAAGCACAGCCTGCCTTGGTGCCACACTTAAAGAAGGAGCTGGAGATCTCAGATCTGAGGCTTGCTGCCAGCCTTGGAAATGGCTGAAAGTCCTTTCTGCCTATCAGCACTGCAGCTCTCAAAAATAAATCTATTTCCTATCAGCCCTTGGCAGGAGATGCTGCTGGGAGAGAATGGCAGCAGTTCAGAGGGGCAAATGGAAGCAAGGAAAAGCCTTCCAGATGTGCAAGGCAAGGGCTGGCACACAACAAGGGGATACACTTGGAGTTCCTGCCTTTTCCATCCCCATAGGGGTCTGGCATCTCCATGACTTTCTTCTCAGCTCCACTTTTTGGGGTCTTCAGATGAGACAAGGCCATCCTATTTACCTCTAGCTACCAAACCTTTAAGCCAAGGAGTCAGATTTCTGTAACCAAGCTGCTTCCTCACACAGGCCCCTGCTGCTTCCCAACACATTTTAAGGACACTCCATGGGCAGAGGAACCAGTTTTCCACAAAATTCAAATCTAAAAGTGGGAAACATTTGGATCACTAAGCAAAGTCATGTCCTTGCCAAATGACAAACACTGTCACAGGGCCCTTTTCAGGACATCAACCTCTGTGGTGGTGTTCAGAGGGGTCCCAGGATGAGGGAAGAGATGAGAATCTTGACTCCATGTTTCAAAAGGTTGATTCATTATTTTATGATATATATATTTTATATATATCCTTTCTTCTATTCTTTTACTATAGTTTTAATATATTATTATATTTTAATATAATATATAATGAATGTATATTAATATCATATATTACTATATATAATATAATATATAAAATATTATATAGAATAATATACAATATATTATAATACAGAATAATATATATAATATAATATATAACATGTATTATATATTAACTAATATATATTATATTATCATTTAATAAAATATATATTGAATATATATATTAATATAATAGATATATGAAAAGAGAATTATGTATTAAAACTATACTAAAAGAATAGAAGAAAGGATTTCATCAGAGGGCTTGAAAGGACAGAGATGGAATGATAATAAAATGTTGTGACTGACCAGACAGTCTGAGACAGCTGGACTGTGATTGGCCATTAATTAAAAAAAAAGCCACATGAGACCAATCAAAGATGCACCTGTTGCATTCCACAGCAGCAGATAATCATTGTTTACATTTCATTTCTGAGGCCTCTCAGCTTCTCAGGAGAAAAATCCTAGCAAAAGTATTTTTCAGAAAATGTCCGTGACAAACCTCTCTCTTGTAAAGCAATTTGGTTTTCAATTCCTTATACTCGCTAGAAAGTTGTTACACAACCTGTCTGATATTTAGGAGTCTCCTAAATGTCCAGCCTGGATTTATTCATCACCAACTTATGTTCATTAGTTATTCTGTCAGCATCAGCTCTTGGCCCTTGAAAACATTCATGGGAAGCAATCCCTCCCTTGGAGCTCTCATCTTGCCAGACTGAACAAATTACGGTCACCAGTCTCCTAAGGAAAGCTCTCCACCCTTGGACTCTAAATCTCCTGGAGACTCTAGGATGCCTGCTGCTACACTCCAGAAAGTTTCTTTTATTTTTTTGTCCTAAATTCTACTTTAATGCTGTGTACTTTAAGCCACTCTAATGATGTTTCTACACACAGAAATGGGTTTTAGTGCAGTGCAGGCAGCTCACACCATTATTTCAGCTGGCTGGAGCAGCATGAAAATCCACTGATAGCAGTAGGATGGTTTCTGAAGCATTATTCTTTCTGGTTCTATCATAATAATTTCTGCTCTGGTATCATGAAAGGCAGAGAAACACTGATAAGGAGCAGAAATGGTGCTGAAATTGGGAGCATACAGTATTATCAGAGTCAAGAAAGCAGTTATCAGTTTCCCTGGCAATCATGGCCACACAGTAAATGCCACATCCAAGAATCAAAACCCAACTACTCCAAAACACATCCATAGGAAGGCACATCCATGTGTGCACATCCCCTTCTCTCCCAAGCATGGGGATGAACTCTCAGCCTCTGAAATTGCTGGAATCACATTTCAGGATGACCACTACACTCAGTGCCTTTTTTCAGTCCCTGCGCCACTGTGCTTGAAAAGGGAAGCTCTGTGCAAGTCAGCAGGCTCACAGTGAATGTTAGCCAGAGTATCCTGCCCCATCTGTTGGAGATTAAGACCACAATGGAGCAGAGCATTAATAAATGATCTGCAATTCCTGCCCTCCTCCACGTTAGGACATAGGGGGGAAAAAATATTCCCAACACCCAAAGGCACTTTTCAGCAATAAATAATGATTTGGCTGAGCATTAAACACAAAAGAAAAAAGTTTAATGCAGAACCTGAGCACCAGCCTGTCTCACAGGGCTTTTGTTTCAGCATGAAAAATTATGTATAGCTGAATCTTTTTATTAGAATAATTCAATTCTTCGGCTGCTTAGACTGCTCCTGTATATCCTTTCTAAATTAAGTTTGGTTTTCTCTACCTGCAGCTATGGTTATCTTGTACATTTTCCTGTGTATTCCACTGTGAAAATCATGATTAAGTTCATTTGTCATAAAACAAACATGATGCCATGAATGATAAATAAGCAGAGCGTGCTGCAGAGACTGGCAGAGCAGCCTGGCTTCCTCAGTGCCTGGGGAGCAGGGAGGGTTTCTGTGCCACTCATGTCTGAGATTAGAAAGCTCCCTAATGAAGAAATCTGCTCAACAAAATGATGTCATTTCTGGCAAAGCCACGAGCTAATTTGCAGGGAAGGGCCCAGCGACCCCAGCATCACCTCCCCAGGTGCCTGCAGGAGAAGTTTTCTTTCCTGGCTCTCAAGAAAGCAGGACATGGAGGGAAGGCAGCAGTGGGGGCTGCCTGCCTTGCCCTGCCCCTCACACCCACCTACACAAGCTTCAAAGCCCCTCACACCTCCTCAGAAGCTGGGGGACATTCACCCCAAGGGGACACAGCATCCTGTCACCATCACTGCACCCCTGCAGATCCCAGAGCCTATCCAATGCTGCACACTCCCACACCCCTGCTCCCTTTAATCCTCTTTCCAGAGGACAGCGGGGATCTGTGCAACATTCACAGCCTTATTTTGTTAAATATATCTCAGGATAGACCATCATGTTAGGCAGCATTTCACCAGCACCCCTGACAGGTCATTCACCCCAGCTCTGAGGCAGCAGCAGGAGCTGGGGAGCACAGAACACGGCCACGGAGCTGTGGGCTGTTTTTATCACCATCCCAACCTTCAGGAAGTTCCAAAGCAGCCTGGCTCACATCCAGGAGAGTCATTTCAGCACCCTGATGAGGTCCAGGGCACTGGAGATCAGGAATCAGGCCCTCAGCTCTGCTGGGCACCACAAGCTCCCTGACCCACCACTCCCATCTTCTGGCCATTGTCCATTTTATCACCAGCACTTCATGGTATAGAAGTACCCATTTTCCCTATCACCATTATTTAACTCAAGACAGGTTAAATGTTAAGCTCAGTTCCCAGAAAGTTTTCAGTGCTTTCTGGTACCCCTGGCAGAAGAGGAGGTCGATGTGTGCTGCAGTCCTCAGCCTGCTCTTGCTTCCAATCTTTCTGCTGGAGTTTTTCCCTCTGTTGACTTGATTTGCACCAATTTGCTTCCTTCTGCAGAGCCCACAGGTTCTTACTCAGACCTCTTAATTACATGTTTAACATAAAACACAGGAATAGACAGAATACAAGCCCATGCTTTGCTAAGTCATAGCAAATACAAAAAGCTGCAACTCACAAGTTATAAAGACATCTTCACTGTCTGTAACTCAGTCCTACTCAGGCTCTTCCTTCTCCAGCTCCCAGCCCACCCAGAGAATTTTCTTTCTCCTAAGTTCTCGCTTCCTCTGCTATTTCTTCACCTAGCAAGCCTCAATAAAAACTGTTTTTTTTGCCATTTTCACTGCTCTCTTTCTCCAGAGGTCCCCAGGCTCATTGACATGTTTCCCACTAACTTCATGCTCTAAGGTCCATAGGTCTTTGTGTTGGAAACCACCTCTGGGGCTGGAGTCCTAAACAAAGCCCTAAACAAAAGGCTTGCAAAGGCAGCCAGCCAATTTCTGACCTGCCCAATGCAGTAGCTGCAAACCAGCCAAACACAGCAAACACAGACACTGGGATGTGCACCCAGGAGAGTTGCCTCCAGAAGAGAGGCAGCTTTTCTTTCTTCACAGGATAATGGGCAAGAGATAGGAATCACCTGCAAAAATTCACGGTGAATTTGTGACCTCTCCCTGTGGATTTGCAGAGCATTCACTCCATTCAGCTGTAGGCTAATCCTTTTCCATTTACCTTATTTACAAGTATCACAATTGTGTTTGCTTAATTCCCCTGTCCTTTCTGTCTTCTGCTTTACAGAATGGATTTAATTTCAGCTTTTCCCATTCCCAAAAATCTCTTTGGCCAATTCTCCTCCTAACTCAGTTTAAAAAGCTTCATTTAGCAGCAGCTCAATACCTTCCCATTAATGCAGTATTTTATCTTCCATGCATAATGAAGGCAAGATGCAAACACAACCTGCTTCCCTCTCCAAGAGCCTCATCTCCTCCATCAGAGCTGCACTTCCTCACCTTTCTGACACGCTTTTCAACAAGGTTGCCCCCTCTTCCCTTAATTGCTCTCATTACATGCTGTGTGCTGTGTTGGGAGCTGCTGTAAATAAAAAGCCACTCACAGCATTACCTGAATCCATCCATTCTCTGCTCCAAATCAGCCTCTGAGTCCCTGTGGGCTCTGCTTTCAGTGCAGACAGGCTGGGGATGTGTTTTGTGCAGAACTACCTGGGCAGCAGGGCTCTAACATGGAAAGACAAATGCCACAGGCTTGCCTGTGTGTAGGGGCTCAGCACAATATTTAGCTGGTAACAGACAATTCTCCATGTACTCAAACTGCTCTCCACATCCAGCTGCATGATCACAGCAAACTGAGTCCAGGTCTGCTACAAAGCATATTTTTACCTGTAGAGTTTATTAGGAATGTATATCCCAGTTTTGCAGCTATTCGTGTATTTGAGACCTAGCTGAAAACTCAATAAAGCCAGTCTGAATTGTTTCTACTTACATAAAGCTTTCAGTCAGGTCACCTCCATCCCCTATAGGAACAAACCAGGGGAGGAATTAATACGTTTCTACAGAACTTAGCCCAGAAGTGGTTAAAATACATATTCTAGCTACAAGACCCTTTGGGATGATCTGAACAGCACACAGGCAGACAGGAGGACTGTGCCAAGTGCAGGGAATTTTCCTATAGACATTATTAAACAAGGAGAGGAACTTCTCCTTGAGAGCAGAGGCTCACCGCTTTTTAAATTCATTCTCAGGAGGACCTGCAGTGAATCTCTAAGTACAGATTAGGAGCTCCCCAGTCAGCCAATAATGGGGTTTGTCAGAACAATTACATTGGAAAATGCATTTTTAGGTGTTACCAAGTGACTGGCAATGCAAGCAAGAAAGATAATTAAAAAAAATAAACCAAACAACCTGCTGCTCAGTGAGGGGGCAAAGCTCTCTATCAGGCTGCTCACAAAAACAGAGAGTGGAATTTCACAGCCCTGCAAGGCAGTGCTGCAGTTTTGTATCCCATTTTCCCAAGGCATGGAGCACTGCAGGCATGGCAGAGCAGGGCCAGGCTCCAGCTGCTCCCTGCCAGTGTTGCAGTCACTGGGCACAGCATCTCTGCTGGAGAGAACCAGTCCAGGAGAGGAGAGATCCTTCCCATCCCACAGATGATAAACTGTGAGATTGAACATTTAAATAATGTGCCCAAAGACACAATGGGGGGGTCAAGGAAGTGACTGGTCACTGCTCACCCCACAAAATATGTGTGTGCCATGAGTCCCCTCACTCATGTGCACTCAGCAGGCCATCCCTTACAGCCACAGCAAACACCACTGGGGGCTCACACAGCCCTATTGCAGCACGTTTTCAAATTTGAAAACCTCTTTTAGGGCATTGCTCTTGCATTCAGACAAAGCAGCAGCAATGGAGAGGCATTTATTGAGCTTGGTCAAAGACTGATCATAACAGATTTTGGTCCCAAAAGGAAAGCTCCATCATCAGAGCATGAAAGTGGAGGTAAATGGGTTCATGCAGACATCCAAGGCAGTAAGCTCCTCACTGTAGCACAGACTTTGTAACCCACTAACCTGACATGTGATGGCAGAATAATATCAAGCTCTTAGAGAGTCCTTTTCATCAACAGATCTAAGAAAACTTTGTAAATGCTGGTTGTGCTGGTGTTTGTGAGTGCCTGGAGAGCGGGGAAAGCACACAGAGGTGTTTCTGAAGAGCTTTGCAGCTCCAGGTTTGATCAGTGCCACTCCACAATGGGAAAAGGGACTCAAAGGCTGCCAAGATTCAGTGGAGCCATTATTGCAGGCTTCAAAGGGCTTTGAAGCAGAACACCAGGGATTACCATAACTTTTACTACAATTGCTTTTACAACAATAAAACCACACAATGACAACACCTACTGCCTCATACATCCTCAAATATCCAAGAGCTTAAAATGATCTTTTTCTGTTCCTAAAGGCACATCCACAGTGCTTCTATATGTCATGTGTCCAGCTGCAAGTGATGCTAAGGAGGCTAAAGAGACTCCAGAATGCCAATTTACAAAATGCTTTTTTTCTAAGATTCAGGGATTTTCAGTGCTTTGCACTGCATACTCAAGCTTTAAAACAAGGCCATCTGTCATGATGTATTTCTTGAACTAATACCAAGAAGGATGGGGTAGTTGAAAGCACCATCAGTCCAACTCAGATGTCACACCTCAATATCTGTGTAACAACAGACCTCAACAAACAACTTGAGTGAATAATGATGCCCACAAAGTGCTTTGAAGTGTTTTTGTTTGTTTGTTTCTTTTTAAAGGTGGCCTTGCTACAAAATCACGCATTTGTGTAAAACAAATTACTGCCAGAGAAGAACAAGTGCACTCAACAGATCCTGCAGGGTCTCTTTCCACATTTTTCCTTGAATTGCATTAGCAGAACAATGATAAAGAACTTCATTTTCAGGATGCCATAACAGCAAGCAGGTTGCGAGCAGCAAAATAATTTTAGGGCAGAGGAATAAATATCAAGAAAAAAATTCTGAGGGTGAGGGTGATGGGGAACAGGCTGCCCACAGAAGCTGTGGGTGTCCCATCCCTGGCAGTGCTCCAGGCCAGGCTGGACAGGGCTCTGAAAAACCTGGTCTATGGAAATGCCCCTGCCCATGGCAAGGGGTGGAACAAGATGGTTTCAATGTCCCTTCTAACCCAAACCATTCTATCAATGTACAATCTAATGCTGAAATCACTGCTCTTTGCCAAATAAGAGCTCAAGCAAAAGTATTTTTGAATTAGTGAGTTGGCCACAAATCTGGCAGAGAAGATGGAGACATGTCCAGTCAGCAGGAATACAACCACCAATAATTCTGGTGAGAGGTGTCACATGAAACACCCTGCACAGAAGGGCTGCTGGTTTACCAGGATGGGCTCATCCCCTGCAAATTTAGATTTTTATGCTAGTTGAGAAACAGCAGTGTCCAGTGTGGAGAATCTAATACCAAAAAGAGGACATGGGAAGGCAAGCAGGAGTCTGTAACCAGTCAATCAGACAATGCACTTGGAAGCAGAGATGCAAAGGCTCCATTGCCTGCTCCAAAAATCACTTTATGCATCTTTAACAGCTTATAAATAAACCAGCACAAGAACAGGGACTGAAATTGCCTCCTTTGCCTTGGAGTAGCACTGGTACTTTCCATCTCCAGCTGGCTGCACAGAGGCTCCTGCACTTACCCTGCCAGGGTGCAGCTTGTGCCCAGCCCTCCTGAAAACAAGGATAAGGCACTCATGTCCTGGGGAAGGGCAGATTCCCTCCCCATCCCCTTTCCTCACCCCAAACCAGCTGCTTTATCAACTATTTGGGCTTCCCAATCTCTGAACTAAAGGCCAAAATCAGATCTGCAGATGGTGAGTTCAGCACCTCCAGACTCACCTGTTGTGCAGCCCCAGCTGGAAATGCAAGTGAACCTCAAAAAAAGAAGTGTGTAAGGAAAGCAGGGCTGGGACCAACAGCTCTTTTCTGAAATGGCTTTGCTCCCCATCACATTTATTACTACCTCACTTGTCCAACTTTAAGGACAGGGCAATGATTTAAGTGCTTTTACTAGCCCAGTGCCAAGATTAAATTAATGCTGTATATTAATAATACACAGCATTCTTAATGAAGCTGAGGCCATTTTTTGATGCATAA
Source organism: Ammospiza caudacuta (assembly GCF_027887145.1). Taxonomy (NCBI): domain Eukaryota; kingdom Metazoa; phylum Chordata; class Aves; order Passeriformes; family Passerellidae; genus Ammospiza; species Ammospiza caudacuta. The sequence continues at coordinate 60,904,851 of NC_080598.1, read as the reverse complement.
AACAGTAAGCTAAAAATGACTAATTTTAAAATCAATACAAAATTCACTCCCTGGTGCTACTGCATAAACTGTAACTTTTATGCTGTGTCTTAAATTTTAGATGGAGGCAGCTGGAAAACTGACTGAGAAAGTTCTGCTCCTCTTCAGTCTCAGAGGTGACCTGCAGCTTTACAAGTGGTTTTGGACCTCCCTGGAAAAGAAAAACTGGAGAACCACTGAATGCAGCGAGAGACCCTTCAGAAAACAGATAATTACTTGGTGATTCAAGAACAACACATAGACCCACCAACTACCCAGCTCTGTGAAGCAAAGAGCTCTTTAACCAAAACAGAAGCACTCAGAGAATGCCACCCTAAACCATGGAACAATTTATGCCAGGTTTATGAAGTAGCTCCTCATCTTTGAATTAAAAGGTCACATTTATGTGCCCTTGTCCCTCTTTTCACCCAGCTCAAAACACTAAAAAAAAAAATAAATAACCCAGAGAGACCACAAAACACTTGCCCTGGGATTCCTTGTGGCCATCTCTGGACACAGAGGTTTATTGAGGTTATTGGAAGGTTTTTCTGTTTTGATTGGTCAGTTAGGGGTTTGCTTTGTGTTTTGTATTTTTTAAATCTGTGAACACAAGCACCATGGCATGCAGCACAGTGGTATTTATTTGTGCAGCATCACCCCAGACTGCACACCCAGAGCTGTGGCAGGAGAGCCACCAGGGGATTCTGAGGGCACAAAACCTTCCAGGATGGGGCCAAGGCACACAGAGGATGGACTCAGAGCCCTGGACTCCCATATGGAGCTGGTTCTGAGCCATGTTACTGCCTAAAGTGGGATTTAGCTAAAACCATCCTATTGAACTCGCTGAATAAAAGACATGTGGGACACAACAAAGCAGTCAGGATGAAAATGATCCAATGTTTGGGCTGCAGAGTTGTGGACTACCAGACATTCACAGGCATAAACATCAGATGTGAAACATTAAGAAAGGCACCTGCTTCCAAATATTTGAATTTCAGCTGTGTGGAAACATTCTCATGCTTTTCTGACAAATAGAGGTTCTGTTTATCTGTTTTAATTTTGCAAGAAATTGCTGTAGCCCACAGATACTTTAATCTGGACAGACCACAGAAATTAAAAGGTTCCCATAACAAAATCTCTACTGGCTTCCCTAAACCCAAAAACATCAGAGCAGGACAAGCACAAAGGAAAAGAATATTCTTCTTAATTAAATACAAATATTAGAAACAAAATAATTTGTTTTCTGTGTGTGTCTTATTCTCCATCTTAAATAGGTCTTATTCCATCAAGATAATCCAGAAAGCCAGTTTTTAAGACACTAAAGCCAGGTGAAATGAGTACTGTCCCTAAGAGCATAATATCCTGGGCTAGAAACATATTCCATAGTTATAGGCTCCTAGAAATATCCAGTATTTCCTCTTATTACATGAAGCCACTACTCCTTCCAGCCATATCCCCAGCTGGTAGCAGGCAATAGAGCAGAGTCTTAAAATAGACACAGATGTAGGACACACTCTATTTCCCAAGGCAAACTACAGGCAAAATACCATGACCATTATAAAAAAATGAAGGAAAAAACCCACACACTAAACTCACAGGCAAGAAAGAGGTCGGCAGTGGAGGGACAATTTAGTGCAGGTACATCCAGCTCCTGCAGTGACCAGCAGGGTGACACCAGTACAGGGACACTCACACCTTCCCAGAGCACAGGGATGAGGACACACCATGCAAACCCCAGGGAAAATCCCTCCCCTACATAAATCCCCAGCTCTGGGCTCTTCACAAGCATAGAAGGGAGGCACTCCCATTTCGGTGCTAATTAGATAAAGCACAGCTAATTAGCAAACGCTGGTGTTCCAGTCAAAGTTGTGAAAAATGCATGGATTTTATTTTTTGCAAATATTAAAATGAATATTAAATGTGTTGTGTTAAAAAGTTATGCTGTGTTAATTTTCTTAATAGTGTGTTAAATATAATTTTAGGTTATAACAAAATGTTAAAATAGAAACTATGCTATGTAGGATACTTTTCTAAATAAAGGTCTCGCAGTGAGATAACAGCCACAGGACACCTGAATCTTTCAGAGAAAAAGAATTTATTGCTCCATTATCAGAAGAAACGAACTTCTTCCTGCCTGCTCAGCCATGATGACACTGTTAGGATTCAGAGGCAGAAGCTGGCACTGACCAGACAGAATCCTGTGTTTTAATGGAATTTATGTATGAGGTGTATGAATATGCAACAGGTTATTGCTTTTAAGGGTTAATCCTCTGTTAATGTGGGTCCTTTTTCAGGTTTATTTTGCCCAGAAAAGGTACCTGGACTGTCTGTAACTCTTTGTTTCTATTGTCTCGTATTGTCCTAATCCAGATTGTCCAAAATTTTTATTACTCTAATTATATTGCTATTTTTATAACCATTTTATTACTATTAAACACTTAAAATTTTAATAACAAGTGATTGGTCTTTTTCACAAAGCGGAGATCAGAGGGCTGCAGGAGAGGAGATTCTGGTGTGTGTGTGTGTGGCTGGATGAGCTCTGCCGGCCTCTGAGCAGCTCTGCCCTCTCTGGCTGTGCTCACAGCGCTCACATCAGCCCACTGGAGCGGCCACTGCTGCCGCAGGCCCGGAGGTGGGAAAGGGCAGGACATGGGATCGAGGAATTCCCTGTGGCTGTGGCTCCAGCAGCAGCTCCAGCTCGCTCAGCTGCACAGACCAGCACCATCCTGCAGCCAGCAGAGCCCTGGCTCTCCCCATGCAGCTCTGCAAAGCCAAGCTGGGGTGTCCTGATGCTGCAGAGGGGGGAACAAGGAGCTGTGCCCAAGAAAAGGCACCTCTGCTTGCAGCACACACCCCCCAGCTTTGGTCCTTGCTGTTTGTAAAACCTCCATGCTAAAGCCTCCCTGCATTAAAACAAGGGCACCTGGAGCTTTTTTGTTCAAACCAGCTTTGGCTGAGCCTCCTTCATGGAGTTATTCTGTACAAGAGGTACAAATAATGCATTTTCCAGGGTGGCCTCACTGTCACACACACTGTGCTGTGCACAGGCAGCCCTGCCACCTGCACCATGGACACAGCACTGTCACACCCAACAGTGAAAATCTGGATGGGCAGAAAGAAAACCAAGCACAGCACCTTTAATTCCAGCAAAATAAATCATATGCATGATGCACCATGTCCTGTGAGGTAATAAAAAACCACCAAGAAATTGTATGTGCAAGCTAATGAAATCCAAGGGTGTTTATTTCTTCTAAAGCATCGCGTGGGAGCCCCCAGCAGAAATGCCCTGCAAACCCCACAGGTGGGACAAACATTTCACAAGCCTTTCTGCACATCTTACCCTGCCATGGTTTTATTCAAGCATCACTCTGCCAGCCTGCATTAATGCCAGAATGTTAATATCTAGGGAAGCCAATCTGACTAAATACGATGCTGCTCTAATGAGCAATTTTTCTGTATTCACCAGCAGCAGGGCTCTGTTGTGGAGTGTGGCTCTCCATAATTAGCACCCACTCGTCTTAGCACTGCTGTGAGCTGGAGTCTGAAGGCAGAAATGAGAAGGGAAGCCCATAAAGTTGGAAACATTCCTTCAGTGGGGTTTTTATTAGGGACAAAGATATTCCACAGCCCTTTTTAGCACAGAGAAAGGAGAGGGATTGGAGGAAAAAGCAGTGGTGTCTTCCAAAGGATAAGGAGCATCTCAACAAAGCATAAAGAGAGCTGAAAAAAAGCCACAGCTATGCTTTGAAAGCTGTGTCTGTAGATACCTGGAACAGGGAACATCCTCATTTTCAGCTCACAGGACAGTTCCTGTCTGAGCCAAGAAAGCTCAGTGACTTTTCCTCTCCGTATCCTCAGGGTTTTGGTGGGAGACAGCAGTAAATAAACGAGCCCCACATTGCAGAGTTCACCCACAGACCTCCAAGCAGTCAAAGGTTTTACAGAGCTTGTTAGGAGCCAGCAGCTTTGAGAGGCTCTGGCTGACTCAGCAGGTTGTTACATGGCTCAGAGGATGGTGTCAACACCCTGGATGGCTTTGATCTTGGGCACTGAATGAAGCAGATCTCACACTCCTCAGCCCTGAGCAATTCCAGAGCCACGCTGGGGGTTACAGGAGTGTTTTGTCTGAGAGACACAGTGAGGAAACAGCATTTTGAGAAAGAGAAGTACCTGAATTGCCCTTGGCTGGGTGGAAGAGGCTCTGTGTAACCTGGTGGCAGCAGCAGTGATGTCCTCCCTGCTGTGTGTTAGCTTTCCATATCCTCCCTACCCAATGAAGATACATAAAATGAAAGCAAAAAATGTTGTCATGGATTTTTCAAAATTTTAAAAAAATTTCTTTTTTAGGCTTTTAGAACAGCAACTCAACAAAATAGGGCACACTTGTGGACCAGTAAGCAAATATAAAACCATTTTAGACATATTTTCCCTCAAATCCCTGACTAATTAACTGCTGAAAAGCTTAGGCTGAGGGAAGGTATTATATAACCACAAGTGGTAATCCTCAATACCACTTAAGAAAGGGGAGTGGAGGGGTAAAGAGTCTAAGATGCTTTTTTATTTTCCAAGTTTCAGCTTTGAAACACCTGTGCTCTGTAACTGTTAGGGAGAAAGAGTGAGATTTGTAGTCAGCAATTTCAGGCATTAAAGAAGCTGCTTCTTCTGCAGAAGGCAGAATGGTTTTGGAGGGCTTGGACCAGCTCAGAGCCCAGTCCTTGCTGCTGGGCATGGAATCCACCCTCCAAAAGCAGCACAAGTGGGAATCCTCATGGGAATCTCAAATTTCAAATTCACTGGCTGAAACTTCCATGTTTTAAGACATAAAGATTTTAGTCTATACTAAAAATATCACTAAGGTGAATTGTGTAGTAACAGGGGCTATGTAGGGCAGAGCTGCTCAGGACATATGAACTCCCTCTGCTTTGGCTCAACCAGCAATGAAATGGATTTTTATCTGCTGAGGTATTTGGCTGTCAGCAGCTCCATTCACAAGTAATGCACTGAAAACCTCATCTCCCCATTTTTTTGATGGTTTCAGCATTTGTCCTGTAATAAATCTTCACCCAAACCCACTCTGCCTCAGCAGCATCCCCCATCTGCAAAGCAGCAATGCAGTGACAGATGAGATGTGAATTCCCTGCTCAGTTGCAGGCACATGTTTTGATAAGTTGAGAGCTTATGGGAGCCATGTGTACCAGCTGAAGCAGCAGGTCATGTTAAATCAAATCCCTTTTGAGCCCCTGATCTTCCACATGCATGAGACCAGCTGAGTCACTGCCTGAGCAGGGAGGAAAACACTGGCCTCTGGTAGTGACATTGAGGATTTTCCAAATAAAATCTCCCTGATTTGCAGATCACACTATCTCCCCTTGGTACAGTCCTGGTATATCGTATTCATCCTGGGTTGCTCCTACAGGAACTCCTCTCCTGAAGATTGAGGTTATAAAGTAGACAAAAAGGTGAAAGAGCATCAAAAATCAAATTACTTCCATTTTCCCATCTCCTCCCACCTCTCGAGAAAAGACAGCAAAATGCCAAGCTCCAGCAGGTGATTTTCCTCCTACAGGAAGTTATGGAGAGAGGGGAAGAGGAGAGAGAGGGTCCAAGAGGGGCAGGGGACATGCTGGTGGCATGGCCAACCCCATGGCTAGAGCTGAGCTGTGTGGGGGCCAAGAGCAGCAGCCCAGGAGGGTTCAGAGATTCCCCACTGGCTCTGCTGGAATCAGGGAGCACACAGGGCAGAGCAGGCTGTGCCATGGAGTGTTTCCATCCACAGGCCAGGCTGTTAAAAAGCCTCTTCCCACCACTGGATCACCCTGGTGGCTCCACAGAGCTTTCCCTGGAGGTTGCCTGTGGTTGCATGCAGCTAAAAAACCTTCTAATAGGGATATTTGTTTATTCTCTCTCCTTCTCTGCAGATGTCTCCTGTATGAAAACCATGTCCTTGAGTGCAAACATCTCTTGCCTTGATCTGCTCCTTATTTCTGTCTCTCATTCAGCAGACGTTAATGCTGTTACATTCCCAAACAGGTATTTATAATCTTCTTCAAGTGTCCATCAGACTACACACAGTGCCACCACTCAGCTGCCTTATTTTTATAATGCTGCTGTTTTTACTGTTTTGCTAGACCTTCCACTCTTCTATTACAACTTCAGTCCCCCAGAATGACACATCAGCAGGGTTAGGGAAAATACAGATCCTGCACATCTCACCTAGAAACATTAATAAAAAGCCTAAAGATTATTAACACCCCTCTCCTTTCCCTTACTGTAGCAAAACAGGGGAAAAGAGGCAGCTTGTGGCTGCTCCCAGTAGCCATCTGAACCTGATTAGTGTCCTGATTTGGGAAATCATGTGGAAAAAAGAAAAAAGAGGTTCCTACCCAGGGATGCAAACAGAATTATAGAATTGCTCACTTATAACAATCACCCTCTGCCTGTGCTGAGCTCCAGGAGCTGGTCCTTTATCCTGGTTCAGCAGGAACTTTGTGCCCTGGAGATGCACATCCTCATTCTGCGTGTCCACAATGCTGGAGACAGCCCCTGGCAAGCAGGAGGAGACATGAGGGAGCACTTTGTGTCTGGGAGCTGTCTGTTTTCCCCGCCAATATTAGCTGGTCCATTAGAAGTTGTTATCTCTCCTTCCCAGTTGTGCCTCGTGTGTCCCCAGGCCATCACAGCTGCTCTGACTCTGACAAACAGCTCTGAAGGCCAAGGCTGAGGTGTTCCAACACCACAAAGGCTGGGCTGAAGGGGGAGGGAGAGTAAACACATGAACCCTTCTCCAGATTTCACTGAACTTGCAGCAGCACCTCACAGGATGATATCCTGATCCTTGCACTCCCTGGGAACTCCACCAGGCTTCAGGGTGCTCGGGATTTACTCCTCATTTCTTCACCAACAAGAGAGGTTCGACCCCTTTGTTCATTCACACTGCTCCTTCCTTTGCTATAAGAAATGAGCTGAATGTCTTCTCTCCCTTCCCCCCGCCTTCATTTCAACTACTGAAAAAATAAAATCATTCTCTGTTGGGAAGGATGAAAGTTTGACAAGAAATTCTCACATATATGTATGCTTGGCCAGTAAGATTTTTGAATGTAGAATCTGAAGGAAGAATAGAAATGAAAGCAAGTTTTGATATGGAAGAAAATAATTGCTGAGCCAGTTTTACTGGCTTTACTGGCTCCTTGGATAACCAAGGAGGCAAATGGTGTGTTAGATAGAAGGGGTTTTTATGACTTGGAGCAAAGGATAAACCCACCTCAAGTGAGTGGCTTTGTGATTGTTGGGAAGGATGAAAGTTTGACAAGCAAGTCTCACAGATGTGTATGCTGAGCAGAAAGATTTTTGAATGCAGAATCTGAAGAAGGAATAGAGATGGAAGCAAGTTTTGGTATAGAGGAAAAGAATTGCTGAGCCAGTCTAACTGGATAACTAAGGAGGCAAAGGGTGTCTTAGTTAGAAGGGGTTTTTATGACTTAGAGCAAAGGATAAACCCACCTCAAACAAGATGTTTTTACCAAGCAGAAAGAGAGCACAGGCAAACAAGTCAGCAAATGTTACAAGTAGAAAAACGTCTCAGAATTTTCCACTGCAAGACAATTGAAAAACAACTTCTAGCTTAAGCTGTAATGTACTAACTTTTAGTGATTGCAGAATAGTAACATGAATATGGTAATTATAGTAGTTATGATAGGCTATAGATAAAAGTTAAGGTATAGATTGGTTCTACTGTATTAAGATGCTCAGCAAAGAAAAGTCTATAATGCATTGTAACCAAAACCAAAGGGTCTCCAGGCTTGCCTGCAGCTGGAGCTGACAGCTGTAGGCAGAGGCTCTGTCACCCACCTCCCTGGGCTGCTGTAACTCTTGGATGTAATAAACTGCATTTTGAAGAGCTGCCTGGAGACCCACATCTCTCCTTCAGGCTCTCACTTCTCTTACTCATTTCCCAAAAGCCAGCAAATACCTGCACATACCACGTGCAATCACAGCTCATGGAGGCAGAGTTGGCTGTATGGGAAAAGTGCTCCTAGCACAGACAAATCCATGGGCATCTGATGGAATCAAGAGAGTGAAATTGAAACTTGGGTTTTGGAAAATAAATACCTTTCCCTCCCAATCAATATTGTGGAAACGCAATTTCTGTGATGAGGATCAGGGTTTCTATGCAGAACCAAAGAACATCCAGTGCAGGCAGTGATGGGCTGAGAAACCTGAGGAGAAATGCAGAGTCCTGAGAGGAAGATATCTGGATTCTCTGAGGAGGGAGCTGTGAGCAGTGTTTACTGCAGAGCAGTAGTGGCGCTTGCAAATGCAAATGTGTGTGTAAATCCCAAAAAGCAACAGACTGCAGGAGCAACATGAGCGCGTGGGATGCGACATGGCATCAGCTCTATCTGCCTGTTTTCCTTTTTTTTTTTGCAAGGATAGGGAAAGAAAGAAAGAAAAGAAAGAAAAGAAAAGAAAAAAAGAAAGAAAGAGAGAAAGAGAGAAAGAGAGAAAGAGAGAGAGAGAGAGAGAGAGAGAGAAGAAAGAAAGAAAGAAAGAAAGAAAGAAAGAAAGAAAGAGAGAGAGAGAGAGAGAGAGAGAGAGAGAAAGAAAGAAAGAAAGAAAGAAAGAAAGAAAGAAAGAAAGAGAGAGAGAGAGAGAGAGAGAGAGAAAGAAAGAAAGAAAGAAAGAAAGAAAGAAAGAAAGAAAGAAAGAAAGAAAGAAAGAAAGAAAGAAAGAAAGAAAGAAAGAAAGAAAGAAAGAAAGAAAGAAAGAAAGAAAGAAAGAAAGAAAGAAAGAAAGAAAGAAAGAAAGAAAGAAAGAAAGAAAGAAAGAAAGAAAGAAAGAAAGAAAAAGAAAAGAAAAAGAGTTTGTAATGCCAAGGGAATTTAGCACACTAAACCTTGTCACTATAAGGATTGATTTCTGGCTTGGGTGTTTAAAAGAAAGAAAGAAATCTGTTGCCCAACCAATTCATTTATCCTTCTGCTTGAAGTCAGTGGCTGTCATTGCCATCAAGTGTGACAAATGTCCTTTGATCACTGCATTCAGGGGTCAATGGAACCTCTAATAATCTAGATTGAACAGACAACTACAATGAAATACCCCTTTAAAAAGCCAGCCTGGAAAGCCTTGCCTGTGTCTTAAGAAGCAACATGGGAATTTCAAGAGCTCTTCAAAGGCTCTGTTGTGCTCGCTAAAAGCAGAGGTGGAGCAGTAGCGGCTGCTGGTGCTGCTCTCTGTGAGGAGATACAACTGCTCCCCACTCATGCTCAGTCACTCTGCATTGCAGGTGGGTTTATTGTCTCCTACAGTGTCTCCACACAGCACTGTTCTTAGAATGCATAAGTGCAGGGTGCCCAAAATAGGTTCAAAACAGGTTCAAGCCTGACTTCCAAGCCATACTTTCCAAAGAGAAATGCTTTTAAAAATGTCACCTGCCTTTTTGGTGCCCCTCTGAGGCACTGGTACCTTAGGGCTGTAAAAACCTGTGCTCTTGCACAAAATAGCATAGTCCATTACTGTCGTGCACATACTATTATTATCAATGATTTCAATTTCAATAAATTGAAATAGGAGCCCCAGTTGTGGTTTCTACTCCTATACGCTGAAAGCTGAGAAAAGAAGATAGTGTTGTCCCAAAAGGGTACAGCCTGAAAAGCCAGAGGCAGAAAGTGAAGGAGAAATGGGGAAGACAAGGAAGTCATGTCAGTGGAACTGGGACCATTTTCTATTTTGGTTCTGTGCATCTCTGAGGAAGGATCTCTCTTATTACATATCCACAGAGTACCAATCTCAATAGTGCCTTGACCTTGATTGATATTATAAAATGGATGTGATAATAAGGCAGATATTTTCTGAGTGTTCCCACCTGAGAACCATGGTTTCCTGAGGGCTGGAAGTAAGAATCAAGCACTGCCTTGCTGAAAACATGTTGGCAAGAAATTTTCTTAGGGGGGAACTGGATCACCAGTGCCAGACAAAAACGCTGGATTGTTTTTAACCAAACACATCTTTCACAGATGTCCTCCCACTGCTTTCAATAAGATCTGTAAAAGGCTTGAACTTTTAAAAAGCTAAGAATTACATCTGAGTTCCCAAATGGCATGTTTAGGTTTTTAATCTGGATCTCCTTTACTATTACATTGTTAGTTTTGAATAAATGATCCATAAACCTGGGCCCTTTTATTGTCCCTCAGTTGTGCTTTCTACAAATACATTCATTATTTGCATGTTGTCACTGAACACTTAATACTCCCTCCCATGGAGCTATGGAAAATTGTTATATTGGAATATATACACTGCTCATTAGACACTGCGGAACTAAACAATTAACTCACATTATGTTGTCTCCTTCAGCTGATGAGAGTAACCAGCAGCAAATTATGAATAACAAATATCCACATTATCAAGGAACAGCACTGTAGAAATGAGGAGGAGCATTGCTGGATGAGCCACCCAGCACTTGATCAGAGCTCCAGCAAACACTTGTGAGTGCTGCTTTATCCCACTGTCATAACCTCTTTATTTTTAAACAAAAAAGCTGTCAAAGGAGATTAAAAGAAGTGCTGTGAAATAATTTCCAGCTTTGAGCCACAGAGCAAAAGAGGACTTGATAAAAAAGATCTCTGTGTGTTTTCACACTCATGGATGGGGCAGAAGAGAGAGATGGGGTCAGGCAGCCTGCACAGAGCACAAGGCTGCAAACTCATATCTGGGGAGAGGGGTGTGCCTTTGGGCACTCCATTTAATTTTCCCATCTGTTTATTCACTTGGCTTTGATATTTCCACACCCACTATGAGAAGAGGCAGCACGTGTCAATTAGAATCCATTACAAGGGTTGAAGAACCACACAACGTAAGGGAATTCGTTTATTTCAAATATACCAAAAGCTAGGAAGGAATGAAAAAGCCTCTTTATTCCCCATCCCTTCCAAATGTGGACATGCACAGAAATACACTGTGACTTCCAAGGTAATTACTGACAGAGTGAGTTTGACCTTGCCATGGCACTATAAGGTAAAATCTTTAAGCATGAGTTCTGCAGGATGTCAGATTAAGTGATGCAATTTTAAATTCTGATTTAAATCCAAGGAGGACCATTTCCTTCCACCAGTAACCCTCCATCCATGAAATGCAACTAATCTTTAGCTTTGCTTTCTTTTTTTTTTTCTTCCTCTTTTTACATTAAACTGTTCCAGTGAATGGAGAAGGCCACGTGCTCCTCCTCCTGCACTTCCATCTCAACTCTGCTGAATCCCAGGTGCCCACACTCATGCACCACAATTCCCTGTGTATTTTTAGCCCTTATGGATACTTGAACTCTCCAGCATGGTAACTACAATTTCAAGTTGTGCAACCTCCCAAGGTTGTCAAGGAGCAATGCACTAATGCATTCTGGAGCCCCTGTAAGAGACCAGCACAGCATATTGCTGATTGCCTTTTCAATAATAGATGGATTCAGATCTATTCATGGTTTTTAAGGAGGAGCACTCTTTACTTTGATATATTACTTGATCACAATATCAGCAGCCATTAAGACTGAAAATTTCAGAGTGTCATAGTCCATCTGTAACACAGCTCAGGGTCTGATTTTCAGCAGATTATTCCCACTCACAGTGTCTGTCCCAGCCCAAGAGCCCCAAATAAACTGTGGTGTGTCCCTGTGGGCATCACCTTTGCATCTTGCTGTTCTGTGGGCCTGGCTGACAGCAGATGTGGCAGAAGTGTCCCAAGGAGGAGCCCTAAAAGTGCTCTGGGAAACAGCAGGGTGCTGATGGCTTGTGTGAGTCACACAGCTCCTGTCAGCAGAACCACAAGCTAAAGATGCATCAAAAGTCTCAGGCATCAAATGGCTATTTTTGATTTTCACCTTGAACTTTTAGAGACGTCAGAGATGTTTATGGTTTACAGAATTTGCCTCTGTTCCTTTGACCCTGCAGGAGGGACAAGTCACCACTGCACTTCATGCTGAGGGCAGAATCCTGATGCCACATTGCAGGAGGATGGACTGAAGGCACAGGACTAATTCCAAGATACATGTGCACAGTGCATCAAGCAAAGAAGATAGCAGCTCTGGGCAGGGCAGTCAGGCATGTTTTGATGATAAAAGAAAGGAAAAATCCGCCCAGGTATCCTATGGAAACTCTGTTTGCAGGTTTAATGTGGTTGCATATCTCACTTCACATTTACAGACAGTCCCAGAGCTGTCTCCTCCTTCTGAAACTCTCTCTAAAAAAAATTTTTAAAAAAGGAAAGAAAAAGAAAAACAAGTTGCTCTAACTTAATGGGGAAGTAAATTCTGACTCAGTTCTTGAAAATTGATTGTGCTGGGGTGCACCCATGTGAAAGACAATGCACAAAACAGCCCTTAACTAATTAAGCACAGGCAGTGCAGTGGTATTTTGTACATGGGAAGAAGAGTCCTGGGCTGTTTCCACAGCAGGACATCACATTTTGGTCTGTTTGGGAGCTCTCCTATTGCTTGAATGAAATTTGTTCCTCATCTGCTGAGTGCAGTCAGCACCAGCCACAGTCTATTGTTCCTCAAGCTGCTAACACTGTACACCATGAGCAGTGTCACAAGAGAAATTATCTCTTTTTGGTTATCCTGCTTACTTTGGTGTTCCAGCCCGTGCCAATGGAGGCTCTGGATGCCCAGTGCACTGACAGCAGGTGTTTATCTGAACATGCACTGCAGACACAGCTGGTATTCCTGGATACCCAGGGGCAGAGCTGCTGCTCTAACCTGCTGGGATGCCAGACCTGTGAAAGTGTGTCAAATCCCCTAATTCCCTTTTTGACAACATTTCCAGGTAGTAAAGGAGGCTCAGCTCAATATATAGAAGAGCTCTGCCCTCTGTGCAAGCCCTGCTCCAGCAGCCTCCGTCCCCTGGGATCTTGCCCTAATTCTGCCCTAATTACTGAAAGCTGAGTGGTGCCTGGGGTCAGGCACAGAAAAAGGCTGGGGGGAACCAGCTGGGTTGCTCTGCCCTACATGGCAAAGGGCTCCTGGGAATGAGGAACTCTGGTTTCTATTCCTGGCTCTAGAAAGCAGTGTAGCCTCTGGGTGATGAACAGCCTGGTGGGGATGGGCAGATGTCCCCTGCTCACTTCACAGGCCAGCTCCTATGACATTTTATTCAGTGGTTTTTAAACAAGGTACTTTGTTGGAAGAACATCTTAAGCCAGGATTTTATCCTTCTTTCTCAGGCACAAATCTCACACTTAAATTAATGAGTTAATCTTTAAAAGAGCTACAGTAGGAGGCTTTAAAATGACTCAATGCTGTATTTTGAAAAGAACTCGTGGATCGCCTGTGTCTCAGAGCTATTTATGTGCTACCTGCCAGGGAAATTCACAGATGAACGAACTAGCAAGAAACATGCTATTCAAGAGAGACATTCTTAGGCTCTGGAGTCAAAAAAACACACAAAATTGCATAAGGGTTCTGGTTCAGAGGGCTCTACATCATTTCACCATGTGCTGCTAAAAAGGGGCTCTCCCCTCTGCCAGAGAAATCACTACCAAGCAGGTTTGGAGTCCAACACATTCCAGCAAATTGTTCTTGCAGCAACATTATCTGTGCTGTAGCTGTCATGTGAAACCAGGCTGTAAAAAAAATGGGAGAATGCCTATGCACAAAACTGGTTCATGGCCTGTAATTCCATGGGTGAATAATAATAAATACAAGGGAAAATCCAGCATGATTCCTTGCCTTCCCCTTAAGTGCACTGTTAAATGTCATCTTTGGAGGGCCATGGTCTCTGTGTGTCACCACCAAATAATCCCAAGAATTTCTCCAGGGGTGAAAGCTGGGTTTGAAGGTGCTTGGTGCAACCTGCAAGGTGCTGGAGAGGGAAATCTGTGAAGAGGGGGAGAGGCAACCCTGAGACACCAAGCTCCAGGATTAGGATGCAGACAGAAATCTTGTGTCAGGCTCAGGTACTTACTGGTTTTAACAACACCAGGGACTGCAGGGCCTGTCCCTAAATCCCTTTTTGGGGTGATCCTGACAGTCTCAGCCTGGGCTCCTAATGAACAGTTCAGTCCCTGCCCAGTGAGTGCAGGCAGGGGCTCTCCCACATCCACATTTGGCAGGGGGCAAAGATGAATTTCCTGCTGCTGCTGATGCAGGAGCAGCCTGGGACTGAGGGCTGGTGTGTAACCAGGGTGTCAGAGGGCACAGGAAAGGTGAAGTGCCAGAGGCACCTTGGCAATCTGGGGACATCCCCTCAGAGAAGGGCCTCCCCACACCTCCCACTACATTGCAAGGAAGTCCTTGGAGATTTTTTTCCTTCTCCTTCTCCTCCTCCCCCTCCTCCTCATCCTCCTCCCTGCAGGGCTGCAGTGGCCTGGGCTTTCAGGGGACACCCCAGTCCTGCAGCAGATCATGGTTTGGAGGCCAGGCTTTGTCCTGCTTGCTCCACTTTCCTCTTCCCTCAGGTATTTTCCAGCCTTTAGGCAAGGTTTGCCACTTTTCCCCACAGATCTCCCCTTCCTTGGTGCTGAGGCAGACTCACTGTACCCTTTCAGCAAACACTTGTGTCTTTGCCCCCACAGGTTTTATGAGGCCTCAACCCTGCTAACCTGTCCCAAAACTGCATTTATTCATGTGTGAGCTCTCTGCAGCCTAATTCATCTGCACAAGGCTGTGGAAATGATGTTTCACCCCCTCTCTCTAGGCAGCCACAGAGCTCTCTGGAGGGCCCATGGTGGCTGGGACAGCTGAGGGGTCACTCACCCACCTAACAAAGAGTGAAACCCCTGCCATTTCCCAGATCAGCTGCATAAATATTGCATGAGCTGCAGATGCAGAGGCCATCCTGGGTCTCACAGAGGCAGACAAACGTGCTGGGCTGATCTCTCCTGATGAGAGCTAAAGGAGGCATCACCTCCCTGCACCACTGCCCTTGGAGGATGCTCTCCCAGCAGCAGAAGGGACACAGCCCACAAAACCTTTGTGCTCATGCCTGCCACAGCCCACTCCCCAGCTCTGAGCAGTTCAGCAGTTCCCCTGTCCCCTCAGACCTGGCCTAGGGTGGTGGTGGCTCAGATTTGAGCCCCTAAGCCTTCTCTGCCCATCCTGCAGGGGAGAACTGAGGGTGTTTGCCAGCAGGAAGGTGATTAAAGTGCCTGGCATGCTCAGCTGCTGAGGAGAAGCTGCTGGTTAGGAATGCCAGCCATCTCTGGGAGCCCCCAGCCCTCAGAACCCGCAGCCAGGGCCTGCTGCAGACACAGGGTGTGGGGAGGGTGCAGGAGGGAAGCAGCACTGAAAATACAAAGCCCAGCCCTACTGGGCAGCCCCTGAGCTGCAGTGGAACTCCCACCTCAACAAAAGTAGGTGTTCAAAGGCACTACGAGGGCAAAACCACAACAAAAGTACAGGATGTACTTCCACTGTTCCCTTTTTTATTACATCTGTTCAGCTCCTTGCAGGTTGCAGGGGATCTGGCAGAACTGCTGCTGGAAAAGGCGCCTTTCCTACTGAAAAGAGGGGGAAAAAACTCCTCCCAGAGTTTCATGATCCTCTGTTCTGATTTTGTGATTGATGGAGTGTTTTTTTTCATGCAACTCCCCCCATTCCTGGCAAAACCCACTCCGAGCATGTTTTAAAGTCAGCATACCCACAGGGTTATAACCCACAGGTTATAATCCACAGGGACAACTTCCCTCCTATTTACACCTCTTTACACTGAATGTCAGGAAACCAGCCCAAAAGACAAATGAAATACAGTTGATCTCAAACTGACTCCTTTTAAAAAAGTATTTAAATTTTTCCTTTGGATTTTCCCATTAACCTTAACAGGAGCAGTAACAGGGGAAAATATCAGTGGCCAACACTGCAGGTTCACCTCCACAGGCAGATACCAGTGCCCATCCTGTCTGTGCTCTGAGAGATCCATTCTCCCAGAGAGGTGCAGCCCTGGACTGTGTCAGTTCTTCCTGCAATATTTTCATTTTCAACACCACTCAAGGCTCCTGAGTGTTACCAGGGGTCAGCCTGATCTCAGGCTCATCAGCATTCTTGTCCTTTTAAAGGTGAATCACAAAGCAAACACTCCAAATCCAGAGGACTGGGAAAACAGCAGCATCCCAGCAGGGTTTCCCTGCCAGCCTCAAGATGCCTGGTTTTTTTACAAAGAGACACAGGCAGAAGGCCGAGGGGTTTCCATGGGCTGCAAGAACCATTGATTCCAGAACAGGATGGGGCAATGAGGGCTGAAGCCCAGCAGACCTGTGAGGTCTGGTTGTTGCATTTTCCTTTTTGTGCATGCCAATGATGGAGAAGCAGTTGGACATGGAATGGGCAGTGGCTGATCTCAGGTGCTCACAGTCTAACAGGAACAGAATTATAGAAATACAGAATTGTTGAGGCTGGAAAAGACATCTAAGATCATCGAGTCACCCACTTAACCCAACTCCACCATGATCACCACTAAAGCAGGTCCCAAAGTGCTACATCCTCATCTTTTTTGAACACTTGCAGCAATGGTATTTACAACAGTTCCCTGGGCAACCTATTTCAATGCCTGACCACCCCTAGGCATTGGGTGGTCATCTTTTCCTATTTTCCAATCCCAACTCCCCCTGCTAAAACTTGAGGCCATTTCTTCTCATCCGTGTTGTTTGTTCCTTGGGAGCAGAGCCTGAGCCTCACTTGGCTCTGTCCTTTTGTCAGGGAGTTGTAGAGAGTGAGAAAACCCCTCCTGAGCCTCCTTTTCCCCTATCTCAGCCCCTCCAGCTCCCTCAGCTGCTCCTCATCTCACCTGTGCTCCAGACTCTTCCCCTGCTTCATTGCCCTTCTCTGGACACATGAATGGAGACAAGAACCTCTAGCACAGAAAATAAAATAAACTATTCCAGGCTGGACTTTGAGTTTTTCTTCGGTCAAAGCCTTTTGTTTTTCATTCCAAGCATGAAAATGTTGCTATCTGATGACATGGAAATTGTTCCAGGAAGACTGACCTCCCTGACCCTCCTCCTTCTCCCTGTCCTGCACTGTGTCTCTGTTGCTTCGAACAGCCCTAGATCAAAGAATTTCAAATTTTTAGTAGCAACAACTACCTGGAAATTTTGGCTTCTGGTTGCAAACAACATGAGAATTGTTCTGGAAAATGTCAAAACAAAGTTATAGCAAATATACCACGTTCTTCAAACACCTCCAGGAGCTTTCCCTATTATGGGCAGAGAAAACATTCCCTTGCTCTATTTACTGGGATGGTTTTTGATGCCCTCAAAGATTGCCAGGTCAGTACCCTGTGCACATTACAAAGTACTGCCATGTACCATCCTGGTTTCACTAAGAGCAGGGACAGGGGAAAAAGTCAGGAAAAATGTCCCTTCTCCAGGACTTTGGGTCCACCTGTGGAATTTTGCCCTGTTGGGGTTTCACCCTCAATTTCAGCATCCCAGTGTGAGCCCACCTTTCACACCTCAGCATCTCCTGAAGAATTCCCCTTTTCACAGTTTATTTACAAACACAGAAACAGCATCTAATTCCTCTTTGGAACAGATTAAAGCAAGAAACAGAAATATTTCTCACACTTGCTCATAGCCCTTGAGACCATTTATTTTTCCTAGTTTATCCTGAAGATGCATTTAACTGCTTCTTGAGCCGGAGTGTCTGCCTGGATGGGCCAGAAAGGCCACACAAACCACGTTCACAGCTGCAGAGCAAATCCTCATATCCCACCCAGCAGCACATGCATTCAGCTGGAGCCACTCCCACAAGGGAAACACCATTGTACAGGAGGATCTGGCAGGATTTTATCATTCAGTAGAGACAGCAGTAAATATTATGCTTACAGCAATGTCCCTGAGGCCCTGCATGGGAGTTTTACCAGATTACAGCAGCCAAAAATCAATCCTTGCATGGTGGTTACCTTTCCATGCCTGGCACACATGTTCTCCCCACCACCTGCCCAAAGCATTGGCTGGTCCAGATTTATTTAGCACATCTCCCTGTCCACTCTCAACTGGCCCCATCTGCTTCCCAGGAGGAGCTCTCCTCTGCATAACCCTGCCTGTCAGAGCAGATAAGGCTGCTCCTTGTGCTTTTCCCCACGAGACAGATGGGAAGGAGGGAAGCAGGAGGCATCTCAGACGTGGTGTCAGCAGGGGCTGCCTGTGACAGGCTGGTGGAGAGGGGGCCTGTCTGACACCAGGACTGTGACAGCCAGCAGGAACCACAAGGACCAGCAGGAACCACAGGGGACCAGGAGGGACCACAGGGACCAGCAGGAACCATAGGGATCAGGAGGGACCACAGGGACCAACAGGGACCAGCAGGAACCACAGGGACCAGCAGGAACCATGGGGACCAGGAGGGACCACAGGGACCAGCAGGGACCACAGGGATCAGTAGGGACCACAGGGACCAACAGGGACCAGCAGGAACCACAAGGACCAGCAGGAACCAGAGGGACCAGCAGGGACCATAGGGATCAGTAGGGACCAGCAGGAACCAGAGGGACCAACAGGGACCAGCAGGGATCACAGGGACCAGGAGGGACCAACAGGGACCAGCAGGAACCACAGAGACCAACAGGAACCATAGGGACCAATAGGGACCAACAGGAACCAGAGGGACCAAACAGGGACCAGCAGGGACCAGCAGGGACTAACAGGGACCAGCAGGGACCACAGGGACCAGGAGGGACCAGCAGGGATCAACAGGGACCAGAGGGACCAGCAGGAACCACATGGACCAGCAGGGACCAGCAGAGACCAGCATGGACCAGCAGGGCAAAACAGGGACCAGGAGGGACCAGCAGGGACCAGCAGGAACGACAGGGACCAGGAGGGATCAACAGGGACCAACAGGAACCAGCAGGGACCAGCAGGAATGACAGGGACCAGCAGGGACAAACAGGGACCACAGGACCCAGCAGGAACCACAGGGACCAGCAGGAACCACATGGACCAGCAGGAACAAGGAGGGACCAACAGGGACCAACAGGCACCCTGTGAGTCAGCTCCTGTGTGTGGAGTCACAGTGGCAAATAACGGGATGTCCAGCTGGTGCTCAGGAGGGAAAGGGAGGCAAAACCAAGCAGGGTGAGCTTTCATTCCCCAGCAGGAGCAGAACTGCTTGGTTGGTTGCAAGTAGGACAAGCTTGGATAATCAGGATGACCTGCAAACATCACATCTCCTTGGAAATGGCCTGGATACCAGACCACATCTTAACTCCTACTGTCACAGAGCACAGTGTCAAGGGCTTCATTTTCCTACTCAGAATATAAACAAAGGACATCCTGGCTTAAGTGTGGCATTTAAACTCCCCAACCATGCACCCACCCAGCTGGTTTTATAGTAGGGGGTTATGTATTCCTGCTTCCAGCTTGAGAGAAGCTCAACTAGAGCAGCTGATGGCCTTCAGATTTCATCCATCCCAGTTTCATAACTAAGGGATATAGCTGACTAATTTCTCAATTTGCAGATTAGAGGAAGCTCAACCCCAGCTTGATCAGCTGCTGCAAGGGGTCAGGAGGCAGAGTAGCTCGTAAACAGTGTGAAATTAATGAAAGTATTTAGCATGTTGTGCATGCAGTTTTCCATGCCTGCAATCCAAAGAAAATAGAAAGGGGAGTCCAAAAGCCCTCCAAGCAATTGCCAAATATGTTCTTGGAAAAATCAAGATAGGAACGCAGCAGGGAAAATTCAACAAAGTGCAGACTATGAGGGATTAGATTAACCCTTCCCAAGGATAGTCCTGGGACAGAGAAGGTTTTTGGAATGGGTTTTTGCAAATCCATGGCCCACCTGGACTCAAAGAACCAGAGGAGAAACCTCAGTGGAGGTCTGGTGGCCTGCAGTGGCCAGGGGTCCAGGTGTGCCACCCCATATGTCACCCTTGGCACTCACAGCAGGGCACAGCCCATGCAGGGGTGGCAGAGATGCTGTGTCATTGGTCTTACTGGAGGAACTCCAGCAGAGATTTTCCAGAGGAACAACAGAGAGGCTGAATTCTGCAATAAAAAGAGGTAGTAAATATCTGTGGTAAATATTTCTTCTTTGTTTAGGCCTCTTTTCAAAACACATTTAAGGCTTAACAATAGGCTTCATATTTTTTCAGGATTGAAATACATGTTTTCATCCACTCCACCCAGTTGAGTGTTGCTGGAGTTTCTGCTGTGAGAAAAGACTATATTTTGTGCAGATAAATGGCACAGCAGATTGTATTTGGGGCAGACTGTATTAGAGTACTTAGGAATGAAGGCTCAGCAGCACAGTTTGACTTCTGGAAAACTACACTTAGGAAATAAATGTTATTCAGCAGGGCTGCACACCTCACAGTTCTATAAACCAGCAGCAAAGCACAGCAGATTTTTCTGTCAATACCTTCACCCTCTATCTACAAACCTCTGTGTGCCATTCCCATCCTCCACTTGACTACAACCTCCATGTAATCCTCTGTAACTGGACACCCTGATGAGGGTCCTCTGGTTTCCCAAGTCTTCTGTAGACCATCACAAGATGGAGATTGACTGTTTCCAAACCCATTCACCTTTTACAGCCTGGATGGTGGCAAATGTCCACCTTGGTCCTTGGGCACAGCTGCTCAGCCCTGCTGAAAAGCCCATTTTGTGTAAACAGGCAGAGCACAGCTGCTCACAAGGCCAGGATGGCACCTTCACAGGGCATGGCACTGCCCAGGATGGTTGGAGAGGTGGCTCACCCACGGTGAACTGCTGGCTCTGGCCTGCTTTCAACTGCCCACAGCATCTCTCTGAGCAATTTTCCATTCTCTCTCTGTCTGAACATCCTGCTTTGCCTCCACATCATCTGAGGCTCTCACATCCCCACTGTGATTGTGCTCAGGTGGGGTTGGTCTCTTTCTCCAGGCAGCACTGACAGAACCAGAGGACACAGTCTCAAGCTGAACCAAGGGAAATACAGGTTGGATATCAGGAAAAAGTGTTTTACAGAAAGGGTGATAAAGTTCTGGAATTGTCTGCCCAGGGAGGTGGTGGAATCACCATCCCTGGGTGTGTTTAACAAAGCCTGGATGTGGCACTGGGTGCCAGGGTTGAGTTGAGGTGTTGGGGCTGGGTTGGACTTGAAGATCCTGAAGGTCTCTTCCAACCCAGTGATTCTGTGATTCTGTGATTCTGATCTCCCTGGGAATGCCCACCCCACATCACACTTGGTCCTCACACCACAGCATTCAACAGAGGGAATTTCTCCTGAGAAAGTCCAGGCTTGAGGAATCCAAAGTGAGCACGATTTGTGGGTCCAGCATGCCCCCAAAGCCTGCAGCTACTGACTGAAATAGATAATGGTGCTTCATTTTTCCTTTCTTGCCTTGCTCAAGAGTTGTAACAACTCCAGGTTGAGCAGAACAGCGGGAAAAGTGCACAATGCCCATGGAAATTGGGCCAGAAATTAAACAAGCCAACCCACAGCAGGAGAGATGTGGCCAGACCCTCTTGTTCTCCTCCCTCTGCCTTGGTCCAAACCAGCTGATGTGAGCTGGGTCCCACCACTGTGCAACTGGGAGCAGCAGATTCATGGCCAAACAATTTTTCTCCTGGAGAAATCAAGACTTCAAGTGCTAATCAGGTTTTCCATCCATGAGGTGGAAGCACAGCACAAGAGCAATCATCAGCACTTTTGTCACCACCTTGTCCTTATTCTGTTATCACCACCCCTGTGCACAAAACGCTGCTGGCAAAGAGCTCCAGCTCCAAGGGAAAACCATTCCTCATCTCTGAGGATGGGGAAAAGAGGCACCAAGACAGGAAAAGAGATGTGCACAGAAGAGGTGGCTGTCCCCATTCCAGCTGCCCAGTCAAATCACCTCAGAGAAAACTCATCCCTGCACCTTCACCTTTCTCCTTAGTTTCAGCCCAGCTTTTCACTCCTATAAGACTAGAAAAAAACCCAGTCCATTGCCAGATAATTTCTCCTTGAAATCAGCAGCAGCTTCACCAGTGCAAATCTCTGCTTTACACTGTTAAAAACTGGCCTTTGTAGCACAAATAAGGGATACAGGAATTCCCTGCTGCACTGCCAGATTTGAAGGAGGCTGAGATTTGGGGTCTTGGTAGATGATTGAGTGAAAAGCTCACACTTGATCAACCCCAACGTTTGGAAGTTTCTGCCACATTCAGCCAATTATTTTAGCTAAGAAGAAAGATTTTGTTGCACAGTGGTAGTGGCAGACTGTACTGCAATTTATGTGCAGTGTCTTTTCCCCAAGCTGACTTTTCATAAAAGTAATAAGTAGTTTCCAAAGTGAAGTGAAAGGAAATGGCAGGGAGAAAAATTGAACACCTGGGATTTAAGAAAAACAACTTTTTATTTGGTTTGTTTGTTTGTTTTCCTGAGGAAAGTGAAAATTCCTAGTCTCCGACAGAAACACATATATTTTATTTTATTAATTCAGTCTGTGAACCAGAAAGAGTGAAGGGACTTACACAGCAGAGAAACAGGAAAGGCAGCTGGGTTTGAGAAGCAACCCAAGCCCTTTGTTGGTGCAGAAATGCCTTGGGGGCCAGCAGCCAACTTTTCAAATAACCCTAATTACCTTTATAGCTATAATGGGAAAACAGGTGGAAGTGGTCAGGAACGGTAGGAGAAGAAGAGCAGAGAGAAAGGTGATAAAACCAAGTCTTAAAAGTCAGAATTACAAGAAAAATCTGGCTGGAGGGGACCTCTGGAGGGCTGCAGCCCAAGCCCTGCTCAAAGCAGAGGCATTTCAAAGCTAGCTCAGCTAGCTCAATTTCCATTCTATCCATCCTTGGCTGAATAGAGGGAATAGAGAGGAAGAAACCTCTTCTCTCAGCTCCCTGGCTGAGCCCACACTGCTCATTCCAGCCCATCTTACTGACCACCAGAACCTCTGCACATCATTCAGGCAAAACAACTGCACCATGTGTTTGCAACATACCCAAATATGTTTGCATGAATAAATGCATTATTCAGATTATGCTAGCAAAGCTCTGATGAATTTTAAATTACTGAAATCCAATTAAAACCGAAGAAAGACACTAAAAAATTCTAATGCTGTTCACTGCCGGAGTAGGAAGTGATTTGCTTTCAGTAATGTAGAGTTTGACTTCCTTTCAGTGACCCATGTGGCACCAGGGACACAGAGCAGGGAGGTGACAGGAGGGTGACCAGCTGAATGGGAGCATCCTCAAGATAGCCTCAAGAAACCCCCAGGTGGAAAATGGCAAAAGAACTTTTCTAAATTCCTCAGAAATCATGTTTTTGCCCCATGGGATAATGATGTTAACTACAGCCCCACTCAAATCCCAGCATTTGAATATCAGGCTGTATGGAAGTTTATCTCAGCATTGCACACAATGAAACTAAAGAATACCCACAGTCCAACACCACTTTAATAGCAGGTTTTATAAGTTTAAGGTTGTTGGTCTGTGAAAGAAAACACAAATATTTTGTAGAAAACATAATAATTTGCTGTTATAGCTTCTCGAGGTTACATAAAATGCATATGTTCCCTCCTAAGTGGGGAAAACAATGATACCTCAAAGCTCTAAAACAGGGATCTGTTTAAAAGATGGATTTTGTCCTTGGCTTTTCATGGTGGTTGATGGGGAAAATGTATTCCTGCAGTTGAAAATCTCTCAATCAAGAACTGCACCACCAGCCACAAGCAGAAATTAAGAAAAATTATTCTAGTCAATGCCACCCTGCTACCAACTCAACAAGATTTTGCTGTGGTGAGAACATAAGCTAAAATCTTCTAATCATGAAGTGGCCAGAGTTTGCCTCCCTAAATAAAATCCTTTCTGTAATAGGGGTGTAGCATTCCCAGAACTTTAAAGTCTTAGGCCATTTAGGCTGAGTCAGCAAAGCAGAAAATATCAAGATTATTTTAAGCATGCAGAGAGCTCTATTTGAGACCTTATTTTCCTTCTTACATACAGACTGAGATCTGTAAATATTGAAAAACATGAAAATTGGGTCTTCATATTTTATGAGAAAACTACTGGTCCAATCAAAAAGGAAACTACCATTTGGCACCACACATTCCAGATGTTTTCCTGACCATTCTCCATTCTACATTTTTTCTTCCCAAAGATGAGATTTCTACATACTCAAAGAACTGCCATGATCCTCTCTTGTTTATCCATGTCCAACTTCAGATTTCCAAATCTGTTATTTATTTTTCTTTTTTCTTCCTTAATCTGTCATTCCTTTGGTCAGTGAATCTATTCAAAAAAACAACGGTGTGTTTTGGAAAGAATTTGATTTTGATTATGTTTGTTTTTCAAGGAGTTGTGGCTGGCTTGGCAGTGTGTTTGTAAGGACAGTTTGTTAATATTTTAAACCAACACATAAACCAAGGAATTTTGGAAATAATCATGCCACGACAATGAATTTACAACATTCACTTGAACTGGAAAACAATCATCAGTGTTTGGAATGGTGGAATCATAGCTGGAACAGAAAATGACTGTGTTGTACCTGTGGAGCCCCTTTCCAAAGAGATAACCTCATTTTTGTACTCTATTAAAAAAATCTGTACCTTCAGCAATCAAGTAGGTCAGGTATCCTGGACTGATGCAACTGCACTGACCTTTACAGTGAAAAAATGAAGATTATTTTTCAACCCAAGCAGGTCATTGACTCTGTCTTACATCAGCATCAGCCTTTGCTGCTAGGCAGAGGGAAACTCACATATGCCATGTTTTATATTCATGAAACACAGCTTTAAATCCAATGAAATGGTACTTCAAAGAAGGCTCTCCTGAAATCTGGGGTAGTTGTGTGCTTTAATAGAGTTTTCAGGAAACACAGGCTTTTTTCCCCAAACTTAATAAACAAACTGCCATGAGAAAATGGTCACACAAGCAGTGTACCACAAATGGTAAAAACTACCATCTCCTCTAGCTGGAATTGATGACCTTTGAAGTCCCTTCCAACCCAAGCCTTTCTATGATTTTTGGAGATCCTTTGATCTCCATTAATGCTGGATGCAGGATAAGAGCCAGAGATGTGGCACTGGAGCAGCTATATTGGAGCTGCAACACCCACTCTTGTTCTGAGGTGAGAATTACAGCCACCCTCATGCCCAGGAGGAACCTAAACATACCAGAAACACCAAAAAAACCCAAGATCCCAACTCACAGCAGAGCTAAGAAAGCAAATGGATCAGCATTTCCCGAAGAGGGTTCTGACTTCACCTAATAAAATTCCCACATGTTGCTGCCACCCAAGTGTATCTCACAAGTGAATCTTAATTTTTTTTCTTAATTTTGTTAGAAGGGAGATGATACAAAAGTGGTGAAAGGGAGGATTTAAAAGAAATGGGGATGTGGCACTTGGGGACATGGGTTAATGGTGGCCTTGGCAGGGCTGGGGAAATGGTTGGGCTCAATAATCTTAAAAGTCTTTTCCAACCTAAATAATTCTGTGATTCTATGACTCTATTGTTCTATGACACACTTTATATTAGCTAAACCCATGTATCATTTTTTGTTGATACTTGAGAAATGATTTTTTTCTGGCAAAGAAACGTTTGCCAAGGCCAATGACAAATGTGTTATGTATCAGCACTGAGAGAAAATGAGCCCTGAAATTGGCACAATCAAGTGTGTGTAAGAGATGTGTTTGCTCATGCCTCCAATCAAGGATCCTCATTAAATAATCATGTGACTCATACAAGAAGCTACAATTAAGCAGCACAGCTCACACTTCCAATATTCATGAGCAGTCCACAGAGCCCAAGTATAAAGGGAGTCATTTCCAAATTTGACTCACGAGTTGGTCTGATGAAATGCTGTTTTCTCACCAATATTAGCACAGTTGGGAAGAGGTGCTATATTTCTCCAAATAATGCTCATTGATTATTTCCTCGCCCTTTCAGAAGCATGGAAAATTTTTACTTTAAAGAATTCAGTGGGAAAATTAATTTCTATAAAACTGGACTTTTTTCTTTTTTTTTTTTAATTGAATTAAACCAAGTGTTAGGTATTTAATATTTCAACTCTTTCTCTCTGATGTCCCTCTCATTGCTTTCACTACTTCATCCCAGGTACATAAAGGGGCACCTTTCACTATCCCAGGTTGCTCCAGGCCCAATCCATCCTGTTCTTGGACACTTCCAGGGATGGGGCAGCCACAGCTTCTCTGGACAATCTGTGCCAGGCTCTCATCACTTTCACAGTGAAGAATTTCTGCTTAGTATCTTGTCTGAATCTCCCCTCTTTTAGTTTAAAATGTTTTTTTTTTTTTTTTGTTTTAGTTCCATTCTCCCTTGTCCCATCACCATCTGCCCATGTACAAAGTCACTGTCCCTCTCTTATATAAGCTCCCATTAAGAACTGGAAGGTCACTCTGAGGTCACCCTGGAGTTTTCTCTTTCCAGACTGAAGAACCCCAAATCTCTCAGCCTGTCTTTCCAGCAGAGGTGCTCCAAGCAGTGCTGGGCTTTAAACCTCACTGTAAACCTGTCAGAAAACAATCAAACTCTTACTGAAGTAAACTATCAAGTCTGTCTTCACAGTCCAGATTTATAAATGCACTTTTTCCATCTTCCCTTTAACTAATAAATCAGTTTAATAAGACTGTAGTTGCTGTATCTTTTTCCATTTCCTCCTTCCTTGGATGCAGGCACTATGCTCTTAGTATCCAACTATCACTGCACACTTTATCTTCTATAATTTCTCTCGGCCAGGCCTGCATTTATTAAAAATCCTTGTTATTATTTTATGCTGAAGTTTGCTGTTTGTCCAGCTTACTGAATGCTAAGTTGAGATTTGTCTGCAGGAGTCAATTCACCCACTCCCCCTCAGGAAAGCTGGGCTTTCCCTGCAAAACACAGATAAAGCTATTTTTCTTTTAAAAAATAAATTATTACCATAAAAAAGACATTGAAACACAAAAATATCAGCCATTCCTACTTTTCTGTGACTTGTGGTTGATGCACTTTTTCAAAGAGGAAGACAAGCTGCTGGTTTGTACCAGGTGGTAACCAAGGTAAGATGGGAAAATAAAATATTAGTGTATTTCCTGCTGCCCTGCCATCCTTCACCTCAGCTTATAGATTCACCAAAACCAGGGCCAGAAAGACCTGAAAGACCTGATTCCATTGCTGGGCCCAGGCAGCAGCATCACTTCCTTTGCCATCTAGATGATGTCCCTCTGCACTGCCCACTCCTGCACCTGAGCTGCAGCCACCACCCACCCAAACTGTGTTTCTCTGTCCCACAGATCCACATTCTCCAAAGGTTTTTTCCAGCTGTTTAATCTGAATGTTGCAGCTGAAACCACACAATTTCTGGAGATTGGGTTGAGTCAGGCTCTTTGCTTGGGCTTTCATGACTCAAAGCACTTAGAGATTGCTCTTGTTCTGTGCCCCAGTGATTCTCACTTTTAGCTTAAACAGAATTCACAGAATCACTGGGTTGGAAGAGACCTTCAAGATCATCAAGTCCAACCCAGCCCCAATACCTCAACTCATCCCTGGCACCCAGTGCCACATCCAGGCTTTGTTAAACACACCCAGGGATGGGGACTCCACCACCTCCCTGGGCGGCCATTCCAGAACTTCCAGAGCCAGAACAAGCCTGGTTCCTTCAATCTCCCCTCCTAGGCTGTATTTCCCTGACATCTGATCACTCTGGTCCCTCTCCTCTGGGTTTTCTGCATTGCTCCTGATGTGTTGTGCTCCAGACTGGACACCACACCCATCCCCAGGCCATCTATTCCATCTTGCACATCAAAAACACATCACCACATCTCAGCCTGGCATCTGCTGTTTAGCAACAGCAAAACAGCACAAGATTTGCAGCCTGTGGTGGTTTGGGTTTGCCCTGTGACCCCCAACACCCCAGTCCTTCTCTGATGGATTCATCTGAGGTTTCCCATTTCATATTTAGGAAGCTGGCTCTCCCTGCTGAGGTGCCCTGTCCCTGCATGACCTCCTCCTGTTTATTCTGAATGTTTATACAGGTGGCCAAGACCATTCTGCTTTTTCATGGTCTTCCTTGTGGTTTTCTAGTGCTAGATGTAGGAGTTGGGAGAGCTCAGCCAGCCTCCAAGAACTCACACTCCTGCTGCAGCTCAGCACTCCTCCAGGTACTACTCACATGGTGAAAGGCTCAACTGATCTGTCTGTGCTTTGAAGAATGGGGATTTCAAGCCCTTTCAATTGACTGAAAGAAATAACTGAGAAACAAAAATGCATTCAAAGGCTTTTTTTAAATGCAATTATGTTAATTGCTCCAACTGAACAAAGGGTGGAGGGAGATCGTTTTTCAGGCAAACTTCGCCTCCGGATCTTGTGAGCACGGGAGACGTGAACCAAAAGGCATCCGCTGAATTTATAAACTTAACCCTCATCACTTCATCCCTTCATAAACTGGTGAGAAATCCATTGCTTGAGAAATCAAACCCTTGAGAGTAGTTGGGATTTCTTTTCTTGCTATCCATTTTCCCCTCCATGCTGACTTCCTCTCCTCCCTGGACTGACGCTCCTGTGTCATTTACACAATTTTACCCTTCTGCATACACTGATTTTTAGCTCATTTATCCTGTCAGTCTCACCAAACACCAGGAGCAAACACCCCTTTCCCTCTCAACTTTATGCTGGACAAGGTTAGAAACCAGCTTCTTTAACTAATCTTCTCAGAGGATTCTTAATCTTCTGGTTACAACTTCTCTGCCTGGCACAGCAGAGCATTTGTAACCAGAAATCTGGGTGACCAATTCTGCAGATTCTTTACTCAACATGTCTTTTTTTTTTTTTTTTTTTGCTTACATCTGGCTCTTTGTTTCTAAAAGTTACAAAAGCCTGTGACCCCTGGTGCTGGAAGCAGGCAGGAGCAGAAGCCTCCTAGTAAGATTTGGATTTTACCTGCTTTAGCAATTGCTGAATGATGGGACTGAAAATCGTTGAAAGCTTCTGGAACAGACTATTTATTTTTTCTGAAAAGCTGACTAAAACAAACAGCACAGCAAATCTGAGGGAGCAGTTATTGTAGCTCCAAGTTCAGGGTGAGCAAAGGGAATCTGATGGCTCCTAAAGGCTTCACTTCCCCCTCATGGGGAGCTGCATTGCTTTCCTGCTCACACAATGTGAGAAGGGAAGGGCTTTTCCAAAAGGAAACTCTTGTATAGAGACTAAGAAGAAAGAGTTTAATTTGCTGTCTTCCCTCATTTTAATTCCCTTGCTTGGCATCAACAGGCAAGTCACATTTTTAAGTGACTAAAGAAGGAGCACTATATAATGATGTTGACCTGTTGGAATGAGTCCAGCAGAGAGCTACCACAGGTCTGGAATACATCTATAAAGACAGGCTGAGACAGTTGGGGCTGCTCAGACTGGGCAAAAGAAGGCTCCAGGGAGACCTTAGAGCCTTTTCCAGGGCCTAAAGGGACTCCAAGAGAGCTGGAGAGGGACTTTGGACAAGGGCATGAAGTGATAGGGCAAGGAAGAATGGCCTTCAGCTGAAGGAGGGTAGGTTTAGCTCAGATATTATGAAGAAATTCTTTGCTGTAAGGGTGTGAGGCCCTGCCACAGGGTGCCCAGAGAAGCTGTGGCTGCCCCTGGATCCCTGGAAGTGTTCCAGGCCAGGCTGGACAGGGCTTGGAGCAATCTGGGATAATGGAAGGTGACCCTGCCAACAGCAGGGGGCTGGAACTGGGTGGTCTTTAAGACCCATTCCAACCTAACCTATTCTATAATTAGTGATTCTATGATAATGATTTAAATCCAAGGACCCTGGGCAGCTGCTGGCTTGGGGAACACTTCATGCCTTCCTCACCATAGGGCTGGCAAAGTCATCTGCTTGGTGTTACAGCCATGAGATGGGCTGGACTAGAGGCATTTTCATTCCCAGTGACAGAAAACCAAGGTCACAACCCTGTTGACTGCATTAAATAGATTCTTACAAACCCTACTGCTGTTGCAGTAACTCTCAGTTTTAATGGGTATTTCCAAGCTGAGAATAGTGGGTTTATGTCATTGTTCTTCAGACAGAAATGTCAAGGAATAAGTCAGAAATGCAGAATTGAAATTAAGCACACTGATCACAGTGGTTTGTGTCATTCCTGACATTACCTAGAAGCTGAGCTATTGCAAAAGAAATTCTGTCCTGTGGGAAAATTTCATATTATTTTCAATTTTCTTTTCATCTCAAATCAAGGGGAAACAGAAAACCATTCTATGGAAGAGAAAGCTCCACAGGAAAAATGTCTGGAAATGTTGAAACACATTGCTTCAGCAAATCTACCCAAGTCAGTAAAGCTGGCAAATAACACATGGTATTCCCTTTATTTTGTTGAGCTGTAAGGATGAATGCCTTTGTAGAACATAACTAAGGATCCTCAATATTAATTTAAAAGTGATAACATGCAGGAAAAAAATTAACTATCTTCAGGAGCTAAGTAAAAATAATTGCCCTACATTTTTTCAGGGGAAAGGAATGACTTTTAGGAGTCTCAGCCTGAGAGGCCCTGTAAACTGAGTCACTGATGATGAAACCAAAACCTCTTTGGAGAAGCCTGGTACTGCCCAGACCTCATCAGACCCAGACTGAGCTCAAATGCAGCTCCTGGGGGCTGTTTGTGAGACCTTCCACCATCCTGTGGATCAGATGTTCCATCAGGAAAACAGTAATAAAGGTATCTTATGTCTCCCCAGAAAGCAACCTGAGGAACAACAGCTTTGTCTTGCCTTCTGTGCTTTCCACCATCTCTTGGAAAGCAAAGGGAGATGTTGGCAGAGAGCTGGCCAAGGGAAAGCAAATAGAAACACAGACATTGTACAGCAAAACTCCAAGCACAGGTCATGCCAAACTCCTAACTCCAGTCAAAGCTGAGTGGATTTTGGGCAGGGAAGGGGAAAACTTACTCAGAAAGTGCTGGAAGATGTGGCATTTCCATTTCCAAGATGTTGCTGATATGCTGAAAACTCCCCTTTCTGCTCATTTAGCACAGCTGGAACATTGCAAAAATCAAACCCTCCCTGTGAATTCTCTTTTTTTTTTTTTCCTTTTGCAAATCAGCACATTCTGCAGCACAGTTTTCTTTCCTTGGCAGGGAGGGAGGTGTCAGGAGTTACCATCCAGCTGTGGTGACACCTTGTAGGAACAGTCAGAAGAAATTCCTGAAACCATTTTTTGGTGAGGCTCAGGCTTTGGCCAGTGTCTCAGACCCTCCCACAGCTGCAGGCTGAGGTGGGAAACCATGAACCAGGTTTTGTGCAGATGTCAGACAATGACAACAAGTAGTAGAAAATGGAGAGACTGAAGCTGCACTTCTGGGATCAATTCACAGAACCGTGTAGAAAATTGTTCACCAGTGCAGATCACATCAGAAATTATCTTGATGACAAAGAAAAAAAAAATGAGCTGTTCTGTACATCTTCCTACTCTTTAGGGTGCAATCAGGGCACATCTTCAGCATTGCTATTAGCATTCCTCCACCAAAGAAACCCCAGCAAAGCACTGAGCTCTCATTTTCAAAGATGATGCTGGAAAGCTTCCCAGATTATATATTTTCCTCTTTAATTTATACCTCTGAGGATAATGCTAATCAAGGATGCAGTGAAAGTGGTGAGACATCCCCAGACCCAGGCTGATTTATTAACAGTGGTTGCATTATTCTCACTTGGAGAACAACGTTAGCATCCCAAGATTCCATAAAAAAACAGCTCCTGCTTGCTGATAGGTTATCAAATACAAGCTGACAGTGTACTTGCACAGCAGATATGCATAAGTGCAGTGCACAGTATGATTCATCTGCAAAACATCCAGCATGCTAGAAGCTCAATTTAAAGTAGGTTAGAAGAACGATTCATTAAAAAGCAACAACAGAGAGAGGGGGGAAAAAAAGGAAGCCCAAACTCTAAAATCCCCTCCTGGGAATGGTTCACTTCTCAGTCTTTGTTCAGCCCCTTTCTCCTCACTTTTGGATAGAGTTTGGATGGCACAGGGAGGGACAAGATGTAAAAATACATGTAGCTAGACAAATATTACAAATGCCATCTTCAAGGCCTGGCAGATCCACCAAATATTCCAGGGATTATACATGGTCTGCTTAGCACGTTCAAAGTGGAGGGAGATTGCATTTATTTCACACAGCATTAATCCCCAGGCCTGTCTCCTCAGCTCTGACCTGAACTTCTACTACACAGCACTGAATTATAAAGGCTAATGTCAAAAGGACTTTGAGGGAAAAAAAAAAGAAAATATTCCCAAAATGGCAACTGGCTTTTACTACGATTACTGCTCAAATAATCCTCCATAATCTCCAGTGGTATTTTTTAGGGTAGTGGTTAAAAAAAAAAATAAAAACACAAGAGAAAAAAATGTACATGACATGGCAATTCTAAAGTAGAATAAAGAACTTTGCAGGCTGGAATTAGTGCTTTTGAAATGGAATTTATGTATATTTGGAAGCAAAGGTACTTTTCGAAACAATGCTGCCAGCCAAATAAGGTGAAACATTAATTGATCTGAGAATAATTTGGAAATATATGCACTTATTTCTAATAGTTCACTATTTTCACTAATACTATTTTAATCTGTGTATCTCTCATAGGGAGGGTTTTTGGTCTGATGACAAATTTCAAAAAAAATTTAAATTTCAGGAAATTCAGTCCTTTCTCCTGGCAGCAGAGGTAGGCATGCATTTTCATAGGCAGAGCTCCTATTTCATCCATGTAAAAGTAATCCAGGTTTTACTTAATGACTCCACATCTGTCTATGCAATCAATTAATTGCTTGTTTGACTTTTCAGTCCTGTGTGCAACATACCCTCATTAAACACTCACAGAACTTTTTACATGGGAAAATAGATACCACCTAAAACACTGAGAATTTACAAAAATCCTCTCTTACAAGCAACAAAGATGTCACTTACCAGCCAATTAACTATAAGGATTTCTTAGTTGAAGTGATAAACAGAGCTACTGCCCGGAGGTTCCAAACCCATTATTTTATTTTATTTTATTTTATTTTATTTTATTTTATTTTATTTTATTTTATTTTATTTTATTTTATTTTATTTTATTTTATTTTTTCCCATAAACAATGTGTTCAGAGCAGGTGACTCCTCTGGGATTTTAACTCTCACACATCATCTCGGAGTGTCACCTTTGGGCCCAATACCTTTTCTACAAGCTAATTAAGCTCTGAGAATCACAAATTATAAACAGAGACTTTCAGAATAACCAGGAAATTCTGAGGAATCAATTCTACATTCCACTCCAGGGATAATTTGCTAGAGCTGTAGAGAAATCAGCAACTACATAAATGCTGCATTATGTATTTTTTTAAAGAACTGCAAAAGCTGCAAAAGAGAGGAATCAGCCTCAGCTTTAGGTTAGCTCTACATCAAAGGCAACTGTCTCAATTCAGATTTAGTGCACAGCAATTTTGCAGTTTAGAGCACTTCCTCAACGATGTTTACCAAAGCTATACACCTCTGTAATAAAAAGGAAAAAATACCAAAAAAAAAAAAAAAAATAACCCAACCCAGCAAACTGACAAACATACTACATCCTTAGAGATGAGGATGAAAAACTTGCATTTTACATTTTTGTAACTTTCATAAGGAGTGGGAGAAGAGGTTTCCCATTTCCCTAAAATCAGTCTGCACATAAGAAACGCCTGCTGCTGCTGCTATCACCCAGCCACACCTGCAGGAGCAGCTCAGCTCCCAGCTCAGCCGAGGTGCACATTTCATTTCCAGCGTGTTGCATCGTGCCCCAGTGCTGAAGTCAACAGCAATGAAAACATCACGAAATGCAAAACACCTCCCATGCACGTCAGCAGAAAGTGCATCCCTTCTACCCCTGCATTAAGGACATCAAGGGAAAAAGCCAATTAAGACTGATTGGGATTCAGAACCCTCCGTGCTCCAGCAGCCAGGGGAGAGCTGGGAGCTGTGAAAACTCATTTCCCCCTCCCACAGTGCACATGGAATGCTGCTCCACAGAGAGAGCAGAGCTGAGACACCAATCCCCAGCTCTGCTGGCTGCAGGTTTCACCTCCCAGCCCTGCCCTGGGTGCCTCACACAGGGAGAGGGATGCAGCTGACCTGGATACAGGTGAGCACTTGAATGGTGCTGGCAGATTTAGAACAACCTTTAAGCTGTGTTCAGGATCCAGCTCTTTGCAGATTTTTTTTAAGCTGTGCTCAGGATCCAGCCCTTTGCCTGCCCAGGAGCTTGGCATTTAAACCATTTCCAAGCAGAGCTGCTCTGCTGGTTGCATGTGCACCAAAACCTGTGTGGGGTGAGGGAGTCGCCACCTTCCTGAGATGCAGAATGATGTCTGTGGGTTTGTGTGGAGGTAGGGGATGGATTTGTGCTTAGGGGATGGATTAGGCCTGTGAATGGCAGAACTCTCTTGCTGATCATGATGGCTCAGATTTTAGCTTTTATATTTTTCAGATTCTATTCTGCTTTAGTGTGTACTTCTGCGCTTCTTATTAGGGGATGGTGAGCTCTCTGCACAGAATAGAGAGACAAAACAATTCCTGCTCTTGCTGGGGACCAAGGACAAATGATGCAAATTTCAGGCCCAAGAGCACAAACAATGGTGGACTGAAGAGAGAAAAACAAGGAGGATGGGATAAGCTTCATAACCTAAAGCTATAACTGGACAATTAACTCCAATATGCAAATGGAGCAGAACTTATAAAAGTGAGAGACCCTGTGACCAGTTGTCCATTTTGGTTCATCTTGGGTGCAGCCCTGGCTGGGCTCTTGTGCTGCCCAAGGTGGATCCATTGAGGCCTTTTAATAAATCCCTGCTTTATTCTTTAGCTCTGTCCAGCCTCTGTTCCAGGTCAGCCTTCACAAGGCATCAATCAGAACCTTTAAATGCAGTCTGTCTCTCCAGCATTTCTTTCACAGGTGCCCCTGAGTGTTTTGGGAGCTGTGTGGAGGAGCCCAGGCTGAGCAGGAGAACATCAGCACAAACTCAGATGTCTCAGGCTGTCTGCAGCCCTTCTGTGCACAGCTGTGCTGCAGAGCCTGCCCAGGGTGAGGATTTTTGTTTGGTCACACAGCCAGTGACTAATGCAGTGCAGGGAAAGCTGGGGATGTCATTTGGGGCTGTAACTTCTGCATTTGTGGCTTTGAAATGTCCATGAGGGCTCCAGTGGGGTGAAGGATGGCACCCAAGGCTGTATTTGGGATACAAAGCTCTGGCCAGACTTGGTGTTTCCTCTTTCTCAGCCACAGGGCTCACCCAGGGGCACCCAAATGTGCACCCAAGACATGGACTGATAATCTGGACAGGAAAAAACCTCTCAGAGATGAGAAGCACAAGATCCTGAGGGACTGGAAGCAGGAAAGTTTCCAGCCTGACAAGGCTGCCCCACGCATTTCCTTTTTACTGGCCACAGTTAATAAGTCCCTTCAATGTCTTTAAAGCTACAGGCAATAAATCAGCTGCAGTTAATAAATTCAGCACTGCTGAAAAATAAGCCATAATTCATGTCCTCAATGGCACAGAAAAGCCTCGAGCTGACAGAACTCTGCAGGTCTGCAGAGTCACCCTGGTGCAGAAGGCATCTCCCCTGCCCCATCACCCCCTGCATCCAGGATGGGAGAGAGGGAGATGATGGGAATGCTGCAGCTCTTAATGGCAATTGTGTCCAAATAATCTCAGCTCCCTTTCCTCACACCAGATCTCATGATAGCAGGAGGCTGCATCAAGGGCAGGTGGCTCATAACAGCACTGAAAGAAATATGCAAGTAACTCTTTTATCAGCTGTTATTTAAATAAAGGTGGGAAAGCCCTCTCTTAAGGAATATTAAAGCACAAAGCCAATGTTTGTGAGGTAACACCTCAATATTTGAAAGTGATAGGCTTATGAAGGAGGTAGTCATTTCTAACAATTTTTGTTCTCACCCAGAAGCACATGACAGATCAAAATAAATGACAGCAACATGATTATGATTTTCATTCTAAGTTTTTGATCTCTTTAAAGGTTAATTTTCACAGCGCTGTAATGAGATGGGTAAGTGCAGGTGCTTCCATTTCACATGCAACTGTCCTGAAGCAGTCTGGTCTAATGGTTAATAAAGCAAATTTATACATGATATATCTTCTACCTCATTTAGTCCTAAATGAAACAAAACATGCTTATCTTTATGCATATACTTAAGACCATCTTAATTTTAATAACAGTTAAGAATGCACTTATGTTCCATAAAATTAGAATCTTAAATACTTCACTGAAACAAGAAGGGCTAGAATAGGTGATTATGGTCCTTTTTATTTCAAGTCTTGCCTTGCAGGTGAGTGCCAAGAGTTTATTCTCACTGTTGAAGGTAGGAGGTTTCTTGGAGGAATAGACTGACCATAAATCAGAAATGTCTTAAAAAACAACACTAAATGTGAGGTATGCTCCTGAGTGCTGAATCATGCCAACTCTACAGCTTGTCCTAAATTAGAAAACTAATTACAAATAATGCTTCATTATTTGAAACATGGTTTGCCATGTGGAGGCTACCGTCTCTTTTGGAAAAAACCAAACAAACAACATAAGAAAAACAAAAACCCCCAGAATTTTGAAAGCAGCCTTGATTTAGAAGTAAGAGAATAGCACATGAAGAACAGACATTAATGGTACATTAAAAATGAAAAGTCCCAGTGCATACTTGGCCCATTTTATGTATACCAACTACTAAGGAGGGAGAGTGAGGGAAATTCCTAAGAAACCACCCATTATAAAAACTCCATTCCCTGTTGATGATGTAGACCTGCAGCACAACTCCTTGATTGTTTCAGGAACTTTTGATCTAAAACTCTTGTGTACTAAATAATTGGGTCTTGGGGTGAATTTGGGCTGCAATCAGGACTGAAAGCAGAGCCTGACTCTAGTCCTGAGCATGCTGGGCCAATCCAGGCCACACAGCTGGACCAGGATCTCTCTTGGGAAGGTGTGTGAATGATGAGCAGACCTGTGGGATCTGCCTGGACTTCTCTGGGAGGATTGAAACAGAGACAACATGCAGGTATTTCCTGGGGTTGCTGTCCCCAGACAGACTGATACCAGCACAGGTTTATGGTAAAAACAAGGCATAAGATGTGTCCTTGAGTGGCATTTTCAGAGCTGAAGTAAAAGGAGACAGATGTGCCTCCTGGGACCCTTGTAGCAGTGAGAGATAATGAACCACCCAGCCCAGGGGAGATTCACAGCCCAGAAAATACTGCAACCCACAAAAGCCAACACCTGCAGTAACTGGGACATCCAGAGCCTCTCCCCTCCACACCATTCCCCTCCTCCCCAAACTCTCCCCCTCAGTTCCTCATCTATAAATAAAACATTTCATTACTGAGTGAGGAAGGTTAAAATAAGGCAGGTGAGTCACCCTCCCTGGTACTACTTTACTCTTTCATCTGCCTCATCCTCTTCCTCAACCCAGTTGCAGCCCTGAAGGCTGAAGGAAATTCATCAGCGTGGCAGTAAAAGCAGGCAGAACTATCTGCATTTTTCCCTGTGAGGAACAGGGGAAAACCAGCTGCATTTTGATCTGTCAGAGTTGGGAACTACACTGCTGCACAGATTTTTCTTATGCCAGGAGTTTTAGGCACCTCTGACATCACCCCAAATGCAGAGCATTTCTGGAAAATCCCAAGAGGAGCCATTGCTCCAACTTTACAATGAAGGATGGTAATTCAACAGGATTTTTTTTTTTTTGATGGCTAACTGTGGGCTTAGGCTACTTTTTCAAGCTTCATGAGGATTACAAGAACAGAAAGATCCGAGAAGAAATCCGCTTTGTTTCTGTCCCTCTGCAAAATCTGCTTGCACTAAGAAAACACCAGGGAATGGGAGAACCTCCACCAAAAGATCTCTGTCCCCTTCACCCACAGCAGTAGATCAGAAGTTGTCAATGGCTAATTCAGACAGCAGAGGAAAAACTAAATTCAGTTCTCTAAATCAGAAAGGACTAAAATATTGATAGTAGAATTGCATGGATATGTATTCTTCCAAAGTGAGACTAAATCTGACTTCAGGTGGTTCAATCTGAGCAGGATTGCCTGGCAGTTCAGGATTATTTCCAAACACCCACAGAGGCTCCCCTGTGTCATGCTTAGGTCAGTGAATCCACCATATCAAGACTTTTCTACAGCAGCTTGAAAAATAGGGTTTGTGTCTTGGCCTTTCCAGTGTGGTGGCTTTGAGCAACACATTGCTATGGATGTTTGGGGACATCTTCCTAGAGCAACACCTGGGAAGGGGTGGGAAGGCCACAAAGAGCCATTTGTCTTGGGGAATCTGCTGCATTTGTCCATGATCTGACATCCCAAACAGTGTCAGTGCCAAACCCAAGCAGTGCAGACATTCGCATCCATGCCTAATTCTCTCCACTGAGGTGAACCCACAGGGCTCTCAGTCTGCCTGAAAACCACCAGAAATCTCTTTCATGCTGAGGTGCAAAGCTGCCAGTAACTGGAGAGAAACCATAAACTTAGATTCACTGGTGCAGCATTGTCCATGCAAACTGAGGCTCCTGGCAGGAGCACCTCACTGCAGTCCCTTGCAGGGTTGGGTTGGTGGGTACCTCACGGTGAGAACATCTGGGTACACAGCAGATACCTTCAGACCCAGCCTCTACAAATCATGGGAATTAGAAAGGGTTTTTTAAATGGTCTTAAAGCACTGACATTTGGGATCGTCCTCATCATGGAGCAGTGAGAGCCAACACCCCTCATGGTGTTCTGTGTTGTATCTGCCCCTCTC
Source organism: Ammospiza caudacuta (assembly GCF_027887145.1). NCBI lineage: Eukaryota > Metazoa > Chordata > Aves > Passeriformes > Passerellidae > Ammospiza > Ammospiza caudacuta. Next base: position 60,866,156 of record NC_080598.1, on the reverse strand, counting down.
AGAGCATGAAGCGCTCCTGGGATTTGGTCTCCCACTGCTCCTCAGCAGTTCCTCAACTCATCTGCCTCACCCAAGCAGCTCTGAGTCCCTCACTGGCACACACCAAATGGCTGCTGTTATTCCCACGAGCACAGGAATTCCACACCACTGGGGCACCTCAGGGGATCCCATCCAGCCCCTCATGCTGCTCCAGAAGGGTTCCCACAGGCCATACCCACCATCCCATCGTGTCCCTGTAGACATGTCCCGGTTGTTCATGCCATCCCCTGTGTCACTGCCCTCCTCTCCTGTGGGCAGCTGGTGCCCAATGTGACCTGGCTTTGGAGGCAGCTGGAAATGGGCCAGGATTGCCAGGATGTCCTGATGCTGTGGCTGTCTGAAGCCTGGAGTGAGCAGGAGCTGGCAGCTCTCTAATCTCAGCTGCATGGACATGGGGGCAGAACACCACTGATCTATCACCCATGCACCAGGCTGCAGGAAATTTCCCAGATCCTTACAGAAAAATCACCATTTGTATGAATTCCTTTTCCTGCTATTTTTCCCTGAAGAACACCTCCAGCATAGAGGTACAGCCCATTCTACCATTTTTGCCATTTCTCTGGAGGAAACCATATGTATTTATCCTGGGGAATGCCTGTTAGCCTGTGTAATATTTTTGGAAAATAATTCCTCTCCGGGGTTTTTAATCACTGTTGGTGCATAAAAATAAAATAGCAGAATCTGTGACCAGATGGTGTGTTGGGTGACATGGGGCTCTCTCCACCAACATGTAATTCCCCACCAGCCCTTCAGGACTGCTTCCTTGCAAGAGCTGCCTGCAAGGTCCTCTCACCCTGAACCAAATTCATTTTTGGGAAGGAAGAAAACTTTGATGCATTTGAGGAAGACAGATATTTTCAGCAAAAGTCAGGGGCCAAGGAGAAAAGCAAGAGAAACAGCCTTATCTCTGATCAGAAGCTGCTGGAGTTTATCTTCACTGGAGCCCTGCAAGACGAGAGGCTGATGAGGGATCTGCAGCTCCCTGTTGTCCTGACTTTGCTTGAGAAGCCTCTGAGCTTTCCACTCCTCGTGGGAATTTTTTCCTGCAGTCTCAATCACTGCTGATTTTGGTTGATCCAAAGAATGGGGAGTGGAATCCATTGCTTTTCATCATTCAGAAGCCACTCACCAGGTTTTGACACAAAGCCAGCTTGGCTCAAAGCCGGGCCCACGGCCAGCTTGAAAATATTCCTGAACCTTTCAACAATCCCTGGCTGGTTTTCAAACTTAAAACAAAAGCCAAGATCAGGGAAAGTTTGCAAATTTTTAGGTTGTATAAGAAAATATCTGCACAACCTGTGACAAATCCCCCCCATTTGTTTTCAGTTATTTTCATGCTGAGAGAATGTGCCAGACTCCAGACCCTGCTCTTGCCTCAGAAAGCATAACCATGGTTTTCACAAAAAAAAAAAAAAAAAAAAAAAAAAAAAAAGAGACCGGTCTGACAGGTGTGGAGGAAGATACAGGATGTGCTGGGAAGCTAGCTGAAAATTATTCTGTCCAGTTCACTCCTGTTTGGATGGATTGCTCCTTGTCTAAAGCGTCCCTAGATAGCCCATTGTGTCAGGAGTGTTTGAGTTTATGGCAGATTATGGCAGTGTTGTAAAAAAGCTGGAGCTGTGTATCTCCTGCTGGGTCCATTCCTATGGCTTAGGAACAGGCAGGAATCTCTCTCTGAGCAGGAGAAATAAAGAGTTTTCAGAAAAGCTTGACAGTTTCAGATATTCAACAACATGACAGTCTTCTTATTCAGAAACTTATGAATACTTAGTCACACGGAGAGAACAAGGAAATTATTTACTTCCCCCGGTGAAGGGGGCGGGAGTCGTGGCTCTCTAGGTAGTGTGGAGCAGAAATACAGCTGCTGCAGCCACAAACACAGGGAGGCTGCAGGGCTGCACTGCCTGGGATGCTGCTCTGCCTGCCATGGCCGGCCAGACACGCACACAGCCACACAACAGCTCTTTATTGAACAGGGAAAACAAAATGGGAAACGTCCAAAGCACGTTACTACTCTTACAGCGCTGCTGATTTGACAGCCTGAGAGTCCACAGCCAGCAAACACCAAAAACAGATCTGTATCGCTCACTTTGCCTCCACCTTGCCACAGTTTGACACAAGCAAACACGTCTAAAAAACCCTTTGCAGAGGATTACAAAAGCTGAATAATTTCTTTGCATCTCTATTTCTTTCTTCTTTCTTTTTTTCTTTTCTTTCTTCTTTTTCTTTTATTTCTGTCTGTCTATTCTGCATTCTCTAAGTGTAAATCTACAGCCACGTCAAGCCTGAAGAAGCCTTCATTAATTGCAAGCAGTTCCACAGTGATTCTATTTAATGGTGATTTACACATCCATTTAATGGTGATTTTTAAGAGACCACCCCTCTTTGTTCTGTATGCTAAGATTCAGCATGGCCATATTTTTATCCATCAGTGAACAAAAAATTGCTCACAAGATTATTTCCCTCCCTTCTTTTTGTCATTATATGGTTGAGGCAGCCCTACCTGGAGACCCCAGTCCTGCCCTTTTCACACACACTCACACATGCTGACATTCCCAGCCCTCTGCCTCCAGTGGAAAGTCACGTTCCACAACCCAGCACTCGGCTCAGGGAACGAGCAGCACATCAGCAGAGGAGCTGCCTGCCCAGAGCTACAACACAGCAGAAACATTTCCCACGTCAGCTGAGGGGTGCTGGATGCTGTTTTACCCCTGAGCTCAGTCACAGACAGGCAGCAGGGACACATCCCTGTCGGGAGCACACACAGGGGCACTGACACACACCGAGACCCCACGGAACCACTCGTGTGGGATTGAGCAGAGCAGCACGCACAGACACACAGGCTGTGCTGCTCCTGGCCAGCCACTCTCTGTGCTGATTGACTGGAGGGGATTAGAAGGGACTCAGCCCAAAAACGCAGCTCCTGATGCTCCTGCAGCTATTGCATAACAGAGATCAATCCCTGTCCCGAGCCCTGACCCTCAACTTACTCAAGACCAGTTTAATGCTTCAGGCTCTGTAATGGAAACATCTACTTCCCAGGGAGATGGGATGCATCAGCTCCCCCAGGGCTGGGGTTTCTGGCTGTTTGGGTTGTCTGACAGACAGCAGTAGGAAAGAAAGTAGGGAATTGTCACCAAGAATGAAAGAGAGTAATTTTCCCCCAAACATTTCTACCAGAAGCTATGGGGATTTGAAGCCTCCTGGGGTCCATTAACAGATACACACCTGCTGTTAATACATCTACTAAAGAAAGCAGCCCTAAACCAAGGGAAATTGAACACATCCCCAAAATAAACAGAAAATCAATGAACCTGCAGACCCTAAACTGAATGCACCAGAAGTCAAGCACACCTTGGTGTTCCAAAGGTGGAAAACACAGCAAGCAAGAAGTCCACAAATAAATGAACAAGTCCTAAAAGCATGCACAAAATGCACAAACACTTCAGAATAGGCACTCCATTAAAAGCTGCATGTTGAAATAATATAAGTGGCCATGCAGGAATTCCAGGGGCACAGGGAATAGCTGAAGTAAGTCCATTGAGATCTCTCACTCCAGATGTGAACAGGTGTATGACAAATGAGGACAGATCCACATCAAGTCAGGCTAAATCAAGTGCCTTTCAACATTTGCCTGAAATCTGGCTGTCTTGTGCCTAACAAACTGCAAAGAGCTTTAGGGAACTTGGCTGTCTCCTTCGTCCCCCCTCCCCCACATCGGCAAAAATAACTATTTGCAAAGGCCGCATTTCCTCGGTATTTTCTCTTTCTCACTAACTCGTTAGCAATGTTTCCAAGCAGCCAGGCTGGGAGGAAAACAGAGGAAGCGTCAGCAACGAGACAACCGGGAGAGACGCCGCTGCCGCCGCCAGGGCCCCTTTGTTGAGCATCCCTGGGTACCCCTCGCCTTTTACCTGGGGATGCAGTCGCCATGGTAACGGGCGGGTGCTCCCTGGCGGAGCCGAATCCCAGCTCTTGGCGCTGCTCAGCCCCGTCTCCATCCCGCAGCGGAGCCCCGGCCGCCCCGTCCGCAGCCCAGTGCAGCGCGGAGCCCGCCAGCAGCAGGTCCTGCGGGTCCGGCGGGGCTGACATGCTGCCTGCGAGGCGCCCGCTGCTCTCCGCCTCTGGGGGTGCCGCCGAGGGGCTGCGGAGGCCGCGGGGCTGGGGCTGCGCTGGGGTCTGGCCGGCTGCGGGCACCGGGAGCCGCCGCCGATGCCGCCGCTGCCGGATCTCCACTAGCGCTTATTACGCAGGTGAAAATGGCTTGTTAGTTGGAGCCTTCCAGCCCTTGCGTCACCCTGTGGCTGGCATATCACAGGGCAGGAATCTGCCAGCCGGGCTGCTGCTCTCTCCGCCGTTTAACTGCTTCGGCAGGGTAGGCATCGGCTTGTGCGGGTGAGGGAGGAAAAGCCCCCTGGCAGGCGGGCACACGCCTCCCTGTCCCCTCCCGCAGCCCTCCTCCTCCTCCTCCTCCTCCTCCTCCTCCGCATCCCTGCGCTCCCGAGCATCCCGCAGGCGCCGCAGCCGGGCCCGGAGCGCCGCCGGCTCCTCCCGCACCGCCGGGCACGGAGCTCTGCAAGCCCGGCATGAAACCGGCCCGGGTCTCCTCTCTCTGCCCCTAACCCAGCGAGGGCAGCCGCGCTCTGCCCCGGGGTTTGTTTACCCGGGTGGCTCCTCTCTGTTTGCAGCCGTGATGGAGACACGATCGCAGCTTATTGGCACTTGTCACAATAAACTCACAGCAGGTGTCTGTGGGCCTTTTTTTTCCTTTCTTTTTTTTCTCTTTCTTTCTTTCTTTCTTTCTTTCTTTCTTTCTTTCTTTCTTTCTTTCTTTCTTTCTTTCTTTCTTTCTTTCTTTCTTTCTTTCTTTCTTTCTTTCTTTCTTTCTTTCTTTCTTTCTTTCTTTCTTTCTTTCTTTCTTTCTTTCTTTCTTTCTTTCTTTCTTTCTTTCTTTCTTTCTTTCTTTCTTTCTTTCTTTCTTTCTTTCTTTCTTTCTTTTTCTTTCTTCCTTTCTTCCTTTCTTCCTTCCTTTTCTTCCTTTCCTTCCTTTCCTTCCTTTTTTGTTGTTTCATTATATTTTCTTGCTTACTGCCTCACAAAACTCGTGTGCGTACCAGGCAATGAGCAATGTCAGGGATTTTTGCTGTCAGTGAAAGCAGCAGCAGCAGGATGAGACACAGCAAAGGTGAGAGCACAGGGCAGGGTCTGTGCTTTCACAGAATCTGTGCCACTTCTGAGGTGAACTAGGAGCAAGTTTCCTTGCTGTCCTTTTACAGGTGTGGAAATGGACTCGGGTATGGGATCATTCCGGCACTGCACAGAGTTCTGGCATGGACAGGTCAAGGAAATAAATTCCCTGCCTTATAGAAGGGTCTCTCTCTTGTCATGTGACAGGTCAAGCTACAAAGTAGAACATAATTGCCCCAGCCAGGAGATTCCATTCCCACCGGGTTCTCTGCCTGTTGCAGCAGTGGATCTCCAGCTGGGATCTGTGTGTCAGCATCTCTAGGCAGGCTTCAGACCCTCTCCAGCTACAGCAAGCTTATGCTTGGGCTTGAAAACTGAACACTTCCACTTTTTCCAGACAAAGGGGGAGAAAATCCAGGATAAGACCACAATTCAAGATGAGAAGCCTCAAAAGTAGCCTAGAGGATTTCCATTTGTGTTATCTTCGCAGGGAATTGTTGCCCTTATCCACCGCTATATCCTGCTGCTGCCTGAGAATCATAGAATGGTTTGGGATGAAAGGAACCTAAGAGAGCAAGGACCATCCAGTTCCACCCACTGCCGTGGACAGGGACACCTTCCACTAGAACAGGTTGCTCCAAGCCCAACATGGCCTGGAACACGGCCAGGGATGGGGCAGGCACAGCTCCTGTGGGCAGTGGGACCAGGGCCTCAGCAGCCTCACAGCCAAGAACATGCCCAGGCTAATTAGATTTTCTTTATTTCTTTATTTCAAAATAGGACATATTTGCTGAAGATTAGCAGAAATTATTTTAGTCATCATGGTTGTAATGCCAAAACCCATCCCATACCATCAGGGTTTACCTCATGAGCAAAAGAGATTAATTTTCCAAATTCATGCTTCCCCCTTTGACATATACAATGTCTGATCATTATTTCAGCAAGATTCTGATGATGTCAACACTGATATTAAGGAAATTAATAATATAAATATGTTTTGTTTTTAAAAATATGTCTTCCCCTGGTTCTTAATGCACATTCATGTTTGGGTTTCCAGTTCTCTTTTGCATCCACCACTCTCTGGGATGCTCCACGAGTCTCTTTGAGTGTGCAATGGACTGAAGCTCTCAGGAGAAGGGCACTGAGCCCCTGGCACCTCTGCTGTGTGAGCAATGGGCCATCGCAAAGGCCTTGTGATAAGGCAGCATCATCAGAATGTGTGCACACAGCCAGCAGGAATGATTCATTTCCACAGACCAAAGGGTTATCGTGGACTGGGGCTGCTCCATGAGCACAGGCAGTGCTACTACAGTAAAAGACTGAGAACAAAGAGCGTGGAGTGTGTGTTCTGCTTACTGAATAGAAATGGGGACAAGAAGAGTCATCAGAGTGCCCAGGTGGTCAAGAAGGACAATGGCATCCTGGCCTGTACAAAAATTGTGGCAGCAGGACAGGGAAGTGATTGGGTACTGGGGAGGCTGCATCTCAAATCCTGTGATGAGTTTTGAGCCCCTCATAACAAGAAAGACCTTGAGGGGTTGGAGTGTGTGCAGAGGAGGGAAAGGACTGGGGAAGGATCTGGAGAATAAGTATGAATGAGGAGGAGCTGAGGGAGCTGGAGGGGCTCTGCACAACTCCCTGACAGGAGGGTGGAGCAGCCAGGTGAGGGAACAAGGCGCAGGACAAAAAGAAATGTCCACAAATGGTGCCAGGAGAGGTTCAGGTTGGATGTCAGGAACAACTCCTTCAAGGAAAGGGTTGTTGAGCATTGGAAGGGGCTGCCCAGGGAGGTGGTGGAGATGTTCAAGAAATGTCTGGAGGTGGCACTCCATGGTTTGGTTGACAGGGCATTGGTTGGTCATTGACAGGGCATTGATTTGGCTTGAAGGTCTTGGAGGTCTTTTCCAACCATAATGAGTCTACAATTGTATGTAAATACATAAAGCAAAAAAAAGGCGAGTTTTTTGTGGGGTTGTTTTTTTTTTTTACTTCAAGGATCCCAACTGTAGTGCAACCCAAGACTTTATTTCACCATTTCCTGTACAGTGTATTCAACCAGTTCTGCTCATCAGCATGTAATGCTGCGAGGGAAAACCACAGGTCTGATTTCAAACCTTGGATACAACCCTGAGCTCCTACTGGCCATCACAGATGCGGTAAATACATTTCTGATAGCAAAGCTTTGGTTTGCCAGGATGAGTGAAAAAAGATCAACAGGAGCAACAAGACAATACTCAAAAATCTTGGTTAGTCCATTTTTCATGCTGTAGAGAAAACTTTGAACTTGGCACAACCTGGGCTGTCCTGCATGAAGTTAATTTACAGGGGTTATTTAAGTTCCCCACAGGAAAATCAGGCTGGATTGAGATTTAATCTAATACCTATTTAAGAGAGGTGTGAGTTAAACTGGCACAAGGAACAAAAATTAATTCTTTTTATTTTCAACGTGTTTACAAAAGCTCCTGGTAGTTTGTAATGTATTGTGCAGCAAACTGACCTGCATGGGGCTCATTTATCTCTGCTTATTGGTATTTAATTATCTTGATCTACCCTTTGGACATTATAAACCTCTGAATGCATGAAGTCAGAGAACACAGACACACAAATTGCTTCTCTTTCCATTATAGCCCTTTGTGTTCTGGGGATGCTGCACAATGCTGGGACAATGTGACTTTGAACCTCGAGGGGATTTGTGGTTTAGATGTAACATTACCAGCAAAGAGCACAAGACCTGGCAGGGTATATCAAGGGGTTCACTGATGGAAAAAAATCCTCTCCTCTTCCTTGAGGATTTATTCTTGAGGTTTTAGAATAAATGAATTGCATCAGGAAAAAGGAAAGGGGGAAATAAGGGGGCTTTTGACATAAATAGGAAAATGAAGATTGTCACGGACAACTTTTATGAAAAATCCTTTCCTTAGGATTTTTCCTCCTGAGAAGCTGACAGGTCTCAGGGACAAAATGCAAACAATGGTTATCTGCTGCTGTGGAATGCAACAGGTGCATCTGTGATTGGTCTCATGTGGTTGTTTCTAATTAATGGCCAATCACAGTCAGCTTGCTTGGACACAGAGCACAAGCCACAAACTTTTGTTATCATTCTTTGCTATTCTATTCTTAGCTAGCCTTCTGATGAAACCTTTTCTTCTATTCTTTTAGTATAGTTTTAATGTAATATATATTATAAAATAATAAATCAAGCCTTCTGAAACATGGAGTCATACCCTCGTCTCTTCCCCAATCCAAGAACCCCTGTGAACACTCACAGAAGATAGATAAAACAACCTCCCCTATCCCACAGAAAATATTTCAACACTGAAGGAGCTACAGTCTCTTTCAGTTCACCACATCTGCACTGCAGCCCACCTTTCTTTCCCTGTGTCTCACACAGGGAAACACATCCTCACATAAGAAGCAGCATTAGAATTTGTCCTTTAGAGGTTCCCAGCTGTGTGGAACAGGACTTCCTTCCCTGAGTCCTGGCAGAGCAGCTTCAGAGGCAAATCATCACTGAGGAAAATGTTCAGACTGACACCACTGGGTCTGGTGCTATTTAATTGCACTGTTAATGATCCAGCTGAAAGGAAAGGATGAGCCAAGGGAGTCCAGGTGAGCCCTGAGCAGATCATCCCAGAAGTTTATATGGACAATGGTTTGATACTGGTTAAACAGTGAAAGCAAACAAAAAGGTAATTACAATTAAAATATCCACAAATTTGCTTAGGGAGAGGCTGAAAAAAGAGAGACAAAGGTCTGGCCAGAATTGTGTCAATCACAAGACAGAGAGGCTGGTACTCGAAAGGTACAGCCAGAGATGCAGAAACGGATTTTTTAATGAATTCTCATTCCCTTGCATTACATCAGAAGGTATTTGTGCACATAGTGCTCTGTACAGTACACAGCTCCTCAGCAAGTCCATTAGGGGTTGGCTTCTGAGTCCTGATTTATGCTGATCCATTGCCTTTATCAGGCTCTGAGCGTTGATTATGCACCATTTGCACATCTCTGGAAACCCATGGATACCAAAGATTACAGCTTGTGAGCTGGAGGAGACTCAAATGGTTTTCATTTATAATTTGTCATGGCACAGAGGGTACAAGAGACTTGGCCAATGGAGATAAAACCTACAGTCCCCTCCAAAACCCACAAGAGATTGCTCTTTTTAGTGTAACTGAGAGGCACAACCTCCATTCCTGGGATCCATAACTGCTGCAATATGAAAATTAATATATAATATATAGTATAGAATATATAGTATAGAATATATACTATAGAATATATGCTATAGTATATATAATATATAATATTATAGATTGTAATATATCATATCATATCATATTTATATAATATGAAAAACTCCTCTGAAAGGGAACACATCCTTGGTAAAAACAATGTTTTGTGCCCAGAGATACCTCTAAGCAATTGTCACCTGAGGGTGATCAGCATTGCTTCCAAGACCTGGGATGAGGATATTGATGTGCAGGACATTGGTTCATCTAAAGACATGATGCTATGAGCAATGTCAGGGAGAGAGACCAAATTTAATTTAAGTGGTCTGAGGAGAGGGAAAACTGAACATTGCAATTGCTGCTTCAGTGTAACCTTGATAGCTAGGAATCATATTCCCCATTTTCTCCCATTTTTATAGCACAGGCCTAATTTTCTTGCTTTGTATACAAAAGAGAAGCAAGAACAGCTTTACAGCATCCATCAGGGGTAATCCATAAATGAAAATCCAGCTCAGAACTCCCCACCTCTCATTTTTAATTTAAACATTGCTCATGGGAAGGAGTTGTCTGAGGAAGAGGCCGATGCCTGTCACCCAGCCCAGCCTGAGCACAGCAGCTCTGTCCCAAAACAGGAAATCCTGGATGTGTCCAGCTGCCCTTTGGAGCTGAAGGTTGGGTGGGATTCCAGAGGGTTTGGGAGTACTGAACACACCCCTTTGCCAGCTGGTTCCCACTCACTCCATCTCTGAGATGGGAATTGTGGAGCTCTGCAAAGCAATGTCAGACCCTGTCCTGCAGGATTTTGGGTACCAGAGACCCACAGGTGGCTGAGCCAGGCAGGAATTGCCCTTTGTCAGTGTGAAACCAAGCTGGAATTGTCCTGAGATCTATCTTTTATTAAATTCATGGAATTAAACTCCAGTTAACTGAAGTGCTGTACAACCAGGCTTTATTTTACACTTGTAATTAGTCCCATTGACTTCAAAGAAGCTGTTTTTTGTACAATATTTACAGGGCTGGGATTTGTTTTCCATTTAATTGATATATCATTTGGCACTTGATATCAGCCCTTCAAAGGGAACATTAATGTTTTACATTTCAAAATCACTTTGTAGTGCATTCTGTACATCACATTATTCAAACTGGGGAGAACAACCTGCAAATTCTCACCAGCTCTACTCATCTGTGGCTTTATTTTGTGAATTAAATGCCTGCAATGAACACAAGCCTACATTCCCCAGATTCTAGCTGATGTCAGTGCTGAAAAAGCAAAACCAGGCAGGATTAATCCCTGATATAAATAACCTCTAAAATCATCATTTTTTTCATTCTCTGTGTTTTGCAGTGGAGTTGGTGGTTAAGTAAATAAATCTGATCATTTGTTTTTATAACCTGTGCCATGTTCTTTTCTAATGTAACTTAACTTTTACCACAAAAATCAAAACCTGAACTGAATGCAAGGCTCAGCTGGTTTCCTGTGAACAGCTCCATTGCATAAGTAATATAATAATTAAAAAAAAATTAAAAAGTGAAATCAGATCCAGGGCCCTCTGCTGGATTGTGAGGAAATCTTTATCCTTTATCTTCCTCAAAATGCTGAAATTATTTGCTGCTCTGGAAAGCTCAGAGTTTGCATCAACACAAAACCTTTGGCCTTTAGCATTATGGAAACAGAGCTGCAGATTACTGCTCACCTCTGTGACAGCTCACAAACAGCACTACAGGGAAGGTTTCCCAGAGTAAGGCATCCAGAATCTGTCCTATTTGTGTCCAAGAAGAAAAAATAACAACACCCCACTCACTGTAATTTCCTTATCTGAATTCTCATCAACTCATTACAGCTGAACATGGTAGAGAAATAGATAAGAAATCAGAGACAGATCAGAGCCAGTGAAGATGCTGTGAGGGGAAATGAGCTCTTGACCTTCACACAGCTTGGGGAATTGTTAGGAAAAATTCAAGCAAGTGGAAGGAGTTGGATATTTTCTGCACTTTATATTGGAAGTCCCATCGTTCCTCCCCCAAGATTTTCCTGCCTTCAAGGGATAGAAAGGCCACATGTCCTCATAATCCTGTCACCTACCCCAGGAGCAGGAGCTTTGTGAGGTCCAGGACCTCAGTCAACACTGAAAAATGGAGATGGGCTCTGGGGGGAAAAACAGTGAGATAAATGAGCCTGCAGGACAGAAAGGCTAAATCCAGATGGAAGGAGGGCTGTGATGCTAAAAGGAAACATTTCAGGTCAGCAGTGTCTGCTCAGCTGCTGGTAGGACAGGTTTCACAAGCTCTTTCTGGACAAAATTAGCCTGGATGCCACGACTGAGTCCTTCCTCCATGTCACACCACAGAATTCCTGTGACATTCCCAAAAAGGCTCCTGAGAAAAGGCAGAATCTTGGCAAGTCTGACTCTGCAGCTAGGGATGACAAATCCAAGTGAAATGAACACATAATAAGTGACTACATGACTCAATATAGAGTTGAAAACTTAAAAGCTGAGTGATGCTGCTTGACTTGTGAAAACAGGGAGGAATTATTTGCCATTCCATTTTTTATCTGATTTTTTCAGAGCTTTCTTAGCATCCTCTACTTGCAGCTGCATCAAACTATCAGATTGGTTACCTTTGTGCTCATTAATGGGGGGCTTTTCCTGCACTTTTAAATGTTCACTGTTTTATACACAATAAGTTTGGAAATAATTTTGGTTAATATGATCACTTCTGTGAAAGGTGAATGACACTATCTAAAGGAGTGGCTTGGATTCTGGATTTGCATATTCATCTCCCAGCTGAAGCAATTTAGCAGAATCAGTAGAAAATAATTAATGATTCTGAACCTATATATTTTGGTGGTGAAAGTTTTGTCCAGATCTGGTATTCTCAGTATTGAAAGTTACATCAAGTGAGATCATGAAAAAGAAATGTGAGAACTTGAAGTCTTTTTTTACTTTAATTATTCATCTGTCAGTGTTGGACAGAGCCGAGAATTTCAATGCTTTTATCAATTGGATTATATATTAAGAAAAAAGGGAAACTGCCTGGCATCTGGTGTGTGAGTGGGCATGGTCAGATAATAAATGCTCCCAGAGCATATTTATTTAATCAAGGAATGCAAGTCTCAAGGGGGCAGATTAAAAGATACCTCTGAGAACAATGAAATGACCTTGTACTGATCTGCATGGAAATGATTCTTACAATGCAAAGAATCAAACCTGCAGTTTTAATTAAAATCAGAAAACTCATTGGGAGAGTTTAATTTCCCAAGCATGACTACTTTAACTTTGGCTTATTTTCTATTAAACCACCAATCAATGAAGTTAGAATCTGTATCTTCATCTTGTTAAAGATCTGTTCTAGTTTGCTAAAAACACTTCTGTGAAGTCATTACCTTATCACTATTTACCTAAAGCATGCCTTGTCCTAGTGCCACAGTGATAAGCTGCAAAGGATCCAGATTATCTCAAAAATGCACTAAATCTAAGCACCAGTGGCTCTTCTTGTGAGAGAAAAACACTCTGACCTGCTTTTCCATCCATTTTTCCACATATCCCAGTCTCCATGCCATCATTTTCACCACTGGTCTGGAAAGCCCAGTTCCAGCAGCTCTGAATAGAAACCCTGTGCTGTGTTTGTCATTCTGATGGCAGAACACCCTCCTGTGTGCCTGAGAAAGGGGATAGGGGAGCACTGAACATTTCCAACATCTTATTGTCCCAAAGTGAAAGAAAAAGTTAAATGGCAGCTTAATATTAAAAAAAAAATCAAAACAACACAAAACAAAAACCAAAAAACCAAAACAAACAAAAAAAAAAAAACCACCCCAAAAAACCCCCAAAACACAAGCAATCTCCACAGAGTAGTAAACTGTGCAAATGTAAAACTAAAATTAGTTTTAAAACTAAAAACTAGTGAAACTAAAATTAGCAGCTAATTTTGCAGTCTGCACTGGCCAATTCTTATACTTGAAGTTTGACCTTTTAGGTACTGACATTCATGGCTATTATTGCCTCAGTTTTGTGAAGTTTTCAGAAGCCACGTGGCCTCCGAATCTGAAGCTCTTCTATGACATTTTGAGCTATGTAGCTGGAATTGGTGGTCCTGAACCTCTTTTGAAGTCATAGAGAATAGCTAGGACTGGAAAGGACCTTGCAGATCATCCAGTTCCAATCCTCTCCTGCCATGGGCAGTGACACCTTCCTCTAGCCCAGCTTGCTCAGAGCATCCTTCACATTAAATGTTTCTTCCTGCATCATCCTCTCTAGGAAGCAAAGCTTGTTTATGCCAGCAAAAATGAAACCTAACACCACTTGGGGTGATCAATTAAGATTCCCCAGCCCAACATTCATAACCTTTGGCCACCACCTCCTCCTTTTCAGCAGCTTTCAGAGAATCCACCTCCCTGTGTTTTGTACTTTTGCCATTGAGCTCCAGGGTTTGAATCACCCCATGGCATGGCTCCTGATGAAGAGTGACAATTAAAACTGACTTGTTCATCGTGCTGGCACATCTTGAAATTACCTGGATTGCTGCTTTATTCAGCCTTATTTTAGACAACCCAAATGATGAGTCATCCATGAGTCCCTTTGAGAAAATATTGCATAACCACTCTCAGAAGTTTCTCAAGAAAGTCATTCTCCCCCTGCCCTTCAAATGTTTATGATCTCAAATCTACTTTTATCTTATAATACAGAATGGCTTAAAATATAAAGATATAAGGGACTTCCTGGCTTGCCAGACACAGTCTTTTTCTATTTCAGGCAACAATATCATATAAGCTGTTCACTGTCATTTGAAAATAGAGTGATTTGTCTCTCTTGTTTCTACTAAAAAGCAGTTCCAAAAACTCACTCCTCTTAGGGCTAAATAAATTCTTCTAATCTCCATCCTGAATTTATTCATGGCCAGTTTACAGCTATTTGTTCTTGTGCCAGCAGTGTACTTCAGCTTAAAGAACTTTCCCCCCTCCTCGGTGTTTTCTCTGCTGATGTATTCATGGCTTTGTTAAAGTCATTCCCTATTTTCCTTTTGCTGTGGGTTTTAAACTTGGTGCAATTTGTTCTGGTTTTGTTATTAACAGTTTTCTGAATCCAGCTGCAGTGCCACAGGTGTGCTTTCACCACGGTTAAATCAAGAGGCTTCATGGCATAATGCCCCTGTATATGCAGAGCAAATCGACCACCCCCATTTCCATTTCAATATATCACTGTCATTCACTTCCCTGCTGTTGTGCACTTAACCTCTGCTTTCCTATGCACCTACTTACACTCCTGCCTCCCCTTGAGAACAGGAATATGGGGAAGATGAAAGGCAGAGTGAGCCCCAGATGTATCCATTTACAAAAGAAGTAATTTTTTAAAACTAATTTCCAGATTCCATTTCCTCGTTGCTCTATTTTTTTCCCCCCTGGTTGGTGTTTGCATCCTGTTCCAGAGCTGGATTATTTACACTTTTTTTTTTTTTTTTTTTCAGTTTTGTTTTTAAGTGCTCTTTTAGATAATGGAAAGTCATTAGATATTTTTTTTTTAGCCCTGCTCAGCTCCCAGTCCTCCTCAGCAGTCAGAGCTGTGCCTCCAGTCCATGGTGTGCTCAGACATCTGCCCAGTCTTGCCTAGCAGAGCCTTCAAAAACACCTCCAGTGTGCATCAAGGGAAATTAATTCCATGGCTCATGCACCCAGGAGTTAATTGAAAATCCTCCCTGCTTTTTCAAGGTGCTGAGCATTAAGACAAGGCACAACTAAAACTGTCCAACAACCCCAGAAGTAAAAAATTGTTGTGAAGTCTGGTCAGACAGCAACTGTGCTACTGAGAGACTTTGTTCATCCAATGGCTTGGTCATAAAAACTCAAGGCAGGTAAAGGGAAAGGAGAAATGCAATAAAGGAAGAATTATAAAGAGTCATAATGAGTCAAGCCAAAGGATTGTTCAGGATCCTGTGTCTGAGACAATCCAGTTTCAGCTGTTTGGAGAAGGTGCACATGGGAAAATCAGGAGCTAAATGATCCCTTTCACAAGGACTGAAAATCCTCTGCCCTCCTTCCTCAACACAGCCTTGAGATTTCCTGCAATCTTTGCTGAAAGATATTGAAACCACATCCTTCTGTTTAACAGCCTTTGATGGAGGCAAATCCATAAATTTGTCTAATCTCATTTTTAATTCATTTATGCTTTCAGCTTCCATGGCATCCTGTAGCAATGAGTTCCACAATTTAATTATAGACTGCTTGCAGAAATACTTCCTTCTGTTTGTTCAGAACCTGCTGATGATTTCATGGTGTGCTTGTACAGTAAGAAATAATGGCTATAGTTCTCACTTACATCTTCCATGCCATGTGTGGAGCATAATTTATGTATTTTATATACCTCTGTGATTTAGTCCTCTGCTTTCCAAGGGAAAGCCTGTCCTCATGCGGAAAATATTCCATGCTGCTGATCATTTTCAGTACTCTTCCCTGAGATTTTTCTAGCTATATTTAAAAAAAAAAAAAGTCAGTGAGGAAGTGAGAAGAGGTCAAACTGCTTGCACAGTGTAAGGTGTGGGTACACTGGGGATTTGCTGCTGCAGTATGCTGGATTTTTGTCTCACCCTACAGTGGTAATTAAATTTTTGTCTGTTTCTTTGGTGTTTTTTTTCATTGCTCGCAATTTTTTTCCTGATATTTTTATTACAATGACTCGGATAATTTTTCCTGAGATGTGATAGCTAATTTGGAGCTCATTGGTGCATATCTACTCATGCCTGTTCCTCCTCCAGCTATCAACATGGAGTTTGATATCCACAGTTTCATGATCCAGTTACTCACATTTTATGAGGTTCCTTTTGCAAGTCTTTGCAGACAGCTTTAGTTCTTACCTACCTAATTCCACATAATTTGTAGTCCTTGTCACATCACTGTTTGTTGATTCTTTGACTTCTCTTCTGCCTCTGTCGAGGTCAGGATTGAAATGCTTGAGATGGTATTTCATGTTCAGACTCAGATGTTTATTATTTCTTACCTATACTACAGTCTAACAAGTCTGAGTTCTACAGCATTCTACTATCAAGCTACAAAATGGTTAACCATCCTTCTCTACAAGGACTTTTAAGGCTCAACTATACAATTAAGAAAATTACACCTAAATTATTTTCACTTTTAATCCAATAACCAATCCCTCATGTCCCGCAATGAGGACTTTTCTATCCAATTACCAAACACCACCCAAACCCATGGAGAAGGTGAAGAAGGACCAGTCACTACCCTAAAACCTCCATCTTAGATTTATAGATATTACTATATTCTGAAACCTTAAACTCTAAGTTTTCCACCATGTGATATTACACACTTCTATTCAAACTACACACCCACAATCTCATTTCTATCATTCAATTTTGGAAGCCTTCTCCACTGTTTCAGGTCAAATACACTGTTCTCTAGAGGTCTGTGCCTTTCAGCATAGAAAGTCCAAAACTCTCAGTATCCAGGGTTCCAATAACTGCTCTCTGTTTTCCACATCATTTATGAGTACGATGATCAAGACAAAGCCAGCACTTGTCCCCCTGATTGTTACTGGGAGGATCCATCCTTTGAACACTCTGCCCTCTCTACCTCCTTTTCCCAAGCCATCTGATTTCCCAAAATTTTCCAAAATTCAGCACTTTTGCCCCCAGCTCACTGAGCCTCCCTCCCTCATGCCCTCACAGATGTTGCAAAAGCAGGGGAAAAAAATCAGCAAGCTGTGAGCTTAGTTTTGGCATGTTTTGGTCCTTTGCACTGCACCTCATCTAATCCCAGTCCATTTTCTTGTAGCCACTAAATTCCCCAATTTTCTGTTTTGTTGTTTTGGGTTTTTTTGGTTTTTTTTGTTTTTTTTTTTTTTTTTCAATTGCATTTCCTTTGCTTGTATCTCATTTCCAAAGTGTTTGTAAGTCCTTCTTTTCTGTTCCCAAGATTTCAGTGGGGATCAATTTTGGCCAGCATTGACCCATGTCTCTGCACTTCCTGCAGGGACATTTGCAATCACCAGCTTGCAGATTCTTCTCCCAGCTCTGAATCCTTGCTCCAGCTCTGCTGGGACAGAGATCCTTTCAGCCACTCATGTGCTTTGGTTTTGGAGTCCCTGCTCTTCAGGGAGCCTGGAGGACACCTGGATTTGTTGCAACTGTCTTAACAGGAGCTTTGTCCATCTCCTCCAATCCTGGTAAGACAAAAAAAAAAAAAAAAAAAAAAAAAAAAAAAAAAAAAGAAAAAACAGCAGCAAAAGGATCTAATTCACATCTTTTGAATCCAACTGCAACTCAAAACTCTAGAGATTAAAATTATGTGTAAACTAAGGCTAAAAAAGTTGTTGCTTTCTGCCTGGCTTCTACCCAGCTTGGACCTCTGGTATCTCCTGTGGTGACTGAGAGTCTAGAGGCATTAAAATCCCACAGAAAGACCAAATTGGTTTTGCAAGAGTATTGTCAATACCAAACCTCACTGCAGTCAGTGAGAAGGGAATGTTTTGACCATTGAACCAGAATTTAGAAGAATGTTGCACAGTTTGCTGCTTCCCATCCACACATCACCAATTTCTCATTTGTCTCCCACACCATAATCTCATAAACAGCCCTCAGGGACACAGGCAGTGCAGGCAGATTAATTTGGCCACAGCTTTGAGTGGAAGAGATCAGGACAGTGTGGGCTGTGTCTGATGTATGTGGGTGGGGAAATCAGTGTGGCCACTCCTTCCCCTGCAGCAGGAGCAGCTCCAGTGCCCTCTGTCACTCATTTGATGGAGGCAGCACCACACTGTGCTTTCACTAACTTTTTTTAAGACATCTGAGATATCATTGCTTTATTGAAAGCTGGAGACTTCACCTGAGCACAGCTGCTTTCATTACAGGGTCTCACACAGGTATTACCAGACCCCCTCTAAATCCCCTTCAATTAAGTTTTGAGAGGTTTCAAATAGATATTCCATCAAATGCAAGGGAAATTTTGGATTCCCTCTTTCCATTACATTTTATAATTCTATTAAAAAAGCAATCAAATTTCCCTGGCAAGAGAGAATCAGTCTGACTTGATCCTCGTTCAATATGCAGAGTTTCATTAGCATTGCCAAATTTAACATCTTTCTCATTCTTTCTCCTCTATCTTTTTTTTTTTTTTTTTTTTTCAGCATGTCCCTAGAAATGTGAGCTAGTTTTGGAAGGGAAAAGCAGATTCCTGAGCCTGTCTTTATTACCTCTGTGGCAGCACAGTCCTAGATCTGTCACACTGCTAGATTTTGCTTGGATGTTGGGTGGCTTTTTTAAAGTATCCTTTGTGGTTGACCTGTACCAACACCAAGCAGCAAATTAATTCACCTCAGTCCTCTACTTGTGTAGTCTTGAGGCCCAGAACTTGTCTTCCAAAGACAGTCAAAAAGGCTTTACTCACTACATGCCACCATTGCAGTACAGTACATGCACTTCCTCTGTGGATTTATTCATGGATGTCATAAATCAGAGAATATTTTAGCATCCCGTTATTTTTAGTGCTTCTGAAATCAGACTTAATGCAAAATTTAGCTCAAGTTTGGCCCTCGCTTAGCATGTCAGTCTCTTTCATGGTTTTCCTAATTGTTTTCAAACATTGATTAAAAATTGTAGCCTGGAAGTTTGGAAGAATTTACTCACCAGTAAGTCTTCGAATTTTTAATATTAAATGTTTCATGCTAGTAAATCCAGTGTGCTGGGCTGTAAACAACAGGGTTTTATGACTCTATTTCTTCCAGCACAGCTATTTATCATACTTCTCTTTTTCCCCCAAACCTACAGAACTTTGTCAGGAGATTATCTTATCCTCACAGACAATTGAACCTAAACAGCTACATTATTTATTCATACTTTTCTCTAGATTTCACATTTGCTTCTATCCTTGTTTTCCATTAAATATTTTCTGGCTTCTTCCTTCAACATAGAAACTGTAGGAAAAACAAATAGATTTTGGGAATTGCTTTTGCCTTTTCTCCTCTTGCTGTTGTTCCCCCCAGATTCCCCCTGTTCAGTTCTCCCTCAGTTTGTTGTCTCACAACCACAGCTGCTCTCCATCACTCTGGTAAAATGCTCTTATCCACAATTTGCAATCCTTTCTGTTCCCTCTGCCTTCTCTGTCTTGGAGGAATCTATTGTGCTGTTTAATTCCCCAGAACTGTAATGAGAGGGCCCTCATCATCTATTTAAGTTTATATACCATTTATAAATATATAAGTAAGGACCATACAACAGAATATCCATAAATCCAAAGCATTTCTCTTCAAACACTGGAAAAACAGGAACATAATCCTTACATTGGGGAAACAAACTTCAGCCTAAGCCTTATCTAGAAAGCTAATTAGATTCTGAAGTAGAGAACTGGTTCACAAAAAAAGCTGCTAATTAGCATGCCTTTCCATCTTTTACTCATCTGTTGGAATTAATTTGGTCTGTGGGAAGCGCAACCAAGAAAAAAGTCTCATCAGCTGAATTCATTAAGCCTGCTGTCCCCCCTAACCCCTGAAGGCAATTTCTCTGCTCACACGTGAGTGTTGCTGTTGATAGCAAGGCAGCCTTTGTTCCTGTTGCTCCTCTGGGATTTATGAAGAGTTTAGTTTAGTGAAATAAACAATTTGAAGCACAGCTGGCCAGAGATGTGCTCAAGAATGTGATGCTGTCCTACAACCAGCATTCTGGGGAGCCACATTTCCCTTCCTCTGCAGGAAGCCAAGCACCTGATGCTGTCAGTGTTTGTGTTTCTGCCAACAGAGGAATTCTCCTTTTTGTGGTACTGGCTGGAAATTCCCTCCTGAGACACACACCCACAATTCCCCCTTTCTGGGAATGAACAGTGACTGCCTTCAGGCCCTGTGTGGATTTTGCTTTTTCTTCAAGCTTTTTTTGCTTTGTTTTGCTTTTTTGTGGGGGGATGAAGATGATGATGCTTTGTTTCTGCTCTTCTTCCAGTTGCATTTAAAAGAGCACAAGAGATCCAGGTCCAGGGCTGATTCTTGACAGTACAAGGGGAAATGGTCTTGAGCTGCACACAGAGAGGTTCAGGTTGGATAACAGGGAAAATTTCTTCACATGAAGGATGGTTAAGCATTGGAACAGGCTGTCCTGGAAATGGTGGAGCCTCCATTGCTGTAAGTGTTCCCAGAGTGAGTGTATGTGGTCATGGTATGGTTTAGTGGGAGATGAAGCTTGATGATCTTGAAGGTCTTTTTCAATGATTTTTTAAATTATTTTATTCTATCTCTCTATCATATTCTATATTTGTATTTATTTTATTCTATCATTCTCTTCTATTTCCTTATAAATAATGAGAGAAGTGGTAAGATGAAGGTCTGGAAAAGGTGTGCACATGAACTTTTCAACAGAAGCATCATATAAAAGCATTTTCTTCACCCCAAAAATGAAACACTGCAGTGCCCTGAGCCCAGTATCTAGCTCCTATATTATGCCCACAAAGGCTGGTGTATTATATTGCAAAAATAATTTCCCAGAAATGTGAGTGCAGCCTTTCAGCCACACTTTTGAAATCATAATCCCTCTCCCAGAGAACTGCAGAGAGTTGTCAGGACTCTTGACGCACAGGGCTGCACTGGCTGAAACCTCTCCTGATGGAATCATCCCACATTTCACATGGACTCAGTCACCTGGGCTGCTCAAAATTCTCCCTTGCCTTGGAAAATCAGCACATCCAGCTGTCAGAGCAGAGTGGCTTCATAACAGAAACTCATACATAACCCTTTTGTCCTGGAACATTTTTACCTGTGGCCATATAAGAGGGATCAAAGACACGTTTTTGCTACTCCTTTTCAAAAGAAATACGTCGATTGTGATCCTCAGAACTGGAATTCTTCACTTTCTTTTTTTTTTCTTTTTTTTTTTTCAAATTAACTATAACACAAAGGGAGAGTCTTATTTTTTTCTTTACAAAATAGAGTTGTTTTATGGTAATACAAGCTGATCATCTCTCAGTCTTCCTTTGCCTAAAGTATGACATTGTTTAGCAGCTTTCTGGATGTTTCATTAACTTATTAATTCACAATATTAATTATTAATTCTATATTTCTAGCAATCCTGAGTTCTTTAGACTGTGTTCTATCTATTTTACAATGGGGACCTTGTCACAGCTAAATATGATTTCCTGTTAGATTATTTTAAAAATATTTCATTCTATTAATTATTAATTCTATATTTCTAGCAATCCTGAGTTCTTTAGACTGTGTTCTATCTATTTTACAATGGGGACCTTGTCACAGCTAAATATGATTTCCTGTTAGATTATTTAAAAAATGGCCTTATGTTTTGGATGTTTTCAATATTTATATTTTGAAGGGTTTTGATATATTAAGCTGTTCAAAACTCTAAATTGGGGTGGAGGGGAAGTTCTCTTCTATCACAATTATAAGTCAAAAAGAAAATTAATTCCATTTTCTGTCAATCTTCAGCTCATGACTTTGAACAAGAAATGTATTCCTTGGGCAACATAAAGGAAAACAAATTTGCACAATTAATTCAGAGAGCTGTCACAGTCAGATGAGACTTTGAAACTTCCAGGTTCTTGCTCTCCTACAGAAAACCTAAAGGTTAATGTAATATCAAGGGGTCATTAAGAACACCACTGTTTTCTCTTGCATTCACTATCTTTCTCTGCTCATTTGGATTAAAATTTGCCATTCATATTTGGTTTTGGAATTTCCACTACCAGAGGCTTTTAAAAACAAATTACAGAAACAGAACAGAGGGATGATTTGGAAAAGTCCATTCTGCCTTGGAACGAAGGGGTGCCTTCCCAAATGGCCTGCTAGCCTAGTCTTTCTGATGCAGGCCAAAAATATTAATGAAAAAAAATAAATACAAGATAAATAAAAATATTCTTTTAAAGACTTCCTTAAGCTAGTTATGTAGGAGTCCATTACATGCTCAAACCAATGATTTAAAGCATTCTTGTTCTGCAAATCACATCAGCAGTTCTCTTCATTAAAAGATACAAATAGCTCAAGGAAGATTTGCTGATATCAGATCTCAAGTGCTTTTCTCATAATTCCTGATAGAATGAGATTATAGGATTTGGGCAGGGTTTTTCCATCCAGAAAGAACTATTAATGTATTATTTAGTATTATTGAGGGCACTTGTTCCAGTCTTGCAGGTTTTCAATTTCCATTGTGCCACAGAGATGTGCTGCTCACCATGGAAGAGTGCAGGAACAGAATTCCTCAGGTGAGAATCCCTCTCTGCATTTCTTTGCTGCTCTCAAGTGCCATTCCTTTGCCATGAATGGTAGACAAAATATTCAGTGCTACTTTTTTAAGGGTTCACATTTCCTAGAGACCTTTGATAGCTTCTGTTGCAGCATTTACTCAAAACTCTCCTGACTCCTTTTGTTTGCTCCTCCCTGCCACCCTGGAGCAGGGGTTCTTGATCCTGGTGTATCCAAGCTCAAGTTACACTTTGAGAATAACCCTTGGGAAAGGATTATTCATAAGGATGCCTTATAAGACTGGAATGATTCTTCCACACCTGCTCTGGCAGTTGGGTTTCATGTCCTGTGTGTAGATAAAGCCAAAACCAGGGAAGAATATGACCAGAATCCAGCCTTGAGTGGGGACAACACTGGCATCATTCCATGGGATCCACTGGAGCTGCAGGAGGGCACAGAGACTGCAAATGAGGGCCAAAATTAAAGACATTTGTGGATGCTCCACCTCTGGAAGTGTCCAAGGCTGGGTGGAACTGGACTTTGAACTATTTGGTCTACTGGAAGATGTCCCTGCCCATGGCAGGGGTTGGAATGGGATGGTCTTCAACCAAAACTATTCCATGATTCTGTGATTCACAAGCCTGTATTGACTCCATGTCCATGGAAGATTTACTTTTGTACCAGTGAAGATTGCTCAGGCCTTGGATGAAAAGAAAGATCAAAAGGATGGAGACAGTGATGTTTTTCAAAGTGCTGGATCAAGCACAGTTTCTTCTTTTATAACAATTGGAATTATTCTTCACCACTAAGATGAGAAGCACGCTCAAATTCCTATATATGCGGATCCTCTTTAGAAAGCTTGGAGAATTTTGTTCCCCTCCTCTTGGAGAAAATATTTACTTTACCATTCATTATGTTTGAAAAACATAAACTGTAATTTTTAAGTGTTTAGTGCATTGGATATCATTGATAATTTACAAGAAGGATAAAGCTGAAATTAGTGAAAAGCCTTTCTTCGCACTTTTTTTTTCCAGACTGCCCATGAAAATACCAGGATGAAGTTTACAGGTGCTGATTTCTAAGCTGATCCTGCAGAGATTGGTGGTGCAGGAGGACTCAGCAGTGACACAGCGCAACCCCATTGGTGCTGACAATACTTCACATGCATTTTACAGTACATTGGCCAACTTAAAATGCAGAGGCTGAACATTGCTGCACATTTCCTTGTCATACTCAAAAGCCCTCTGCTACCAGCTGTAATTTTATGAAGCTTTTTATAAGCTGCTATTCAATTCATTTCAGCATCCATCAGTGAGCAGTGAACAATCAGGTTTGGTTTCCAGTTCACAGCTGAGATTGTGGCCTCCTTTTCTGGATCTCAGACAAAATAAATGAACACACCATCACAGGGGCTGTTGTAGGAGTGCTGCACACCAAAGAAAAATCTCTTCTTTGGGTCTTTTCTCTGGCTTAATCTACTTGATAAACTCATGAATCACATTGGTTAATTTAAGCAGAACACTACAGCAAGAGCAGTTTGCTGTGGATGGCCCTTTATCCCTTTTCTGAGCCAAAGCATTCCAAGATGGGAATTCCCATTGGGCAGCTGTAGCCCATGCACACCTAGTGTGAGAGCTTTTAGCTCTATTGAAGTGCATATTGCTGGACCATCAGCTGTTAATCAGGTAATTCAAATAATTTTGTGGGTGTAACTTCATTACTCACCACTCAACAAGTCTGTGCCATTTGCAGATTTAATTGGCAGGGACCCATGCTCCATTTGGATGATCAATAAGATGATTAGATAGCTTTATTAAATTGATCAATAATCATTATTTTCCCCCATTTCGAGATATGCTTTTAAGTCAATTTCTAAAACAATTAACTTGTACCCTGTAAATTCTATTTTATTATATGCTGCTTATTTTCATAAGGTTCGTAATTTGTTCATAATTTGGGTTCATAATTTGTGTGTGTGTGTGTGCTCTTTTCCCCTTGCAGTCTATTTATAACAACATTCCTCTGTAGCTACCTAGCTGATGGTTTCTGAACAATTCCCTGCTTCCATCAACATTTTCCATTTTCAAGCTACTCTCCCTGTCAAAATTTATGTCCAAAATTGCTGTGAGCTCTGGGACAGTGACCCTAGCAAAAAATTGGCATGCATCCATTACTGCATAGTGATATTTTCTGTTTGCATAAAGTGAGCATGCCAAGACCACGAGTCACTAGGCAACTGCTAATTTATAGATCAATGCTGATCTCATTTCTGTCTGTGAGCACAACACCCAGACCAGAGCTGGCTGAAGAAGTTACTGCAATAATAAAACATTCTATAAGTGATGCCTTACCTGTTGTTTTTAGAAGCACTAGTGAAGCTTTATTGGTTTGAGAGGAATAGTGGATTTGTCTTTACAAACAAGCTGTGGGGCTGCTGGTAGATAAAAGAAACAATGGGAAGGATTCCACTGATTGATGAATGGAAAAAGATATTTGCTTTTACAAATAAACTTTAGGTTTGCTCATAAATGAAATTTGACATTGAAAGCTGAAAGAAACAATGGGGAAGAAAAACCCCTAAATTCCATAAGAATTAAAAATTAAAAGGGACGGTTATATATTAGAAGGAAATCTCTGGTATCAGGCATTCTGGGTAGTCTGGACCTCTCAAGTATCTCAGCCAATGGGGAAAGAGAGAAGGGAAATGCAGCCAGGAAATTGGGATAAAAAGGAGGCTGAGTCCTCCAAAAATGTGAGACCCCAGGGGAATGCCCCATGGCCTCTCCCTTTACTCAAACAAAGTCAAAGGACTGCTCTGTCTCCTTTTGGACATAAACCTCTGATGTTTGTGGATTAATTTTCCTAACAGGTTTGTTCAGAGGGGGGTATAACCTCCTTACAGCCTCCCAACAGCTCTGCCCAAATTAATCTGGGATAACTCAGCCTTCCTACGTGCTTTTGCAGATACATGAGGAGCAGCCCCATTTCATGCAGGCAATGACAGCCTTGACACAAAACACTTTTACCCCATTGAATGCTGAAGGTGAGGCTGTAACTAGGTTGGGATACTGTCACAGTGCTGTACTTTTAAATAAAATGTATTTTTGGCAGTGCCAAAACCAAGCAAGTGCTGTCTGCTCTCCTCCCCTGACCACATCCATGCCCATGGTCCATGGACTCTTGTGAGCACACTCAATGCATCACCGCTCCTGCACCAAACCCCCTAAGTCTTTTTTTGCTGCCTTAGGATTTAAGTTTTTTATTTTTCAGGTCCTGTACTGCTTTAGTGTATAACTCTGAAACTCCATAGCCTGTCAGCTGCTGTTCTCCCCTTTTGTTCAGACAAAACAATTCCTCTCTGGGCCTGAAACCCAAGGACACCTCATTGTCGCAGGCCCCAAGAGATGCAAACAACAGTGAATTAGGGGGCAAATTGGAGTAAATTACTTCATTACCTGAAACTGTACTTGGAGGATCAACCCCTGATATGGAAATGGACCAAACTGGTAACTGTATGAAAAACTTGTGACCATTTTCCATCCTGGGTGTAGCCCCTCAGAGGCCTTGACTGCCCAAGGTGTCCCTAGTGAAGGCCTTCAATAAATACCCACTTTTATTCTCTTAATTTTGTCTAGCCTCTGTTTTAGCCACTCCACAGCATCAGTTTCAGTAACATTTTTCTCAGTTTCAGTGAGAGTAAGGACTCTGCCTTGTTAGATGGAGGCATCAATGTAAGTAATCAGTTTTCCAGCTGTTGCCTGTGCTTATCCTGCTTCCAATCACAAATGAAGGGGTGACATTACCCAGGTAGAGTCTGTAAATCTCTTATTTTAAATTCTTATAAGACATAGCTGCATTTCATATCAAAATATTTCTACTGCTAAAATTGTTAGGAAAAAACACCCAATCCAAAAACTGTCTCGTATATCTTACCTGATACTAAAAGCTAAGTGATAACAGTTCTATAAGGCTAAGGCACAGAGAGTCCAGTTTCTGAAATGTAATCTTCCTTAAACATTTTCATGAGCTCTATCATGACTGCTTCTTGCCATTTAATCTGACATTTCACCTGAACACACACTGGTTTGCAGAGAAGATTCCAGAAGAACTTGGACTAATAAATGCCACAGTCAGAAACACCCCAGTGATACAAATTAGAAGCAGACAAAAAGCCACACATTGATTACAAACAGTATTTTTTAAAAGGATGGGGGACCCTTCTACAAAAAATGACTTTAGCAATGTCAGTGAAACCATCAAATATCAAAACCAGTAGAAGGCAGAGACAGAAATATACAGTGATCCATGGGAATCTGGGGAACATCAGTTTCAAAAGTTTCCATGGCAGTCAGCAAAAGTACAAGGACAATTCCAAAAGTAAATATACAGCAGCAAAGCGCCATCAGCACTTGAAGAGTTGCTTTCACTGCTGTGAAATGATTTTAAATTATAGTAAAAGGCATTAGGAGAATTAGAGCAGAATGTGCCACAGCAGAAGGTGAAAGATAACACTCAAAGTGATTAATTCAGTCTGAGATAGATTTGAAAATCCTTTACATTGAAAGAGAAACCAAGCAACTGCTGCCAGACATTTTAAAAGTACTATACATGCAAATATACATTTTAATGGCTTTATAAACCAGCACAAGATTATCTAGCAGTAACATTAGCAAGCTTTTAATGAGCTGAGTTAATGATTAATGTTGTAATGCTGCCCAGTGTGTTTGCAGCAGCTAAAGAGATTAAGAATCTCAGGCTCTCAGATTTGAGGGTGCCAGAGCAGGTCACTCTGAGATGATTCAGTTACCTAGAAAGGGCCAAGGTGTTGATTTGTACAATAAATCCCTCCTGGTAAGATAGGAGCTCTTTCCATTCAAGCAGAAATCCCTATACCCAAATTAGATCATTTGGCCTTCCTCACTGCCAACACTGAGTCATCCCCTCAGACACTCAGAAACAAAAGCAGCTCCAATTTGCTACTGATAGTACCAGAAAATCTCTGAATTTGGATGCCATGTCCAGTTTTAATGCTTCTTCATTCAATTAGTGTTTAAAAATATCAAGCAGATCACAAAATTGCATCAGCTGGCCTTGTTGCATAAACCAATTTACAGAGCAGGTTGTTCCTAAGATTCCTTGTCAATGAGAAAGAAAAAAGGAGTAAATTGTTGTCAAGGAGAAAGAAAGAAAAGAACTTGCTAGACCAGATCCTCTTTCTTGCAGGAGGTGTGTAAAGAGAACAGAACACTTACACAAAATACAATAAAAATATCTCTAAATAAAGCTCAGAGTTGACAATTGTTTTGGGGCTTTTTTCTTGAATTAGAAAATGTGCACAATTTTCAGATGATTCACATCTCCTTGTTATCATTTCAAATTGTTCCATTGTGTACTTGCTATGATATTTTCATTCAGGAGGCCATATTTGGACTCATAGACTTGTTACAGACTTCTGCTAAAAGAAGCAGTACACTTAAATAAAATTGTATTTATATTTATATTTATATTTAGATTTAGATTTAGATTTAGATTTAGATTTAGATTTAGATTTAGATTTAGATTTAGATTTATAATAGTTGTCTTCGTGTAAGTGAAATTAGGCACCTATAGATGCAAAGTCCAAGATCAAGCCAAAACATCTTTTGCAAGGTAGAAATGTGGAAAATTCTGCTTTATGTGGACTTGGAGGGACATCTTGTGACAGGAAAAAACAGTGCAAGCAGTGAGCTGCAGACAGAGCATCCACCTTAGAATGGCAGCAGCTGCTTGAGCAGTTTTGTCCCTCTCTACTCAAATTGTTTTAAAAAATTAATGCAAAGACTTCAACAAAAATCTTTCACATTTTTAATAAATGTAACCTCCAAACTCACAAACCAGACATCTCTGATGACATTTGTTTCAGTGAGGGTCTGATTTTCTGCCAAGTAATCCAACCCCTGGGAAATGTGCAGCTGGTCTGACAGCAAAATAATGAGAGAAAAAAAAAATCCCAACAAAACATAGTGATTTAATTATAATTGATTTTACATTGATAAAATTATTCCAGTGCAAATGGTTCAGTGAACACTTGTTTTTTTGTTTGACAGGGGCCTGTTTCAGCTGAGGCTCACATTTGTCACTGATTCCAGCTTCAGTGAATTCCTGCGGCTTGGCACAGTTAATCTCCATTTTCCTGCCCCATAGACAGGACACCCTCCCATGGCTCAGGACAGAGGAAAACTCCCTAACTCTCTTTTTCTCTCTTTTTTTGACATTCCAGAGCCAGCTCTACCAGCCCCACTCCACCATTCCACACCCAAGCAGAGCAAGAGGAGATGTCACTGCAGCTCAAATCTGCAGCCCAGCAAAGGGATGGGGAAGGTCTCCAAGGGGTTCTGTCAAACTGCCAGCCAAGCAGGGCTGAGGAGCTCAAAAAAACCCCAATTTCCATTGTCCCATTAGGGCTGGAGCACTGCTCCCATGGAGAGGGGCTGGAAGAACTGGAATGCTTCGGAAGAGAAGGCTCCAGGGAGGGCAACATGAATTGGCCAATCTGCAAATGTTGGGTAAAACTGGAGTGCGACCGTGTTCACAGGGGTCTCAGGATGAGGGAAGAGACAAGGATCTGAGTCCATGCTTCAGAAGGCTTGATTTATTCTTTTATGCTATATATTACATTAAAACTATACTAAAGAATAGAAGGAAAGGTTTAATCTCAGAAGGCTGGCTAAGAATAGAATAGGAAAGAATGAATCAACAAAGGTTTGTGGCTTGGGTCTCTGTCCAAGCCAGCTGACTGTGATTGGCCATTAATTAGAAACAACCACATGAGACCAATCACAGATCCACCTGTTGCATTCCACATCAGCAGATAATCAATGTTTACATTTTGTTTCTGAGGCCTCTCAGCTTCTCAGAAAGAAAAAACCCTAAGAAAAGATTTTTAGTGAAAAGATGTCTGCAACACTGGAGAAATCAATCCATGAGGAGGAAGAATCTGGAAACTGAAAATTCAGTTCATGATAAGGAAGATACAGAGAAGACGTGTCCAGAAATGTGAGACAGGCTTTGAGTACAGTTATCTCAGAATAATTTACTCTGTGATTTACTGAGTCCAGTGGAAGGAGAAGTGCAATTCCTCATCCTTCCTTATGAAGGTGGCCAGAATAGCTTTTATTATAAAAATATTTAGATGCTTAGAATCTCCCAATGACCAGCCACCATCATACCCTGTGATGGTGTTCACAGGGGTCTCAGGTTGAGGGAAGAGACGAGGATGTGACTCCATGTTTCAAAAGGCTTGATTTATTATTTTATGGCATATATTACATTAAAACTATACTAAAAGAATAGAAGAAAGGATTTCATCAGAAGACTAGCTAAGAATAGAATATAAAGAAATTATTACAAAAGTTTGTAGCTCCGACTCTCTGTCTGAACTAGCTAGGGTGTGATTGGCCATTAATTAAAAACAACTAACATGAGCCCAATCACAGATGCACCTATTGCATTCCACAGCAGCAGATAACCATTGGTTACATTTTGTTCTTGAGGCCTCTCAGCTTCTCAAGAGGAAAAATCTTAAAGAAAAGATTTTTCATAAAAGATGTCTGTGACAATACCTGACCCCAGGGAGATCTTAAATAACATTTCAGTGTCTCAAGGACCTACAGAGAGCTGGAGGGGGACTTTTGACAAAGGCTTGGAGTGATGGGATAAGAGAGAAAGGCTTTGGAGTGCCAAAGGGCAGGGTTATACTGGATATCAGGAAGAAATTCTTTACTGTGAGGGTGGTCAGGCCCCGGCACAGGGTGCCCAGAGAAGCTGTGGCTGCCCCATCTCTGGAAGTGTCCAAAGCCAGGTTGGATAGAGCTGGGAACAGCCTGATGCAGTGGAAGGTTTATTCAGGGTGTAGTTTTATGTGTAGTGTGGTTAATACACTGTGTCAGTGGAGCAAAACGAAATAAAACCTGCTGCAAGAATCCCACTCATTGCTAATAAGTGTTAATTCTAAAGATTAATCATAGCAGCTGTGTGATTGCTTCAAAACATTCTGGTTTTTATACTCTCAATTATATTCTGCTAGATTTTTTTCACATATGCAGAGGGGTTTTGGTGAGGTTTTTGGGGGATTATGAGCTCTTTCTGGTTTGTTTTTATTTCATCTTTATGCTTTGGGTAAATGCCTCTTACTGAGTCCAAGGACAAATGAGTGCAATTCTTCACCCTTCCTTATGAAGGCAGTCAAAAGGGCTTTTACTATATTCGTTTCTGGACCTTTGAAATCTAAGAAAAAAAAAGTTTATTAAAAAGGCATTTATTATAAAAGTGGAGCATTCCAACCAATTTCAAATTTCTTTTATTGTGACCCCCATTGTAATTCTATCAGAAATACATATTCTGCAATGCAATAATTGAAAATTAGTTTTGGGAAAAAAGTTTAAAAATAATGGCAAAAATGTTTTCTTTTAGATGGAAGGTGCATTTTGGGGAGTGGTATAAAGTACTCCTGTAAAACTTTGCAAATGTCCTTTGGGAGCAGAAAATGAGCTACTTAATTGCTGTATACTGAACAGGGCCAAAAATGCAAACGCTGCAGATTTTAGTGCAGAGAAAGTTTTAAAAGACACAGTTGATGTTAATCAGCTCCCTTTGATTGGCTGTAATGGCACTAAGAAATTCTATTGCATAATGCATTTTGTACAGCAGGGGCATAAATAGAATAATATTTGCATTTCCAGTACAGATGTAATGGATTGTCTAATGAGGATGTTGATCAAGAGGGACTAAAAAGAGAATTGCTTTTCTCAGATTATCCCAAGTTTGTGTGCACAAAATACTCCTCAAACTTTTCCTTTTTTTTTAATATTACATTTTCCTTGGATAAAGTATTCCAAAGGTTTCAGACCCTTCTGTTGCTCAGGGAGCTGTGGATTCCTCTGCTGTTTAATGGGAAGTCAAATATGAGTTTCCTTCTAGACAAATTTATACAATTTCCATCACCTTACAACAATAATTACATCCTTTCACAAGCACTCCTTTCTTCTGCTTAAGGAAAAAGGCACAGTTCAAAGCAATCAGGATCTGGCACTTTTTCCCTTAAGTGTTGGAAAATCCCTTTTTATGTATGGATCAAATATTACTTATTAAAGTGTTTTGTAATTTAGAAACTCTTTTTGGATTTTTTTTATCTCACTTGAAACAATATTTAAAAAAATAATTTCATTGAATCATTCTGCAGGAAACTGGTTAGATAAAAGACACTTAAATTAAAATAATACTTTACTTTAAAACATATAATTATTTACCGTGAATTGTGGTAGCTGCTACTACTTTCTTGCCTTGATTGAAAAGGTGTCTCAAAATTCTACACAGAGGGTGGGATCCCAAATTATTTGGAACTACCTAACAACTTTTTGTGTAATATATTAATATTTTGATTTAAAAAGTGACATTTTGCTGCAAAGTAATAGTTCTTCTGAAAAAATAGAAAATAGATGGTCTTCAAAAATGTGTAGATTTGCAAAAGATTTATTGTTATTGCAATGAAATTTCCAGGATTGAAAATCTGAAAGTTCTAAAAAAGTTCAACCTACTTTGGTTGAAAAAAAAGCTGATGAAGAATATGGAGGTGAGTCTTGTGTCCTTTTCAGGATTTCTTTTCTTCTGTCTGGACTAATGTATGGTATTTAAATAATATGGTATAAAAATGTGTCTAATAAGTAAGGAATTTATAGAACTGTTGAACGACTACACAGAAAAATTGTAACTTTCATTTCTAAGAATTAAGGCTGAGACATTACTTGGATTTGCTTAGCTGTCGAAGTTTTTTGCATATATATGTCATTAATTTCCAAATATTTTCTGAGATTCTTCCTGATAAAAAGTGTTTTTTACTTTTCTCATACATGCAGATTTTTGTCTCAGTTTCAGTATAATGGAAAGGATTGACCTATGGATTTTTGTTGCTGTTGTTTTCTTTTGGGGTTTTTTTTGTTTTGCTTTTTTTGTTGGTTTTTTTTTTTTCTTGTTCTGTAATGTTTTGTTTTGTTTTAGGGTTTTTTGTTAGGTTTTGGGTTTTTTTCTGTTTTGAAATTTTTTTATTCTTGTATAACTTGGAGATGTAAACTCCTTTTCAGAAGGAATTTTTATCCTTCTTGTGAGGCTCTTATATATAAAATTATCTCCTATGAAATATTATTTTCCCCCCCCCATGCTAACCTTTGAATTGAAAGCTGGTCCAGAACCAGCAAGAGCTCTGTGACTGAAAATTTGGCAGATAAAAGGAGAATAAATGTGTGAACGTGTCGCAGACATTTCTCCACAGAAATCCTTTCTTTCGGATTTCTGTGTCTTCGGGAGGCCAGAGGCCTCCGAAGACAAGGTAAACAATTATTATCAGCTGCTGGGGAATGCAACAGGGGCACCTGTTTTGATTGGTGATTGGTTCATGTTTTATGTTTATAATTAAGGGCCAATCACCAGTGCAAGCCAGGGGACTGAGTCCTTGGCCACAGCTTTGTTGTGGATTTTTTTCTATCTCTTCCTAGCTAGCCTAGCTGCTCTGCAAAACCTCTCTCCTTATTCTTATTAGTATAACTATAATGTATTATATCATATATTAATAAATTCAGCCTTCTGATTCAAGAAACAAGATTCACCGGCTCTCTCTCACCAGCTGCGCCCACTCAGGCGCGGTAATATGAACGCCTTTTTCGGGCAGAATCTCTGGATCCCCTGGCTCTTCACACCCCAACAGGGAGATGGAATTGCTGCAGCTTCTCCTTTTTCCCTTGGGAGAGAATGTGGGAAAAGGGCAGAAGGGGATCTGACCCCAAAACAAAAGCAGCCAGAGCAGGAGATGCTGATAAGGACGAGTGAGACCAAATCACCGTCAACCTTCAAACCTGTTAAAAAAAACAATGAGAGAGAAATTGGATCATGATGATAAGAAAGGGAAGACTGAGAAAGTAGAGCTGACAAAGTACAAGAGTAAAGGGAGCAGAGCATTTCCAGAAATTACTCTTTACTAGCAAGTATCATTATTGCTGCTATTAATGAAGGAATAGGACTACTTTTGGGCTAAGAACAATTTATTACTTAGATAAACATCAGTCTTAGAGGCTGTGAGATTTATGAGAGTAAGCAGTTATAGCTTAAGAATAGTTACAAGTTTTTTGTTATAAGACAATATTCAGCTTTCCAGTCTAATGGATAGATGCTACAAAGTTTATTTTACTTTTCTAATTTATTACTTTTACTTAATTAGGATTTATGTAAATGGTTTGCTGCACTGCAGATATTTTTGCCTTATGGGCTTCTGTCAGACATATACACAGATATGCTTCTATTATAACTCCTAAATTAGCTTACTCTGTACAACCACATTATAAACTATATATAACCTTGCATTATAAACCCTTCACCATCTCATCAATACAGTTTCTCATTTACTTAAGGCATATTCTTACTTACAGCTATAGAAACAGAAGTTTATGATTTTTCTGCTTAGCGTCTGTGTATTGCGTTTTTACATCGACCTAAACTTCTTCTAAGGCTGCAGATCAAACCCTTCAGTGTCTGTGGAAGTTTCTGTTTTGCTGATTCCCACAAGCAAGGACACCACAGGCAGAAGTGGCTCCTCACTGCAAGGAACTGCAGAGTCATGGTGGAGAGGAATGACTGGCACCAGCGATTTGGTTCTCATCATTTCCCCCAGGCCAAGGCATGGGCTGCAGCCAAAAGCTAATGAGCGCTCCTGACACCAGCCACGATCTCTGAGGCTCCTCATGCCCAGCTGTGAAACTGTTTATTTTCATCTCGGTATCATTTACAGAGCCTTTCCAAGCTAATCCCCTCTTGGCAAAATGCATTCTCTCTTTGCATGTCAAAAGGAAGCTATAGTTCACAACAGAGGCCAACATTGTTTAGACTCCAGTCAAAATTGTTTTTACATTTGAATGATCTGCCTGGTAGCCTGCAGGCTCTTCAGCATTTGCAGTGCTATATTAGATTAAAACTGTGTTGTTTAAAACATTCACAGGGTTTACATACTCTGCAGAATTTATAAGAGGTCAACCTCACTGGAAACTCGGGAAAAATATGAATGTGGTACCAGTCTTGCATTTTCATCATGATCATTCTCGTTATTATCAAGGGTTTATGTAAATGGTATCATTTTTCTCTCGTTTTAATACGAATTTCCTACCAACTTGCACGATTTGAAGTCATACCCAAAATACACAACCCTGAGCATCCCAAAGTCTATGTGAAAACTCCCCAGGGCTCATCCTTGTGTACTCCAGAGTCCTTTCCACAAATGAAGTCATGTCAAAAAGGAGAGAAAATGCATATCAGTGGGATTTGTTCATATACTTATTTTTAATTTTCAGTGCCTTTAGTATAAAGAACACAATTTAAATGTAAATCAAGACTGTTCAGTTGTAAATGGAAATGTAAATAAAGATTGCATTTCTAAGCACATTTTAGAGAACCTAATAATTTTTCTTGGTGTATCTTCATCTGTAACAAAAAAAAAAAATCTTCCAAATGCTATCCATGCATTTTGAGTGGAAATAGAAAATTATTAATAATTATTACATTTATGATGTCACTGATTACTATTCTTCAGCAAAATCAACAACCAAGTTTCTAGAACATTTGATGTGTTGCAGAGAATCCATTTCCAGCTTCACTTCTGCTGGGTCCACAACTATTTGAACCAAATACCTCAAACCTCTGGCAGGTTTGACCAAAGGGCTCTTAAAAGGAACTGCATCAAAACAGGAATATTTGCACATATATCCATAAATTAGAACCAGAAAATCTTGATTACACAAACAGGACCCCCAAAAGTGCTTTGATCAAGAGGCAGCAGATTTTTTTTGAGTGAGGGTGCAGAAACCAAGGACTCTGTTGGCGCAGGCTCCTGCCATGTGTGGATCAGGTAATATCAAATAAGCAAAAATGTTCTTCAGTCACCTCATCTCTTTGTCAAATAAAAACTGCATATTTGAACATTTCAAATGATATTCACATTGAGAAGTTTAGACAGAGTGGACTAAGTTGTCTTAAGAAGAATTTTATGGAATTTTTAGACTTTCTAGTGCATATATAGAGAGCTTATTTTTTGGAGATACATAAACAAGATCATTTTCCTGCTGTGTTTTAATGTAAACTTTTGCCCCTGGATCCTCATGGGGGTTTTTATCAGCTGGAATGTGAATTGAGCAAGATGCAAATGTTGGATGTAACATCAAATAATAAATCTCTAAGGAGTAATAATCTAGAAATCAAAACTTCAGTTTGTGGTAAGGAAAACACTGAAAATGCATTCTTGAACGGGCAGTCTTACAAAAAAATAAATCTACTAGAGGAAAGAATAACTTTCTGCAAGAGAAAAGTGAAATAGCATATTTAGTGAAATAATATAATGTAATGCAATATAATATCATATAATATATCATATCGTATTATATTATATTATATTATATTATATTATATTATATTATATTATATTATATTATATTATATTATATTATATTATATTGGAGAAACGCTTGGAAGATTGGAAGATTTTTCTGGACCTTTAAACAACAGAGATCCAGCAAAGTGCTGTGTGTTTGTGTGGTTTGGAGGGTTTTTTAATGTTTTTTGAATGGGAAGGGTTTCCTGTAATTCCAATGTGAACTTATGACTTCTTTTTGTTGTAATTTTTAATTCTGGCTTAGGGCTTCCAATTTAAATTCATCTAAAACAATGGCTAGCATGAAGTCTACACACAGAGAATTCCTCACTAACAGGGCATGTGGAGGGTGTCAGTGATGCCACAGATCCAGGGCTGGACACCAGATTTATAAAAAATGAAAATCAAACACACAAAAAAATCCAGACAACAAATAGGCATTCCTGTGATCACTATTTTGTCCAAATTTGTAGTTTACAAAAAATCAAAATTTTAACAAAAAATCAAAATTATGTCAATTGTCCATTGTTATTGTTGTAGGCAGAACATAAAAATACTTCAAAGTGGAAACGAAGAGAAGTTTTATTTCAGCAGTACAATTCTTGTTGGCATAATTGGAAACAGTGGGGAAAACTCACTTTGAAGAAGACTTATTAAATAATCCATGGTAAACTTTTACAGGTACTTCAAACTAGAAGCTGTTTCTTATGATTCCAAGTTAATAAGACATAGTTAATAAGATTCCAAGTTAACAAGACAAATTTATTACAAGGATCTGGAGTATTTTGAAGCATTTCCACAGGGTCCATTTAGAGACATCTGGCAAGAAAGGAAATTCTCCCTCTCCTTTCCTTCTCCTGGTGGCAGCTCAAGCTTTGAGCCCACAACAACTGAATTTTTGTTGCCTTTTTCTTTTCTTTCTATATATGAAGGTCTTGATTTTAAAAAGGAAATATAAAAGAACAGGCAAGCTATCCAACTGCCTCCTAACAACAGCAATTTGATTATTCTGAGTTGCTCTACACATCCTTTCTTGTAGGGAAGTCTCTTACATAACCTTTGTATGAGCAACCTTGACGCTCGGTGGAGGGGAGATTCAAATTCAGACTGGCAGCGTTTCAAGGACTGTTTTCTGCTTGAATTCTCCAAGCTTGTCCACCCCAGGTGTGCCTTCTCTCCCTGTTCAGGGATGTTTGTTAGAGCTGCAGGTACTCCTGTACTTACAGCTTGCATCTGAGGTTGTTTATAAATAGAATTCTGCTCGCTTTTAATGTCGCTCTCTCTCTCGAGCCAAGGATCTTTCTGTTCTGGCAAGGAGAAATTAATAAATCAGCCTTGTAGGGATGAAAGCCAAAGCAAAAAATGAGTAATCTTAGCACATAGTCATTTTTGACAAAGAACATTTTTAACAGCTGCAGTAATTACTTTGGCTTTCACAGCTCGTTCTTTTTAAGAAAACTTTCCATTAATTGAAAAGCTGGGGATCCTGCTTCTTTTCTGGGGTGGTTCTCTTTTTAAGGTGACTGATTACCACAAATTCTTTAAGGAATCTCATAGAATCAGGTGGAAGTATGGGAGCTTTTTCTCAAGTTTGACTGTAGAAACCATTGAAACTTTGCAAATCAAGATAGGTTTACAAGGATTTAAACAGATTGAAAATATGACACTGCAAAAAGAGAAAAGGAAGGCTGTGTGATTAGATACTGGTATTTGGTGCTTAACTTGGAATGCAGCCCTTGAATAAAATACATTTATTTGCCTCCACTCAAGGGAGCAAAGTTATAATGAAATGAAACAGGCTAGAGGTAATGCTTGTGATTCTTTTTTCTGAGTGGGAAAAAGGAAATAATGCAGAAAGAACCGAAAAAAATTAGTGCAAAAGGAGCAAAAACACTATTGGCTTCTTCTCTGTATGCATTTCTGCACATGGGTTGAGTTCATGCTGCATAATTCAATCATGATTCTCGGCCAGAGACTTCAGAGTAAACAGCATCATGGGAATGAAAATAAAATGCATATTTAGAGGGCCCAGTCAAATTCTGAGGCTGAAATTTAAGAAGTTTCAAGCATTTCTGTAAAAAGAAGTTTTCAGTGTAGCAGAATAAGTGCCTAAATTCTACAAGGCATTTAATTTAACATTGGCCTGCTTAACTTTATGATTATAAGAACAGAAACATTTTGCAAAGCAGCAAGTAACTGAAAATTATTAAGAAGTTTTACCCAGACACAGGTGGCCTGAAGATCCCTAAAGTCCCTGTGGTTGGTGTTTCATTGGCAGTTGGACTTCAGAAATAAACCAAATGCCATCCAGATATTGCATTTCATTGTATCACAGGACAAGGGCTTCAGAAATAAATCAAATCCCATCCAGATATTGCATTTCATTGTATCACAGGACAAGGGCTTCAGAAATAAATCAAATCCCATCCAGATATTGCATTTCATTGTATCACAGGACAGCATGTGCATGTCAGGACAGTCACAGGGTGCATTTTATCCATGCAAGTAAGTCACAACATTTTCTGGCTAAATCTCAGCTTTGAAATTTTCTCGACTGTGCTCATTTATTCAACTGCCTTACAAGAATAATTTTGAGATGGTGATGGAGCCAAGACCTTTGTCATAAACCCTGCCCTGAGCAGCTCGCTGTGTCACCATTTGTACCTCTGAGACAGAACTGGTGAATCCATTTCTTCCTTTGCATATTTTGTTATTGTGACTGTATTGTTACAATTTTAGTAAAGAAGGTGCTTTTCATCTTTTTTTAAGGGCATTTACCTTAAGCATGTAAAAGTTTATTTTTTATGTAAGCTGAGAGCTTGAGGGGAGCAAAAAGACCTTTTCAATCTTGAAAGCAAAATCTCATCTCCCTGAGGGACAGCAGGTTCTGAGCTCAGAATATTTCAGCTGTGTGAAAAATTTGTATTTTATGATTGGCTTTTCACAAATATTAAAATGAATATTATGTGTGTTATATTAGAAAGTTATGCTGTATTAATTTTCATAAGTATGTGATAAATATAGTTTCAGGTTATAACAAAATGTTAAAATAGAAACTATGCTATGTAAGATATTTTTTGAAAGAGAGGACTCACAGTGAGATAGCAGCCACAGGACACCTAAATCTTTCAGAGAAAGAGAATTTATTGCTCCATAATCAGAAGAAATGAACTCCTTCCTGCCTCACTCAGCCACCATCAGGATTCAGAGGAAGAAGCTGGCACTGACCAGACAGAATCCTGTGTTTGAATGGAATTTATGCATCATGTAGGAGGTGCATGGATATGCAACCGGCTGTTGTTTTTAAGGGTTAATCCTCTGTTAACGTGGGTCCTTTTTCAAGCTTATTTTGTCTAGAAAAGGTACCTGGACTGTCCATAACTCTTTGTTTCTATTGTCTCATATTGTCCTAATCCTAATTTTACAAATTGTTATCCCTCTCATTATATTACTATTTTTATAACCATTTTATTACTATTAAACTTTCAAAATTTTACAAACAATGACTGGTGTTTTTCACAAGCTGCCAAGATCAAAACAAATTCCCTGGGCTTCAGAGCATTCCCATTTGGAGATGCAGTATTTCACTTAATGGCATAATTATGTTTTGGGACTTTTTTAGGGGATTTGCTTTTGTTTGCCTGTGGATTTGGGGTGGTGATGCCCTGGCACAGGGTGCCCAGAGAAGTTGTGGGTGCCCCATCCCTGCCAGTGTTCCAGGCCAGGTTGGATGGGGCTTGGAGCAACCTGGGACAGTGGAAGGTGCCCTGAGGAAAATAACTCAGTTGGGTATTGCTTTGGGGACTTTTTTTGGTAATACTGAACATGGACACTCCTCTTACTGACTAAAAAGAGGCAAGAGAAAAAAAAAAATCTTATAAGTGATCTCATGGTGACAGTGAAAAACAGTATTATGGATTTTGTGTTAACCACACAAAGTCCTGTGCTAAGTGTAAACTGGTAAACGCTGTGGTGTGTGTAAACTTTAAAGGGTCAGAATGAATGTTCTTGGTTTTTTCTCCTCATTATCATATTTTTCCTACCTTGCCCTTTCTCCTTTTTTTTGCAAATTGTCTCTTCACACTCAGTTTTCACCAGTGCCCCCCACTCACGTTTGGGTGCAGGACCAGCTTGGAAGAACCCCCCAGCAGCACCTGCATTTACTCCTGTGGAACAGATTGGCTCAGTGCTCTCGTGAGCTGCTTTTTAAACTATTTTCATTTCTATTCATTGGAACACAACATCATCTTGCTATTGTTGTGTCCATCCTACCAGCACTACACAGGTGTTAAATGCTGAATGAGCATACAGGAAAAAGATC
Source organism: Ammospiza caudacuta (assembly GCF_027887145.1). NCBI lineage: Eukaryota > Metazoa > Chordata > Aves > Passeriformes > Passerellidae > Ammospiza > Ammospiza caudacuta. The sequence goes on along the minus strand of NC_080598.1, from coordinate 60,825,755 downwards.
CTGTTCCCCAGTTAATGGTCTGATTTTCTCTACACCTGTCTCTCATTCTGTTGCAATAATGACACCACAAACTGTTTTCTTCTTCACTGTTCTTTGCTTTCCCTGTATGCCATCCCTTATCATACATTTTATGGTAATTTTTTTATGTTATTTTATAGTTCTGTTTTCATGCTGCTTGAATTTCCTTAAATGTTTAAGATATGGTCTCAGTCAAATAAAGATACGTGGCCCTTGCTTCAATCTTTGCAGTTATCTGACAGGGAAAAAAAAGGGAAAAAAAGGGAAAAAAAAGGGGAAAAAAAAGCTTTTAAGTTTGGAAAGATTTTGTAAAATATGTGCAATTCCTGCTGCAAGAAGGACAGTTTGTAGATACTGTAGATGGCCATGGGGTGGCACATGCAGCCTTGAAAAGCTCTGAGTTTCTGCTGAATTCTTTCCCAGTGGCATTTTGGCATGGTAAAAAACTCCACAAAGGACTCTGGCTACTGGGAATAATTCCCAGACAGGTGTTTGAGGAGAGAAATATTTAAATGTGTCTGATCTTTTCATACACCAATTAGTTGTGTGACTGTCAGTGCAGTGGCTTAGGACTGGTCAGATTTCAACCAAATTTTTAAAAAAAGTAAGGAAGTCTTAAAGGTGATGAAGTATTTATGACACAAATCCAAAGCATACCTGGCCTCACAGGTTCCAGTCCTTATGAAATTATTTGTATTTTGAATTTCACTGGTTTTAAATATTAGCCAGCTACAAATGTCAGATATCACAGTCCAATCACTCTTTTTTTGTTCCTGCCAGAGTATATTTTTTTCATTAATAAATCAATAAACCCAGAATCATTATATAGATAAAATACTTATTTTATTCATATGCACTACATCTATATTAGAATATTCATTTGCCAGACCAAGATGCAGCCTGCCTGTTATTGCACTGACATCACTGTTGTGTTATCCTATCTGCACTCCCAAGCTAGAATTAGAACCATTAACTCTCTTTTCTCCCTCACAAAGGTAAAGTGATAATTGCAAAATCTTTCCTTGGCCACAGCTCTCCAGCTTGTGCAATGAATCAAACCCATCAAGCCAAATACCCAGGAGCTGATTCAGTATTCAGGCCATGGAAATGCCAAGAAAGTGATGCATCTACTTCTGGCAATGGTGGGTATTTGTAGGCTCTCATCAGCATAAAGTTAAGGTTAAATTAACATTTGTATTCTAAACTCATCTTTGACTCTGGGCTGTGTCAGGTTTTTCATTCCTCAGAACACAATCTCTGGTCTGGAGAGAACTGAACAATTGACATAATGACATGAAGCCACATATTTCATAAAATCCAAAGGACAGGCTGATAGTTTAGGTTGTGTCCTATTTTCAGATACATTCCTTTAAAAATAATTTTTCTTTGAAATTTTTGTGCTGAAGTGCATTTTTTCCCACGACAATAACAAGCAAGAAGATTCCTCCTTGAATCTTCTCTGAAAGGTTTGTGCTTGTTTAGTTGACAGAGTGGATGTGAGAGGGGCCACGCTGCTCTTTAGCCATGGGTTAAAAAAAGCAGGTTCACACCTTCACCCTTAAAAACTCACAGTCTTTGAGCAAATAACAATGAGAAATAGAGTTATAATTAACCAGATTCAATCACTGTCATATTTATCCTCTGATATGTTCTGCTTTACCTTATTTTTTGCAAGAAAACAGAGTTCGCTTCAGTAATAATTTAAAATTTTAAATCATTTTAATATCTGCTCTGATACACCCTCCAAACTTTTCAGTGCTAACAGGGAGCAACATCTCTCTCTCTCTGAAGGAACTGGGATTGTTTCTGGGTTCTCAGAAGGGAGGAAATTAAAGCCAATTTGGAAGGTGATCACACCAGAGTATGTGTTGGAATCCAAAATGCAGGGAGCTCTCAGAACTTTGGTTCTGTTCAGCCAAAGCTTAGAATAAACACAGGATTTGATCTGAGGCCTTGGAAGAGGCTTCCAAACTTAGGTGCTAGAAATGAGAATGTGGATTTGTAGTTTAAAGCAGAGACACCTTAAGTTAAGAAGTGGAAAGTTTAGAGTTTTAGAGTTTAAGATATAGAAAAAATAAAAGCAGTTACAAAGGTAAACAAAAAGTTTAGAATGCAGCACTGTAGGTTTGTGTGCCATAACATGATTGGCTAAGAAAGCTCACACTGCGGCATGAGTCCATAAGACAAAATATTTTAGGATTAAGTCAAAAATATAAATATCCTTGTTTGCAGTGTTTTATTGGTCAATAAATCCTTAAAAGGTCTCACAGCTAGAAGTCTTGTGACCCTCTGAGCCATGCAGTGGAGATGTGAGCCAAAGTCACCCTTCCTGTCTATATAAAAGACAAGAAAAACAAATTGCATCATCTAAAAAACTCAGAGGTCCCATCTCTAACTCATTCAAAATTCCTTCTCAAATCCTCCCAAGTATGGGGCAGTTTTGGACAGTGCAGGAAGGGAAGCGCTGCAGGAGAGCTGTCCATGCTGTCAGGATCTGAGCCAGATTTTGCCAGGCTGAGATCTTCATGCTGGAATCTGACAGTTGTTTATTCTGCACAGGGAATAATAACAGCCAAGTTAAACTCCTTTATTGTTGCTGTGTTGTGGGTCCCCAGGACGAGGTGAGAGATGAGAATTGACTCCAAGTTGTCAGAAGGCTGATATATTATATTATATTATATTATATTATATTATATTATATTATATTATATTATATTATATTATATTATATTATATTATATTATATTATATTATATTATATTATATTATATTATATTATATTTATAGAACTATACTAAAGAAAGAGAAAGGAGACATCAGAAGGCTAGAAAAGAATGATGATAAAAGCCTGTGACAGACTCAGAGAGTCTGACACAGCTGGCTGTGATTGGTCATTAATTAAAAACAATTCACATGGAACCAATCAAAGATGCACCTGCTGGTGAGCAACCTCCAGACCACCTTCCCAAACTATCAGATAATTACTGTTTACATTTCTTTTCTGAGTCTTCTCAGCTTCTCAGGAGAAAAATCCTGGTGAAGGGATTTTTCATAAAATATCACAGTGACACTTTATCAGCCTGTGTGAGTCTCTATGGCAAAGATCTCCAATGGTGGAAAGGAATTAAACTGATGGAACTTCACAGAAAAAGATACCTTTAACTCAACATCCTGAAATGATCAGATTTAGTTTAAAAAATTGATATATTTACACTGTTTTGTCCATTTTGGAAATGTGGGCTTCCTTGGGATAGGGGAATTGGGACTGCAGTCATGTGCATTGTGAGAGGTTTGTGTTTGACCAAGAGCTGGTCCTGCAGAACACACTGCTGGATTTTAGTGTTCTACACTGGTATTTGGTACACTTTGAACATGAGAGTTTCTAGATCAGTCAGATTTTCTGACTTGATTTCTATTCATTTCCTAATCAAACTCCTCTCATCTTACACTGAGCATTACATTTATAATTCAATTAAAAAGCAGAAAGTTTGCAGATTTCAAATGCCTTTAATTTTATATAGCTCAAGAAACCAGCATCTGTTTCCTATGTTCAGTATAATTGTGGAAGAAGAAAAGAAAAGCACAGAAAGATTCATTCTGTCTCATGATTTGATCTGTCTCTGATTATGGTGTTTTGAACATGGAACTGACAGTAAAGGTCAGGCCTCAGACTGCTGAAATGAAAAAAGCCCACAATATTTACAGTGTTTAAAGCCAATATTTAGTCAGGTACAAGTGAGATATTTTGTCAAATTTTCAGTTCTGTGAATGCATTATATAACTGCTACTTTGTTATTCAGCTTGGCCCATGACCTAAACCAAACACAAAAGTTAAAAATTAACATTTGGGCTTGATTCTGGTGCTACTTATATTTATTTAACATAACTAGAACTGGTATTTCTCTGCCTTTCCATTATTATGCAATGTGAATTATGATTATTGGGCTGAATCCTAATTGCATTTCTTATTGTGTAAAGGCTAAAAAATTTCAAAGAAAAATATTTTAAAAGGAATGTATCTGAAAATAGGACACCTATTTTCACCTAAACTATCGGCCTGTCCTTTGGATTTTATGAAATACATGACTTCATGTCATTATGTCAGTTGTTCAGGAAAATATTTTCCTTTTTGTTAAATCTGACATCACCAGAATGCAGCCTGAGGAGAAAAAAAAACCAAGACATTTTAGAGGCAATGTTCAGGAAGAGGAGAAGGAGGTGAATAACAATTCTTTTCCTGTTTTAGCAAGGTGCCACCTTTCCAGTGACTCTGTGTTTGCAGTGAGATAACAGGAATTCTCCTCTCTCTTTTCCTAAGGATCTGTTGCCTGTCTCTGCCTGGCTCCACTCTTCCCCTGCTGCTCTCTCATAATGGAAGAGTTGCCAGTTCCTGTCAGCAGCATCTGCTCCCTTCTCTCTGACTCCCCATCTTACCCAGGTCACTTTTATTTCAAGGAGAAGTTAGGGAATAAATCCTCTTCAAAAAACTGAAGAAGAGTCACCACAGCCTTCATGACTTTTCACCATTTCATTCAGTATATATTTCTATTTTTACAGTCTTTTTGTGGTTTAGCAGTAGGACAGTATTTTATTAGCACTCCATCAGTTGAGCTTTTCTCATTTTAAAGGCAGCAATGGAGCATTGGAGAATTTGGCTGCATGTCTGGCAAAATTGTGATTTCTGATCTACTTTTGGCCTGGGTTCTGAGTTTGAGTAGGAGCAGACTGGGCACACTGTGGGACATCTCTAGATTTAAAAACACTCCTAAAGCCTCTCTTCAACTATCCTGAATTTACTTCCTTAAATAATGTCTATGATCAGGTGAGAAATTAAGCTCTAATTCCTCCATAGGGAACATTTAGTAACAGAAATATTCTTGTTTTGTGAGGTGAGCCCACAGGACATGACTAGGCCAGGATGCACATGGGAAGCCGAACCTGGATCATGAATTTGGGATATCAGCAGCAGCCAAAACCTCTGGTGCCTGTTTATATGACCTCCAATTTGAATTACAGCATCAATGTGATATCACTTTATCATCCATCTGACCTTGATGATGGTCATTTCATTGCAACAAATAAAGAAAATACTTCTGAACACCCTGAGTATCCCTCAACAAGGCCCAATACTGAGCCAGTCCTGGGCTCTGGATCCAGAGAGGTGTACTTTAAAATTAAATGTGTCTGATTGCTTTAAGCAAATATTTGGATGTGAATCATAACCTTGTGATCACTTTTGAGGGCAACAGAGGCTTGAACAAAATACACTACCTCAACCTGAGCTGGACCTGTGACCGTGTTCACAGGGGTCTGAGGATGAGGGAAGAGACGAGGATCTGACTCCATGTTTCAGAAGGCTGATTTATTATTTTATGGCATATATTACATTAAAACTATACTAAAAGAATAGAAGAAAGGATTTCATCAGAAGGCTAGCTAAGGATAGAATAGAAAAGAATTATAATAAAGGCTTGTGGCTCAGACAGAGAGTCTGAGCCAGCTGACTGTGATTGGCCATTAATTAGAAACAACCACATGAGACCAATCACAGATGCACCTGTTGCATTCCACAGCAGCAGATAATCATTGTTTACATTTTGTTCCTGAGGCCTCTGAACTTCTCAGGAGGAAAAATCCTAAGGAAAGGATTTTCCATAAAAGATGTCTATGACACTTGACCCAGCTAAAAAGGCCCAGGGAAGACACAAACATTTTACAAAAACACATTACTAACATAGCCAGTCTTGGCATCACACACAACCCATGGCACAAGGTGGGCAGCAGCACTTGGAATTCCTGGGGAAGCATTTTAACATTTGTAGACTTTTAAGTCTGCTCCTCCACATTGTTATTTCTGAGGCTCTGTTGGAATCACAGCAAAGCTCTGGCTCTTGTCACCAATGAGGTGACATTACATCAAACAGAAAGGAAATACAAGTCTAGTTCTTGTATTTAAGTTATATTAGAAATTTTAAACTATTTTATCTCCAAGCCAGCCACATTTTCAACTGAGTGTCACTGGGCAGTTAAAGGCCCTCACTGTGAGAGGCCTCATGGTTGTGTTATGGCATTTTGTTCTCACAGGGCCTTCACTCCTTTTTGCAGTCCCAGCCTAACCAAGTGAATAAAACACAGCATTTCTGCACAGAGACATTTCTGAGACACAATTCCTTTCTTTTCTTTTCTTTTTTGTGGTTTTTTTTTTTTTTTTTGTTGTTGTTGTTTTTTTGGTTTTTTGGGTTTTTTGGGTTTTTTTTTTTTTTGCTTTCTTTAGGACTTAACCATATTGATGCCAGATATCAAAACCAAACCCTGGTTTTAATTCTGCTGCCTCAGCTGCCCTGAAGAAGGGGTGGGAGCAGAGGAATCCCCAGCCCTGGGAAGAGACATTGCCAGCCCTGGGAAGGTGTGTGCACACTGGGAGCCCCTGTTCTGCCTGGATGTGCCTGCAGCAGCCCAGCTGTGCTGGCCCCAGCTTTGGGGACACAGCCAATGCTCAGCAATTTTTCTGACTCTCATTCATCCCTCTTGCCCAAGCAGCTTCTGGAACAAATCTTTCTCTCTGTGCTTTATCCCCCTTGAATGAGTACATTTTAACATTAGTTAAAGGGTTCTGTCAGAATTGGCAGATTTTAACATCAAAAATTTGAGTCATTGAGACACTCTTTAACAAGTTGGGTTTTTTTTTTAATGATCACTTAAATTTTATATTTTATACTACACAGAGTCAGGCCAACTACTTGAACAGAATTACTGAAATAATTTGAGCAACAAGCCAACAGAGGAAACAGAACTCCATTGGGGCACCCAGGATACATCCAAAAAGATGCTGCCTTGTCTATTAGTCCTGTCAGTTAAGTTCCAACTAATCTCTTCAACACATGCTAAGATATAAACAAAATAATAAGAGCTACCAGTTCCAGTCTCTGGTTCTTTATTGCTATTCCTTAAGTATTTATCATAATAAACTTCTCATTTTGCTGTGTTTGTTACCACTTCTTTGTGTCAACAACTCTTGAATATTATAGAACACTAAACAGAAAGGAAATGCAAATCTGTTTCTTGTATTAATTTATATTAAACCTCATAACTGACCAGGGGACTGGAACTTGATGATCTTTAATGTCCCTTCCAACCCAAAACACTTTATGATTCTCTGTTTGCTTTTGGCTTATTTGGTTGTTAAAATATGCCTATGTTTCACTCACAAAGACATTTTTCCTCATGATGTGAGAAGTGTGTATTTCATGTATTATATGTTAAATATAACCTGGGCAGTCCAACATATCTTGTATATATAAGAGAGGTTTGTGGTGATGCTTTGAGGTTTCAGTGCCACATGTAAATCTTTTAAGTATTTTTCATGTATCCTATGATGCTTTCTTAGGGCTTTTTTTGGTATTATTTCTATCTATTTCATAAATGAAATTCCTGGATTACAAAAACAAATACTAATACACCTTTTATATTAGTGAGCTGTGCAAGATGAGTCTGTTCTGAGTTAGCCCCTGTGATTCCAAGGCAGTTTATCACCATCAATGTCACAGAAAATGGGGACAAACAAAACTGGCTCAAAGGTACCTTATCCCACGTGATTTGAGCAAACAACACGAGCATGGATGGCAACAGTGGCTCTGTTGGAATCAGAGCAAAGCTCTGGCTCCTGTCACCAACTAGGAGCCAAACAGAAAGGAAATGCAAGTCTATTACTTGTATATTAATTATATCAGAAATTTTAAACTATTTTATCTCCAAGCCAGCCACATTTTCAGTCACTGGGAAGTTAAAGGCTCTCACTGACCTGAATCAAGTCCTGATTTCTGATTAAGAAGTCACAGAAGCATCACAAAATATTGCAGGATCAAAGATGAACAAGGCTTAATGTTCTGTTTTGTTGCAACATATACCAGGTGCTGTTGAAAAGGAAATCTTCAGGAAAAGTTCTGCACCTGTTTTTACAATGTAAATTTCCTTTTCTGGGTTTTGTGAATACAGAAGCTTTGTCCTTGCCTCTTGCAGTCAGTCAGAAATTAATTATTAAACCCTGATCCTACAAAGATCTTGGCTGGTATCAAATTTTTTATTCTAGCATGATCATGAACAGTCGTGTTCAAATTCTGCTGAGTCCAGAATGCAAGAGTAACTATGTTTGACAACTAGAAAAAATGGAGTGGAAAATCAGAGAATCATAGAATATTCTGGGTTGGAAGGAACTGTAAAGACCATCTTGTTCCAACCCTTGCCATGGGCAGGGACACCTTCCACTATCCCAGGTTGCTCCAAACCCCATCCAACCTGGTCTGGAACAATTCCAGGGATGGGGCAGCCACAGCTTCTCTGGGCACCCTGTGCCAGGGCCTCACCAACCTCCCAGTCAAGGGTTTTTTCCTAATTTCTAATCTAAACCTACTCTCTTTCTGTTTAAAGACATTTATCCTCAATATTATTATCACTTTATATTGCTTATAACCTTCTACAAGTTCCCAAGCTTAATACCATTTGTAAAAAATGAACTGAAAGTTCTGCAACTGATTCATCAACATCCCTGATTGAGAAATGCCTGCTTTAAAAATATTAGCATGTTTAGATTCTTTTCAGTTGCAAAAGAAATACAAAATGTTTTCTCTAACTCATGCAAATTATAAGGATCTCACCATGGTTCTTCCCAAAGGTGTAGAGAAACATTCACTGGAGCTATCTTTCCCTTCTGACTATTTTTAAATCCTTGGACAGGCTCAATCCTACAGCATTGCTTGAATTTCCTCAGGTCCTGACTGATCTCTATGAGCCATCAAATTTTCATTAGCATTTTTAGCTTCTATTCTCAGCAATCTGTGTTTCTCACAACTGTCTAATTCTCACTGCTATCACTTTTCCTATTTTTTATTCACTTCTGCTATAGTGGAATAAAAGAGCCATGGCCTGACCCAGCAGGGCTCATAAATATTTGCTTTCATCTGTAAACTTGAGAGGGTGAAGATGTTTTTAATGTAAATGAGTGTGTATTGATGAAGTATTTAGTGTTTCTGCATCTTTAAACATCTCCTAAACAGCCTTCACATTTTTTATATCAAGTTTCTGTGTCACTCTGGTGACATTTTGCTAGTGCCTGCTTGTAACACATGAAAAATTTCCTTTTTAGAGCATCAAGGCTGTACAGTGGATGTGCTTCTGAGACACACTTGCTTGTTCTTTTAAAGCCAAGATCAAGTGCTTAATTTACTTGCTTCATTTAAGGATTCCAGGAGTTCTAAATGCTCTGGAAGTATTTCAAAGGAGAGTGTCAGTGAAGCCTCAAGAATACTGAGCAATTTTTTAAAGAGAAAGGACACTGGTGGCAAAGGTAATGACAGAACCAGAGTGACTCAGGAAATTGCAGTCAGGTCCTTTGCATTCTCCCCCTGTTCTGTAGAAATTGGCCTTGAGAATTATTCATTAGAACATTCAGCAGCTGTGCTCAGTTTATTTATTCTGCCAATTCTGAACCCAACCTTTTTCTGATGTCACAGAAGTATAATGTTGAAGCATTAATGCTCCTAGCAAACTCTATAAACATAAATTCTCTGCTACATATTTAGCAACACAGTTTTCTAATGCTGACCTTTCAAATATACCCTGCCCTCAAATTTAGAGGCTTAGGAATATTTCATGTCTAAAGCCAAATGAGCTTTGCCATGTGCATGTTGAACCCTCCACACTAATCCATTTCTTGTGATCAGGCAGGATTAAAATTTCAGAGTTCTGCTGAATGCCATTATGAAAAGCAGATTGCAAGGAGAGAGCCAGTACATCAAATTTCAAACCAGCAAGCACTGATAATAACTCTCTGAACATCATCTCTTACCTTAAAAGACCACTTAAAATTATAAACTAATTAAGTAGTTGGTGATGAGCAGCAGGACTATGGGAAACTGGTTTGCTGCAGGAGGGAACCTGGTGTTTGGGTTACCCAGTGCTTTATCAGGTGGGAATTCTCAGGGTTCCTCAGATCAACCACAACAGGTCTCTGCTGGATCCTCCAGTGCCAGGCATTATATTTGAGCCAATATTTGAGCTAGGCATTGTATTTGAGCCAATATTTGAGCCAGGCATTGTATTTGAGCCAATATTTGAGCTAGGCATTGTATTTGAGCCAATATTTGAGCCAGGCATTTTATTTGAGCCAATATTTGAGCCAGGTATTGTATTTGAGCCAATATTGCAGCTGTTCCTTCACAGGGACCATAGGTTTATAACACTCATTCAACTGCTCATTTTCACAGAATTTGTAGGAAGGCAAGAAATTCTGGTCTGACAAATTGGCCCAAAACTCATCCATAGGTTTAAAAATTAGCAGTAAGGCCAGCAGATGGATACTCAGATAGCATAATCCCATCAGCTTGTTTCCTCAGGAAAGTGACCTAGCAAAAAGCCGCAAGACTCAGTGGAGGAAGATCCAAGGTCATCCTAACCTGTTCTGATCCATCAGCTGAAATCATGTTAATCTGCCCAGTATGAAAGGTTAAAAGCTGCTCTGTCAGTTCGATTTGTTATTAGAACATAGAATTGCTAGAGGAAAACACATTTCTGCTGATAACTGTAGCATTTCATTCCGTGTGCATTAGGGAATTCATGTTTAGAAAAATTGCCAGGAAAATTAATGCTTTAGCATATGTCATGTATGGTTTGTGACATCAGAGAGAAGGGACTCATAAAGGGTGCAGTAAATACTTAGGAAAAGAAAATAATACAGCCAAAAATGTTCTTTGGTGATTAAAAAGCAACCTAATACCGATTATCAAAGTGATTGTCTTACAGACTACCTAGATACAATACTTGATGATTTGGGCCCTGACAATATAATCTGAATTTTTTTGATTGAGACTCTGTGATCTTTTCTGTGTTGAACAATGATTGCTAACACACCATGGTAGTATGGGAAGTGGGGAGTCCCAGTGATTATAGTCAGGGTCCCCGACTGCCTTACCTTTACAGGGAGCTTCCTGCCAGGTGTACAAAGTCAGATCCTGTCTAAGAAACTCATTTCACAACCAGGACAGCAAAATACATGTTTGGTATCAACATTTGTATGTTTTCTGCTCACATTTGTCTTTTTTTTTTTTTTTTTTGCTTAATTCAGAACTGTGGAGGTGGTGTTTGCAGATCAGTTTGGAAATGTCTGCAGTGGGAATTTATAGAACAACAATTTCATGTCTTTCACATTTAATCTTTCTCCCTAATGCCAAGGGGGATTCATAACACAGTCTTGTCTATTTTTTTTAATAATACCAATGATAAACTAATTTCCTTTGATTGAAAACAGTCTTTAATCTCCTTTATTATCCTGTTGTTTGTGGGTCTTGTAACAACAGCAATCACCCATCACCAAGCTGATTGCAACGACTCTTTCCCTTTTACAGTTCTGTTGCAGCAATCTGATCCAAAATCAGTGAATTGCACCAAACTTTCCTAAACTGACCAATCATCCCCCTAAAGACCAGATTCCCAAATCAGGAGAGCGTAACTGGCAGCTTTGCTAATGTGTTAGCAGAGGAACATTCTGTTTGATTAACTGTGTTTCCTTTTTACATGGCTTATGGCTGAGCTACAGTCAGATTGAATCAATACTGCCTGGACAAAAGCTCCCAAATCAGGTAACAAAGAGGGAGCAGCTGTGCTCAGAGGTGCCCTTGTGACTGTGGACAGCAAGGATGTGACAAAAGGAACAAGTGCCATCAGCTTTTAAAATAGACTTTTATCTGTCCTGTACTCCATGGAGGAGGAAGGAGGTGCCTCCAGTGTCAGCAGCTTTGGATTTCCATTTTTTACCTCTTCTGAGCTTGAAGAAACCCAGTGGATTGCTGGTTTTGTTTCTTTGTTTTTCACACATATGGCATGTGGGGCATCACCTTGTTGCCTTTTCTTAGCTAAATTCTTTGTGAACAGATTGTTAGGCCACTTCTTCATCCTACCAACTGTGCCAGGCTGCCATCACCTGTATTCTGGATCCTTTTTTGCATAGGGTGCCAGGCATACGTTCATTTTTCACCTTTCTGCAAAGGATTTCATTCTGAGCAAAGGAACCACCTGTCCCTCTGCTGCTTTGATCTAGGAGATTTTGTCCACGTGTATCCAATCAGTTTGATCACTGATATTTTGTTTTCCTTCCTAAATTTGTAACACATCACACAACAAAATTTTAGAAATATATGTTTGGATGGTGAGAAATATATTGAGATAGTATTTCAGTCCCTTGAGCCTGACCTGTGAAAACTCAGCTGTCTTACACTGTGTGATGTTCTGATGGCAGTCACAACTCCTTGTTAGAATCAATGACTTCAGTCAGTTCAGATTACTGCACCTTTTATGAGCACAGAGAAGGCTTTTTTTTTAGATTCATCCAAAGCTCTTCTGCAGCACTGTGTGCAGTCTGAGCAGTCCTTCATCCTGCCATTAAACCTCCTTCCCTCTGCTCATTCCATAAGTGAAATTCTTTTCGTCATCCTCCGAAGGATTCGGCCGTACTCCCTTCGTCTTCTTTCTCCCATCAATGTTGGATCTGCCTGTGTCCTAAAAAGCATTTCCAAATCACCTTTCAGCTTGCATTTCTCATCTGGGCACTTTTTCAGGGCTGAAATTTCCGGGAGCTGTCAGGATTCATTGGCTCATTTCTGTATACATAAGGCAACATCCACCGTCCAATTCAGCTTCATCGACTCAGACAAGCCTCGCAAAGTCACCACGCAGAATTCCCTCCATACATTGCTCAATTTTATAGAAGTAAGAGAGGCAGAGCTTCAGAAAATCCCACAGAACCCAGTTGTTCTCTGCATCCTTCTCAGGACTTCACCCAGCTCTTCTTGCCTTCACTCTTTTTATATGTTCAGCAGCTGGAGGGTGGGAAAAACATGAATTTGTTTTCAGATTTTCTGGGGAAAAGGGACACGGACAGAAGCACCCATGAATATGGGCTGTCTGGCCATTCAATCACAAATTTCTGTGCTCATTTTGTGAGTCTGTTTCCTCATGGGAGATGAACATTCCTTACACAGACTGGTCTTGAAATAATTGTTCAGTAACTGTGGGAAGACCCCTCTTGTTGATGGAAAATGGTTTTTTCACTCTAACACCTTCAGGCTTCCTCTCCTTTCTTTTCTTAAATAATGAGAAAATGTACCTTTCTTAAATATGCCTGAAACCTGGCTGATGTTCCCAAATTTAGTGTAACTCAACAGAAATATTCCATTATGTTTTTCAGACAGCTTCTCAGAATGTGACTTGCTCAGAATCACTGATTAAAACAGCTTTTAGCTCAGTAGCTGCTATTTAAAAACATTTAAGTCAATACTGAAATGGAAATTATTTCATTATTACTGTATGACATATATAAAATTGACATTTTTTCCCCACAAAGGCAGCACAAAAATATTTAGTAAACACCTACACCTCATTTCAGATTTATTGATGCTTCTGCCATCTTCTGTTAGTAATAGTACAGTAATATTGTCCAGATTACTTCTAGTATAGATACACACTCAAATTGTTTCCCCCTTTCCCTTTTCTGTGTTTGTTCTTTCCATCTTTTTCTTTTTAAAAAGTTTTTACTTCTATTTTTTTTTTTTTTATTTATTTTTCCATTTATTCTACCTGCTTTCAATTTCCCACTATGTGGATACTTCCCTCTTAATGACTGTTGTTTTCTTTCTCAAGTATGAGGTATTCTAGGGACAAAAAATGTGTCAAACACTTCCCAGATCCTCCTGACTCTTTCTCCAGAAACTGAATTAGCCCAGCCTTGTTGAGATAAGCCTGTGTAGTAAAGTATGCATAGTACATATTTACACACCTTAACACAATTGAATATTGCCTATCAATGTACATTTTGGATGTTGTTTTGTGTGTGATGTATGAATGTAACCATCTCATGTCCTCTACCTGCTCTACAATCACCAATATTTAGCAGTTTTGTGGAAATTGGGGTTTCCAAGCCCATTTTTGCATTGGCTGGGTCATAAGGAAGAAGCAAAGGTAAAATGAGAACTCTTGTTTGTTTCTCTTTCTTATTAACCCATTAGCTCATGCTGCCTAATTACAGGTCAGACAGAACATACAGGAAGCTTTCACAAGCAGATGAGTGGAACACTGCATGTTGATTTATTTAGCCCTGCTGTCATTCTACTGTTGTGACAATACACACAGAAATCACCAAAAAGGTCCCTTCCAACCCAAACTATCCTATGATTCTAGAAGTATTTTAGTAAATTAAGCAGCAGTTTACAGCTCTTTTCATGGCCCCAGACTTCAATGACCAGAGGGGTGGGTTTATTTATTTGTTTGATTTTCATGGTCTGGATGCTGAAGCTTTAACCTATCTTCCACAGACTGGGACTGCATATATGTAACATTTACACCTCCAAGTAATAGGTTTAATTTTTCAGCACATCTCTTTTATAATATACAGATATAATTCCCACAAAATCTGTGCCAGTGATGAATCAAATTGCAGTCATCCATATGTACTCTTCACAATTACACATATAACCAATGCCAATCATAATGATTGACCTGAGCCTTGTTTCTCAGGATGCCCAGATTTTATTTAGGAAGATATTTTGTTCTAAGTAGAGATGGCAGACAAATGAAATCAAACACATTGTCATCCACTGTCACTGAAGTGGTTCAAAACAGCACACAAGCAATTCAGAAAGCTCATGAGTGGCTTTTGCTGAGGTAGAACCACTGATCATTGCCTGTGTTTTGACAGCCAGCAAATGCTCAAAAAAGGATGGGAGCTGCCTACCAGCCTCTTGAACAAGTAAAATAAGTGTTGTTCAGATACCAAGGACAGTATTAATGCAACCTATAATGGGTCTCTAATGCAGTTATCATAGCATTAAAATAGATTTTTCCCCCATCTAGATAAAATTACTATAGGAACCTCAAGGTTTGTAAAGTCAGAAAAAATATAAGGTATAAGTTAATTTTTGAGGTTTCATTTTTGCTCTCTTTTTGTTGTCTCCTTTGTAATTAGAACTGTTATAATGATATGATTATAACAAAATTTTTTAAATTTCAATTATTAAAGTGTTCTTACCTCAACTCACAGATTTTACCTTTTTCTCTTATTTCTCCTTGGAATGGGGTGAAACAATGAGTGGTGGCAACTTAATTGCTGACTGGGGTTAAACCAAAACATGATGCCATGCAACTACATCCACATGGAACAAGAAGAGAAGGAGCAGAAATACCCCCACTTTCACAGGGTATCTGCATCTGACTTTTTTTTAATGAAAGTTTTTAATAACTTTTCATGAAAGTTATGTCTTTTTTTCAGACATAACTTACTGTCTTGCCTCATAATGTTACTGCATAATGCAGTTTAGCAATTTTGCCTGAATGTTTGAAACTGTAATTTCAAGGTGCAATATTCACCCTTAAAACTTCCCTGACCATCTTTTCTCAGTAAGTGGGACTCTACTTTATCTTCTTGATGATCATCACCTACATGGCTATTTCCAACTTTAACTTGGTAATGCAAGAACATATTGCCTTGTCTTGAAAGATGCTATTTTTTCCCATCTTCTTCCAGAAATAACACAGAAAATAATCTATATTTATTGCTTTGCCACAAGCCTGTTGGTTTGAGCCAGCTCTCATTGCTGCTCCTTCATTATTGTGATACAGTCCTCCCTTTGCCCATTCTTCTTTTTGAGAGTGAGGTTGTGCCCTACCTCATGAGCATGAGCACTGCTACTGGTCATCAACACCCCTTTTTGCCATATTTCAACCTTTTTGGTGACAAGGAGCTGCCTGGACCTTATTTCTTTACTCCAGACCTTGCCCTGAAATTCTCACTGACTGTGAAGCTCAAAAGAAACTTCCCAACAGTTGGGCATCTGCTGGCCACTGCCTGCCACGCTGACCAACTTCATTGCTCATTATCTTCTTGTGCTCACCCATCTGCCAGTCTGTCTGCATTCACTGGGTGTGCCTCATCTCATTTTACAGTATAGATTCACTGCAACAGAGATTTTTACAGGGGTTCACTGCTAGGTTTCCTAAATACAAGAATAACAGCAACGGAGAGGAGGCCAGCCCAGCACATGTCTGCTGAGAACAGAAGGGTCATTGTCCCTCTAGTCCACTTTATCACTGAGACCCCACTCACTGAAACAGCTCATTGTCCCACAGCAGACCTGTAGTTTTGTATCACAGCGTGAAACTTCAATGGAGATTTGTTTGATGAGTGGAATTCCTTCCTTCCAGCTTAAAAGTAGCAGTCATTTTAACATTGGTTTATCCAGAAGGATCCACTGAGTAATGAGGAGATGTGGAGTCTGTTCCCACTTTGTGTTCTGCAAGCCAATTCTCTCAGTTTGTCTCAGTTTTGTGTTTGTGAAGCACAGAAAGAGTTCTTTTACAGATCTGAAACACAAGTATTGAGGATGATGAGAAGCATCAGTACAATCAGTTTTATTTTCACATCCTCATCAACCTGTTCAACTTTTCCTAAAATGTTTAATGATGAAGCTGATATATCCATACCTGTATTCACAGATGTAAAGCTGAAAGAGGGCAGGTTTAGATTAGAGATAAGGAAGGAATTCTTCCCTGTGAGGGTGCTGAGGCCCTGGCACAGGGTATCCAGAGCAGCTGTGGCTGCCCCATCCCTGGCAGTGCTCCAGGCCAGGCTGGATGGGGCTTGGAGCACCCTGGGATAGTGGAAGATGTCCCTGCCCTTAGCAGGGAGTGAAACAAGATGATCTTTAAGGTCCTTTTCAACCCAAACCATTCTTGGATTCCATGGTTCTATAATAAGAAGCTCTACCAGTATACACCTACAGCACAAAGATATTATATTTCCAATTGACTCCTTAAATTTTTTACTGCTAGGGTGCTGTCCCCATGCTCAACCACATCTAAACTGTTGCTGAGCTGGAAATGCTTCTTGATGCACTAAATCTCATTTCTTTGCTTCCCACACCTATGCCTTCATTGTACAAACTTCTTTGTATAAATTTCTTTGTATATATCCTTGTATAAATTTATATAATATAATATATATATAACATATAACATCTAATATATAATATGATATTAATATATTATATGTTATGTATTATATATTATATAGTATATAGTATATAGTATAATATATTATGTTATATATAATAACTATTAAATTATTTATTATTATTGTATTATAGTATATTATATAAGACATAAATATTCTATTTATAACATATAATATTATTCTATAATAATATTATTATATTATAAAATTATTATATATTATAATAATATACAATAATAATATTATATATTATATTATATTATATTATATATTTCTATAATATATAATGTATAATATATTATATATCATAATATCCTTGTATAAATTTCTCGCCATAAATATTTTACTGCATAAATAAAACCCTTTAGCAGGATGTTATCTTCTAGCTCCTACCAGAACAAATACTGTGATTTGGCAACGCTTCACTGCTTTGCCAAACCTCAGTTTCCACATTGGTAGGAGGTCACTGCTGAAACCAGGTAGATTAAAATCCATGCCCACTCAGGCTCCATCTCAGACCCTCATCTGTCAGAAATGTGTGAGCACAGATCTCTGTCTGGCTGCATCAATATCTCTGTTTGCAGACTCAGGGCCTTCAGGAGTCAGCAAACCCCATTTTCCCACTTGAAGCCACAATGCTTGTACACAGAGTTCAAAGCACTTTCGGATTGAGCCATTTCATGTGTAAATGTTCTGTTGCAAAACTGACCCGTGCTTTTATTCATTGGACATCACTTAAATAAAAACATGGCAGGATGAGTGAGTAAAGCAATAGAAGCATGTTCAGACTCTATCTTCAGAGAAGTATCTGGTTTATATTCAGGTTCAGTGAAGATGTTATACCTCATTAGCTACAACAGAACTGAGCCATTTTCTCATTAGATCATCCAAGTGGAACAACACAAAAGATTTTTTGAGTTTGTCAGTTGCATTTTAGTTGTGCTTTTTAAAGTGCTTGCTCGAAAGAAAGAATTGAAACCTTATGGTGTTGCTTAAGCTCAAAAAGTACTTTTGATCTTAAGCTTCAAAAGAGATTTTTCCCAGCAGAATAGGCTGGCACTTTATTTAGTACCAGGTTCGGTAGACACCAGAACACTCTGTACATAATAATATTTTCTTGTGTCATGCTATTGATTAAATCTCTTTTAATGCTGTCACTGCCAAATTTGAGATGATTTACAGTTCTTTACTCACAAGAAGTTGACCTTTACTGTTTATATTACTGCAAAGCCAAAAAGACTTTTCTATCCTAAAGACTATGATACAGAATCTTTATTGTTTGGGGGAGATTTTTTCTTTTCTAATGAATCATTTTCCAGTTGCAAACTCACCAGGGGACTCTGGATTTCCTGGAATACCAGCAAACTTTACAAGACATAATCCTCTCAGAACAACAAATGGGAACCTGAATGAAAACATTTACCATTTATTTGGCTCTGATCTTATACTTGCTCATGAACATCAAGAGAGTCTCCTCAATAATTCAAACGAAAGCAAACATAAATAAATAGGATTACAGATTCCTGAATACTTAACACAGTTACACTCCTTCAGGTTACACTTCTTGATTACACCCTTCCCATCCCTGGAAGTTTTCCAGGCTATGTTAGCCAGGGCTTGGAGCAACCTGGGATAGTGGAAGGTGTCCCAACCGTAGCAGAGGGTTAGAATGAGATAATCTTTAAGATCCTTTCCAACCCAAACTATTCAGTGTTTCTGTGATATTCTGGATATTTAACACAGTTATGCTCTTTCATGCTACGAATTATATGGTCATATAGAGCATTTTTAAGAAGTTCAATTTTATCTTTCCTGGGTATTTTGCAAAACTGTAACTTTTACACAACCTTCCCTGAGCTGGAAAATGTGTTTTCTGGAAAAATATATATCTTTCTTAGTTCTTCACCCTTGGATGGACCTTCCAGATAGAAGAATAAGCCTTTCAATGCTTTCACAAGCTTTGAGGTTTTTGTTGTTTGGTTTTTTTCCTTTTAATTTATGAACCAATTTCAGACTGTAAATTAAAGTTTTAACTATCCTAGGAACTGAAAAGAAATTATGAAAACATTGTTCTGGTGAGGAAAATTGAGAAGAAAAGAAGGATGCATGCTGAACTTGGTGACTGGCAGCTGGGGAGGCCACGCAGGGATAATATCCGTGTGCATTTTGTGTTACAGATAAGCCTAAGAACCCAGGAATTACAACAAATAATCTTTGAAGCATCCATGTGGAAAGAGTACTTGGGCAAGCCAAAGGAGCAGCAAGTAATCTTCTAAACCATTTGGTGCATCACAGTGCTGCAGCTCAAACCAGCCAACTGCACAATCCAGGCAGGTGAGGCTCTTGCCAGCCCCAAACTTTCTGCTTTCTTCATTTTGGGGTTTTTTGGGATGGGGGGATGCAGCCAAAGCACTTCTCTTCAAACATTACTTTCCTTCCTCTATTTTCTTTATCTCATTTTCCAGAGCACCAATCCCATATTTGCTCTCTTTCTCCTGATAAAACTTGCAATGCATCTAAGAAAACATTTGGACAACAATTAAAAATTTTGCAATTAGAACAATGACTGCACTATAAAATGGAGCCAGCTGTTTAACTGAAATAAGCTGATATCTCCCAAATCCATGCTTAATCCTTTTCTATCCCTAACTCAAGACTTTGCTTTTTTGTTTATTTGTTTTCTGTTGCATGAAATCTAGTTTTGCTTAGCAATTAAAAATATTAAGTATGGAAGCAGAAGTGCATGGGTAGAACTCTTACTGTATTTATATTTATAGTAATATTTATAGTTAAATATTTTATAGTTAAGATAGGGTTAATATTATAGATACCATGTTAAAGAATATTATGAACAATAATTATGATACAAACAGCAGAATTTTGCTATTACTGACTGTTAGAGGCTGGAACCAGTACATGATTGAGTTTTACACCAACATTTATCATCATATCAAATGTTTCTCCACAACAGGGATATGAACAAACCTGGAACTCCAACTTTTACATTTCCATCTTGATTATTAATATTTATTACCTGGAAAGATTTCCTCAAAATCAGATGTGTAAGCCAGTGAGGTGATTCCTTATTCTGCAAAGTTGCATTTCATGTAAGATTAATCACAAACATTTTTCTTAGATATAGTTCATGTATTATTATATTTATACACCACATATAAGCTGTAATTTTTCTTTGCTAGAAATTTAAAAATTGTATGCCATGTTTGCCAATGAAAAAGTGATAGTTAAGGTCTTGTTCTCAAAGATGTTTCTCCACTACCAGCTTCAGCTGGTGTTTACGTAAGCTCAGTGGGTGTGGTATTTTCTGGGGTCCCCTGTGGCAGGAAGGAATGAATCTGACTCCATGTTCTTAGAAAGCTAATACATTATTTTATGATATTGTATTATATTAAAGAATGCTATACTAAAACTATATTGAATAATAGAGAATGGATATTTACAGAAGGCTGAGATAATAATGAAAAACTGGTGACTCCTTCAAGAGTCTCAACCCAGCCTGGCCATGATTGGTTATAAAGTTAAAATAATTCACATGAAACCAATCAAACAATCACCAGTTAGTAAACAATGTCCAAACCACATTCCAAAGCAGCCAAACACAGGAGAGGCAATCAGATAATTATTGTTTGCATTTTTCTCTGAGGCTTCTCAGCTTCCCAGGAGAAGAAATCCTGGTGAAGGGATTTTTTAGAAAATATCATGGTGACAGTGATGGGAGTAGTTTCCACAGGAACATGACTGACACCACCAAACCTCTGGAGGGGAAGCACTTTAAATAAACCTCATTTAAACAAAGGAGGGCCATGCTGACTCAGATGTGGCAGATGAGAAGGCAGTGGCCAGAGGAAGTGACATTATTCAGCATGGCTGATTTATGCAGAGCTCAATGCCCCAGCTGGCCCCTCCACTGCACAGATCCTGTTACAGGTACTTCTCTCAGCTACTTAAAACATGGGCTTTTCTGGCCTTAAGCAGCACCTATTAATTTTTCTCCATGTTTTAACTGATCCTCATACATTTTTTTAAAATTCCAACACATGGAGACCATGTATTTTGAAGCCTGTAGATGAGCTGCTGCAGCAAGCATCCTCTGTCAGTAGTTTTGTTTGCATTTCCTCCCATGCCACAGCTGCTCTTTGATCTTTTCTCATATCTCTTCTTTCCCCATACCTCTCAGCCTGTTGTAACTTTACAATTCCATGCTTAGTGTCTGGGGGTTTCCAATTTAACAATGTTTGTTAATTAATCCAACATGCTAAAATAATAAGAAGAACAGCACAAAGGCACCTGGACAGTAAAAAAGAGAACAACAAAATGTTTGCCTTTCACTAAGCAACACAAGTCACATCATTCCAGACCAGACAAAGGGATGGTTTAGGGCAATTGAGACATTTTTTTTAATCTTTCCCCTCATGGCATCTCTTTAGGCAAAAATAAAGCCATTCTGGTGTCTGGACAGCCTAAATCTTATTTACTGTGGTTAGATTGCTTGGAAATATCATCTTCCCTAAATTTATTAGTTGACATATTTGTAGCATCTTTTAAATTTATTACTGATATTTACTTATTCATTTCTATTTACAATTGACTTTATTAAAAGGGAGAAATCTCGCACACAACCCTTAAATAAAAATGAAACAAAAATGCTGTTAGTCATCACAGTTCATTGTTTCTGCTTACTGGATCTGTTTTTAATCAGCATTTATCTTTTAAACTTCAAGGAAGATTCACTGATGCATCAAAGCAGGAAAACGAAAGTAATCATTTGAACTAATTTTTTTGTTGCATTCCAGCCCCCAAAACCATCTGAACCCATGCATTTCTCCTTTAGTCTTTGGTGCAGTTAACTGAATTTTTGTCCTCAGCTTGTGTGTTGCCTAAATAATCATATCACTTGTGCATGATTTTTAATTACAACTTAAATTTACTGCAAGATAATGCAAGTGAATTCTATGTATAATATATAATATAATATAATATAATATAATATAATATAATATAATATAATATAATATAATATATCATATCATATCATATCATAGAATATAATATAATATATACATGGAATATGCATGTTCTATGTGTATTCTACATACATAGAATACATTCTAATATATAATATTAGTACAATGTATATTTGTATTATATATATATTATATATATATAAATTTATATATATTTTTATATATATAAGATTTTATGTATATAAAAATTTAAAAGTTTAAAGTGTTTTCCTTTGTTGTGATCAAAAGAAATAACCCACACAGGAAGGTGAAGCTCTTAAAAGACAGAATTTCACCTCACTGTTCCTCAAAAAGTAACAAATGCTTGAATTTTACCTTTCTATTGGAGAGATGATAATGAGCTCTTTAATATACAAAAGCATGCACTGTTTAATGTACAAAAGAAGAAATTTTCTTATTTAGTATAACAATTTTCTTTTAAAACTGGGGTCCCCACTACAGTCCCCAGCTTAAAAGGGAGCATCACATTTGTCTGCTTGTCTGAATATTAAGAACTTCCAGGCTTCATTTTGTTTTGTTCTAAATATTTTAGTTGTAAATTATATTTCAGTAGAGGGGAAATTCTAGCAAAAAAAAAAAAAAAAAAAAAAAAAAAGGATTTTTAAAAGGATAATTTGGACTCAAATGGAAACACCTGTGTTTTAAGATTGTTGGGATTTTATCCTTTGGTGGCATCAGGGAGGAGGTTTGGACTGAGTCACTCCATGCACCAGAGGCCTGTGGATGAGAGGGGTAATGAGATAATTTGTTATTATCTGTGGGATTCCTTCAGGACCCCTCCTGTTCCAGCTGTGCCCCAGTACAGTGCTGGTTTCATGTGCCACAACTGGAACAGGCTGAAAACTTTCTGGTTAACCAGAGAAATCAACAAGCTGGAGCTAAAAGATGCAAGAGGATGCTCAGGAACCACCAATGGCACATTTCTATACTCTTTATTCCTGTTTTAGGGAAGCAAATTCAGTATTTCATCTTGTTTGCAAATAATCTTTCTAAAACAAATAAAGTTCTAAAGATGCTTCAGAGGGATGTACTGAGGTGGATGGTGAAACCCTGGCTTGTCTGTACTAGCAGCAGAACTCCAAGTAAATTAACAAATTCCTGCTTTCATCCATGAACAGAACATATTAAAGTTATTGTCATGGGGGTACATGATAGGACTGAATGTGATGTTATTAATATATTAAATAAGTATTGTTATATTTATTGCTTCTCTAAATTAATAGGTATTTTTAATAACAAAGTCTCTGTGGTGTAATGTGGAGTTGTTTATAGCCTCCCCACCTAAATCAAACCTAAGTGTCAAAAGAACTGCAAAAAATGAGAGAAATTCTGGGGGAAAAAAATTTTTCTGAGCATTGCTCCACAGACTTAAGTGGTGTTACCAAAGGGACAGTTTGGGCATTTGTACTTTCATTTTAATACAGTGATTGCAAATGCATAATGAATATGAAATATCAATTATGAAAAGAAATTATTTAATTCAGTGAAGCAACCATTTACACATACGCAGAGTACCTGTGGGACTCAGAGATGCCTTTGGTTTGTTCTCTTTTCAGTCACCCTGGCAGAAATCAGCAATAAAATATAATAATTTAGTTTACAATAAGTCTGATTAAATATTATTTCTTCAGATTTGCACTGGAAAAAAAATGGAGAGCAGAATCTGATCTCTCCCATTTTACTGCATAGTGGGTTGGTCTATTTTCCAAGAGCTTCATTATCTAACTTAATTACCCTTCTTTTTTCCTGACCTGGTTATGATACAATGAATTTTCATGCAAAGCTGAGGAAGGAAATAAAATATAAGTCCACATCAGCTCAAGGTTTTATGCCGGTACATTCACTGTGCAACACTTTGTTTTGCTGTTCGGAAGCAGTTTAATAAAAAAAATTGCTACTTTGTTAAAATAAATGGGCTTATTGTATCTGTAGAGCCTTTCTCACATATCTGTATGTGTGAGGTGATGTCAAGGATAACAATGAAAGGACATCTGAATGTAATTATGGACTTTATTATTCCATCTATTTTTAAAAAATACATTTCACTTTTCATATTTTATTTTTTAAAGTACAGTGTTTTGGGGTAGAGTGTGTAGTGTTTTATAGGGGTTTAAAATACTTACTGGTGTACGGAACTGTAAACATGTACCTGCTGATTTCTAATAAAATTGTAAGTAGTTTAAAAGCAAATGTGGATAACTTAGTATGAAATTAAAATTCTTAGAAGACTTTAGAGAGCTATAATATAATACCTTACTTCTAGATTTGATAAATCTTTCATAGCATTCACTTTGCATATCAGATCAAATTCAATTATTGAATTCAATTTTAAGGGTTTTTTAAATCCAATAATTTGAGTTCCTAAGCTCAATTCAGAAACCAACATCCCATTTCTAATGAGCGCATTATTTATTCTTCACAATTAACACCATA
Source organism: Ammospiza caudacuta (assembly GCF_027887145.1). Lineage (NCBI taxonomy): Eukaryota > Metazoa > Chordata > Aves > Passeriformes > Passerellidae > Ammospiza > Ammospiza caudacuta. The sequence goes on along the minus strand of NC_080598.1, from coordinate 60,801,209 downwards.
TACTCAATTTATCAGTATCATTCCTTGTTCCTCCGAGGTGATTTGAAGGACAGGTTGGTATTAATTACACTTTTAAATACCTATAGAGTGTAGATGCTCCCGAGTTCTTTGTCTGTGTGTGGTTCGCAGGGCAGCCACGAGGTGTCTTTGTTGTACCACTGAATTTCCACTGACCCAGCACAGCCCTGAGGAACGAGGGCTGACCCACCTCAGCCGGGATGGGGCAGATTTGTAACAGGATAAATCGAATATTTAAATCCCATTCTTTACATTTTGGGTTGGTTTGGGTGCAGAAAACTTGAATCACGCTGGTCACTGCCTGGCTGTCACCCAGCAGCAGATTCCAGGTGTTCCTGTGAGCCAGAAGGATGGGAACACAGTTTGTACCCCCAAAGGGAGCCTGAAAGAATGAGCTGAATGTAGCTGAGGTAAGCAGAGAAACAGCTCAAAACAACAGGAGACAGTCCCTTATGAGTCCCTGGTTGTGAAAGTGCTGTGTGGAAGAAAAAGAAGAGTAAAACTCCTCATTGATCATTAATTAATTAATCATTATGCATTCGCAATCATTGTATTAAAATGAAAGTACAAATGCCCAAACTGTCCCTTTGGTAACACCACTTAAGTCTGTGGAACAATAGAATAATATTTTTTTTCCCAGAATTTGATGCCTGTGGCTTTGTGTTACTGATCTGTGCGCAAGGGCAGTTCCAGTCCCACAGGGGTAAAACTGGATTTTAGGGCAAGACTTAACCATTGGCCTCAAGTGGGGTAAGGAGAGAGGAAAGGGCTGAGTGAGCTCACTTGTCTGAGCAGGGTTTTGCTCTTGTGCTCTCTGTGTAATTCTGAACCCTACAGAAAGATCCTTGTATCATCCTGAGTAGAATTATCCTAAAGCAGCCAAAATTTCCCAAGGTCTTGGATTTTCACTGTCCTGCTGCCTCCTCCTGAGAGGGAGAGCACTGCCTGTTGCAGGGGAAGAGCTCCCATCTCCTTGGGCTGCAAAAGCACAGTGTGGTAAACACAAAATCAGAAATATTCCTGTGCCCCCTGCTTCTTTTTGATTCTCTGAATTTATCTGTGCTTTCATTCACTTAAACTTATCTATTGTGCGTAACATTCTTTCAATTTCCCACCTCTGCCAATAGCCAGGGCTCCTCTGAGAGCAGAATTTTATAATGGAAGCCTAGTTTGCTTTTGGAGGCTAACTGCACTCCATTAGAACACACTTTCTGTCTCTCTTGGTGTAGCAAAAAATTTCCCTTTTGAAAAATAGTGTCATTAAACAGAGTTAAATGCTGAAGTACCATAAATATACAGGGCACTTGCATTACAAAGGTTTTAAAAGAGATATCTTTATGTCTAGAACACACAGGTACAACACTTCATCTTGTATGTGTGTCCCAGGAAATATAGAGCATGTGAGAACTTTCTTAGCACTTGGCTGTTGTCTCCCAAATGAAGTTGAAAGATTGAAAGAAGGGACATGGTGGGCTTGACAGAGCTGGGTTAATGGCTGGACTCAATGGTCTTAAAAGTCTTTTCAGCCTAAATGGTTGTATGATTTTGTGTTGTAATAACTTTTGGTTGCTCTTGGTTCACACAAAGAAGAGCAGTGCAGCAAAAGGGCTGCAGGACACAGACAGAAACCTTGAGGCTGTGGTGCTGTCGCAGGCATCTTTTATGAAAAATCCTTTCCTTAGGATTTTTTCTCCTGAGAAGCTGAGAGGCCTCAGGAACAAAATGTAAACATTGATTATCTGCTGCTGTGGAATGCAACAGGTGCAGCTGTGATTGGTCTCATGTGGTTGTTTCTAATTAATGGTCAATCACAGTCAGCTGGCTCAGACTCTGTCTGAGACACAAGCCTTTGTTATCATTCTTTTCTATTCTATTCTTAGCTAGCCTTCTGATGAAATCCTTTCTTCTGTTCTTTTATTATAGTTGTAATGTAATATATATCATAAAATAATAAATCAAGCCTTCTGAAACATGGAGTCAGATCCTCATCTCTTCCCTCATCCTAAGAGCCCTGTGAACACGGTCACAGTGGTGCTGTTTCTGTGTTTCTGCCTTATCAAACACTGGCTTGCTGGTATAAAATCCAACATTATTATAAGATTCTGTAATTGATGTTGGAGCACACAGGATGATGGATGTGTTCTCACCACCACAGGGTTTGTCTGTTCAGCACAGGCAGTTCCACCACCACCTTTGCAGTGTGCAGACATCAGTGGGGTACCACCACCACCACCACTTCCAAACCTGACTGTGCAGACCCAGACATAAGTGGCCAAACAACCACAAACAGTTCAGCAGGAAAACCACCACGAGCTGACTGACAAGACAAAGGATAAACCTGCAAGTAAAACCCCAGACAAGGGTTTAAAGGCTTGCAACAGAGGCATGATCAGTCCTTTGGCTGGATGCACCCGGGATTGCCTGCATTTACTCACCAATCTCTTCTGTGGGAAGAATCTCTGAAAGAAGCAGGACTGAGTCTGGCCCTGTGAAGTGCAATGGGGCTAACACAAAGTTTTGATCCAATATTCGCATTGAAACTAATGTTTTACCTGATAGAAGAAGGCAGAAAATGACCCTGGGTTTTTTGTGACTCCTGATCTAAGGAGCAGTGAAGCCTCTCTTTAGTACAGACACACTGGCATCCAGGCTTTCTGCACAGATCTGTAAGACACAGAGAGTTTAGAGCCTGCAGAGCACAGACGGATCTGCTACAGAGGCCTCACTTCTCTGTCCCCTGGGTTCTGCAGTCTGTGTCTATTCCCACTTCGTTTAACTTTGTATAGAGCTGACTGTCAAAAAAAGCAAACAAAACTTTGCCTCTCCCTGTCTGTGCATGCATTTAAAGAGCCCTGCTACTGCACCATTTCAATAGCTTTTGCCCACGAAGTGTCAGCTTTTCATCTGCCATTTAATTCTCCTAAATGGATGTTACTCCTCTCCCCATTATGAATCTCTATCGCTTCCATGAAACATTATTTGCATAAAAGGAACTGAATAATTGATGGAGGATGTGAGCAAGAGCCAGCAGACAGCTTGGGAGGGGTTTGTGGTAATCCCAGTGAGTCCAACACATAGCTCCTGGCTCGTTTAATGGGATGGAAGCTGACAGGGTTTCCTTGTAGCTCTGCAGCAGAACTCAGTGCTGCTGCGTGACCTCCTTGTACTCAGCTACTTTGCTTGTTGATCTCACTGCTCTCCTCCTCCATTAAGGGGAGAATTCATAAAGCACAGGATACAGCCTGCAGTTTGTGCTCACATACACCTTCAAACACATCCACAGCTGAGGCCTGGTGGGCTGATTCCATTGCCTTCATAAAATAAAAAGGATCAAAAGTCTTAAATTCATCATATTATTACAGAAAAAGTCTGGGAACAGCTGTCATTTACAACTTTGTTGATTAATTCATGCCTGAGTTTGATTTTGAGGCTCAAAAGGTGTGGGGTTTTTCCATATTGAGATTATTTTTTTTAAAGTCCATTAGAACTGTAAAACTCACTCTATGCAGATTTCTTGCTCCTATTCTGCAACATAAGCCTCATACTGGAAGTCTTCTGCATTTTAGATGTCTCCACTTAGTGAGATGACTGTCAGAATGAATATCTACAATTCTGAAAAAGAGAAAATTCCATAGAAGCCATACATCTTGTAAATAAAATATGTTTGGCAGCTGTCTGGGGAAAAAAAAATCTAAAAATAAACCAAAATCTAATGATTTTTCTTTTAGAGCTTTCCACATTTCTATAAAGTACACATTTTTTAATGATAAGCAGCAGTATTAGCAGAGCCTGCAAACAGCTGGAACGATTAGTATTTTGTTTGGTGAGGAGCTGCCTCAGCTGCTCTGACAAGCAAGCTGCCATTTTCAATGTAATCACTTTTGATTCTAAAGCACTTGCTTTGCTTTTAACTTTGTGCAAATCCCTCTTGATATTTCTCTTTTTAAAGCAGATGCATTTCCATATGTCCATAAAAGTTTCCTTGACAATTCAGCACACTGCTCAGAATGACTTCCCTGATTCTTGGTGGGGGATTTGTGAAATGAGGCTGCTTTGTTCATTAAGGATATGTGTACATAATGTAAAACATACTTAATATCCTCAACTTCTGCACAGATGTTTTTGTTCTGAAAGGTACTCAAAGTTTCACTGCTCTAATTAAACTTTTTTCCTCGTTTGTAAAGAAATTTATTAATAGCTCTTCCAATTCCTGATAAAATTGTTATTCCATGGTTCGAATGTTAAAGAGTTTTCAGTATTCTCTGAAGAGAAATACTTGAGAGTAAAAAATATATTTTTATAAAGGAAAACAATGAAAATAACTGATCCAGATACTTCTGTTCATTCTGATATTTTCTGTTCTCAGAACTGTGCCTGATGGTTTTTTGGGGAAAGGCTTTCTGCAACAACAAGCTACTGCATGGCACATTTTGTTAAACTCTTGGTATTTTATTCCTGAAAATGTTTTACACAGACTTTTTAAATTCTCATAAAAATAACCAGCAACCAAATATATATCAGTAGCATTTTTAAATTTCAGTTCTTATTCCTTCCCAACAATTTGGCTGAAAACAGGTATTTGCAAACACTGGTAGCCTAATTTCTTGTGGCCTTTCATTTTTTATAAAGTGTTTTCAAAAGACTTCAATCAACCTTAATGGTGTGTTTTTAGTTAAGGAAACAGAATGGAGAGAAGTCAATTTAAGCTCCCCAATGAACAAGTGTGTACAGAAAAAAAAAAGCCATAAATGGGTTTAGAAAACAGAGCCAGTACAAGCAAAATGCAGTGAGCAGAACGCTCAGGGAAGCCAAGATATAATGGAAAGAGTAAAATACTGCAGAGCTTTTTAAACTATATACAATTGGAACAATGGGCTGGACCCAGACATCCATGTTAAACTGTTAGGAGATAGGTGAAAAGCAAGCTGCAATTCTGTAACCAGCGCTAGAGAATATGAGAATGGAAGGGCTTAAAGCTGAAGCAAATGAATGTGGGGCGGTTTAGCAGCATAGAAATCGAGTCAAAATTGGCATATTTCACTGTTTAATGTACCATGTGAAGACTCATCTCCTGGCTTTCTGAATTAAAGGACTTATTAGTACCAAGCTCCTTAATGAAGCTGCTTTTATGCCACCTGTGAAATAATAATACTTTTATTTGCACACCTACTTTTTACCAAAATACTGTAAAAGCACAGGGTAATTAAGTAGTGCAGCCTGTGTGAGAGTACAGTATAGACCTACAAAACATATAAAACAGGAATACACCTGGGAAACTATCACCCAGCGATCGTTTAATTGTCTCTCATTATTTAAACATGGCGTTAATAATGCATGGAACACATTTTTCCAAAGCATCACAACCTCCCTGGTAAAAGGCTAACTGCATCAATATTAACAACCCAAAGACTTAAAATAATTCAAAGCAGAGCCAGGCACTCTCCTGGCTGCCCGGGCCCCGGCGCTGCTTTCAAACAAACTCCCGTCCACGGTCGCGGCGATTATCGCCGCTTGTATCAGTTTATACGTGGCTTTTATGCCTGCTCACAGCTGAATGCAGTTGTTTTTTCAGTGTCTGCCTCGCAGTACGATTCAATCCATTTGGGTGGCTTAATGCAAAGATTTCGTAATGTACACAGGGATGAGCAGCGCTAAGGCAACGAGCATCGTGCTCATTATTCTTTTAACGGGAATGTCAACAAGAAGAGGAATTAGAGAGGAAATCGTTGTAACTCCAAAAGAACATCTGACTAACCACTACAGATGACATGTTTTTTCCCTTTTTATCCTCTTCATGATCCATAAAGCAGGATTTTTCCAAAACAATTAATTTAGTTGCCAAACCCTTCTTAATTCTAAGGAGATTTAAAACTCATCTACTTGGAGTCTGTCTCATGGAGTTAGACCCACAACCGGATTACAAGCTATTCCATCATATGGCTGGTGTTAGCCCAGTTGCTGCTATGTGGTACATAATTGGACTGCTGGACTGTTTAAAAAAAAAAGGGAAAGAAATATAAACCTCCAAGTCTTCTTTACACTAAGCCCACTGGCACTTGTCTTTTATTATTTGTGTTACTTTCTCCTCAAAATAAAAGCTCAGCAGCCTAAGAGAAAGAGTTTCTAAAAACTTCTTCTAAGTAACCCTGATATCCTTGATATACGGATTTCACAAGAAACATTAATGCTCTTTAAATGAGCCAATCAACAGCACTGGGCATCCCAATTCTACAGCAAAACAGAGGTTTAAGTGGTAAAAGGTTCTTCTTTGTGTCTAGTGTTGGAGAGCATATGGCAAATTTCCACTTAACAACAGTCTCTTGGTTTGCAACACAAACTAATTCCCGTGTTAATTCTTTTAATTATTAAGTGTGTATGTGTTTGTGTGCACACAAGTCTGCATGTTGTTTTGTTTCTCTAAAGAGAATCAGTGACCTTAAAAAAAATGAGGTGGACTTAAATCCTGATTCGCTCCTTTGTGACATTGTCTTAGAGCTGGGGTCACGGTGGCAGCTTTGTCCTCTCTGCTGGTGGTGCACAATGGTCTGTGCTTGCTCTTTGCAGCCAAGATAAGGCCAACAATTAGATAATGTCACTGCTGATAGCTGTGGGCTTGGGCCTCTGGTCATCCAAATATCCTGAGCACAACACGACCACCACCCAGCCTTTGTGAATGTTACCTTTATGGGGGAGCTGCAGTGACTGTGGGATCTCAGCACCTCAGGATGGAGGTGCAGAGAGGCCGAGACCACCCTTGGGGGGCTCGGGAATCCTGGAATGTTGCCAGAAGTGTCTGGTGGCTGGACTTTGATCCTACACAGGAGATGAGACCTGTATGAGGACTGGGAGGATTCCACTGGGTGAATGGTGAAGGGATAAGTTAGTTAAAGTGTAAAACACAGGGTTTAGGATTTTGGTACAGGGGGGTCTAAAGAAGTAAGATGGAGGAATTGGGGCGTGTCCTGTCCTTCTTCTTCTTCTTCTTGGCCTCCATCTTCTGTGGTGGTGGTGGCACTTGGGGATTGGTTGTTACTAGAAGTGCACAGGTTAATAAGAGTAGAAAGTATTGGAGAAAAATGATAAATATTGTACACGTAACTTAGGGTATAAAGATAAGTGACCGCCCGGGGGCTTGGGCAGTGTGCCCATGGCTGACTTGCTGTGCAGACCTCTGTCGGGCTGAAAGAAAATCTTTTAGATAAACAATTAATAAACACCGAGACCGAGACAAGATCAGAAGTCTCTCCTTGTCCTTTGAAGCGTCGGCTCTCCAAGGCCATCCCTGGGCCTTTCCTGGCCACCAGCACAGCAACACAGAAAACTAACAAGTGACCAGGGAATATCAGGGAATATGGAAGAATGAACTGAGATGGCACTAGAAGTGCTGTCCCAAAGAGAGGAACCCAGCAGTAATTTAGTGATCTTACTTCATAATAGGTTTCTATTTTATCAAACCTAAAGCAATTCCAAAAAGCTTTTGCCTTTCATCAACCTCTTCACTCATTCTGTCCCCTTCTAACTCTATTGACTGCACAGAGTACATCATCTTTTTCTCTTTTTTTTGGTGTTGGCCTTTTATCTCTGTTATTCTCAGGATTAGCATAAACTGAGTTCACAAGAGTAACAAAAACAAGAGCAACCTGGAATGACCTGATTGCCCAATATGCATTATGCTAGCACAGAGGCATGAGGCAACCCAGGAACTTGAATAAATAAGGACTCAATTACAGAAAATGGAGAACAGTTGTTCTGTTGTCAAGCAGAACAACTGCTTGACATACTGTTTGGATTGATTATTCAAAAATATATTATGGTGCAGTCCAGATAAAGTATCTGCCTGAGAAAACTCTTCACCTTTTGCAAACGGAAGGGATGAAATATTCTAAGACAAAGAGATTCTGATGCATGTGAGGACCGTCCATTCACATTCCAACAGAGCAGCCTAATTTTTAGTCACACTTGAATTATTCAATTAAACTGTTTAAAGTTTATTGTCCAAGGACATAGGCTGCTTAAAACTAAATATACAGATGAACTCCTCTAAACTATTTTATTTTGAAAAAAGAAATGCACTGGTATCTGATTTTCACCTTTGGATTTCAGTTCATAATAAAAATTCAAGTTATCTTTCGTCTATCCTTGTCCCAGGAAAGGAGTTGTCCCACTGGGCTTCTATCCTAACTCTGGTCCTCTTGGGAGAGGAAGGCTGCAGTGTGAGTTTATGATGAATTCCAGCCTCTGAATCCAGGGTGAGATTTCTCCTCCCCATTTCCAATGTGCAGCTTTGACACTCCCTCCGCTGCTCTGCCTGGAAATGTGTGGGATCTGTTTTGCCCTGTCACAGAAAAACACAGGGAAATTCCATTCTCATTTCTCATCCTCACTCTCTCCAGGGCTCAGAGGGAATGCCCCTTTTCACTTCCTTCTCTTTGTGCAGCTCAGGCCATTTTCACCATCATTAAATAACAACACCCCTCCCTATCTCCAGCTCGTTCAGCATGTAACATCACCCAGAACCAAACAAACTGCAGCATTTCCTAAAACACGAATTGTTTTTAAAAAATTCAGGCTGGCCAGCTGTTTGGAGTCTCCCAGCTAGGAATGCTGCTGCCTTCAGAACCCCCACTTGATGCTCCAGCACAGTCTCTGCTGCTCACCACTGTGTCCATCTGTCTGCGTGGCGCATCGCCAGCTCTTCAGTTGGCCCCATCTTTACCCAGGGTACCAAAGCAGCACGGATCTGGACTGACAGCATCAGTAACTGCAAGTGTCACTTCTTCTGCTCCAAGTCCCTCTGCAGTGACAGCACTGCCTTCCTTGCTAGACTGCTATCTCAGGTTGGTATCTCGCTCCCGTTGGCCTTTCGGCTCTGTTTCAGAAAATGACAGAGGGACACTGATGCAGAGCCATAGAGATAATAGTGAACAGAAAACAATAAGTACTGAATGTTTATATACATCATTTTTAGGTACATAAATGTGTTTCTTACACTTAGGAGTTGCCTACTTGAGGTACATGAATGTGTAACAAAAGGTAATTGTTGTACAGTTTGAAAACTCAGTCACAAAAATCCCCTTGATCTTCTTGTGACAAGAACTTGCTCTAAATGTAATTTTGCTAAAGCTGGTTTAAAACAAGCAGGCTAGGACCCAAGTTTGCAAACATCATTTGAAGAGTACTGTGCTCCAATTCCCACCAAAATAAATTAATTTCCACATTATCCACACAGTTCTGGGGACTGGGAAAAAGTTCTGAGTGCAGAGAATGTGGGTTTGCAGTATTTTTCTTTCTTTTACATAGTTCCATATGTGAGCGATCATGCTGGAGGTGCTTTCTGACCCCACCCTGTGAAAATCTTCCTCTCGGGGCCATCACAATTAATAATTACTTCTAAAATCTCTGGTTTAGAAACAGGCTATTTCCTTCATAAATTCCTCTTAATTTCAGTGGGCATATTTGCTCTACAACCATCACTAGGCAACAAAGCATTGCTTTTTTCTTTTCTGAGATATGAGTAGTTTGTGTTCTGGACTGAGAACAGCAAGAGCCAGATTGTCACTGTAACCATAATTTATCTCTCAGAAAATTTTTATAGAGCGAAATATAAAAGTTTGAATCTTAATTTGGAAATAATTGATTTACATTCTTGTTTTCAATGATGAACTCATTTATGCAGAGTTGATTGTATCTAAGTGGAGGGATCTTAGACTAACTTTCCATTAATTAGCACTATAAATAACATTTCCATTTAAAGCTGTCCTAGTTTTTTTCACAGGTGATGAGAAGGGGGCACAGCTTGGAGCTCCAAGTCAAACTGAATTGTTTCTGCGAGCAGCAAAAGCAAAGACTTCAGTTTGCTGGCTCAGTCCTGGTGAAAGAGCGAAGAGTTCTGCTGAATGGAACAATTAAGTCAGACCTTTTCTAACTTTGATGTAATGCTCAGTTTCCATCTGGTTCATCCCATCACATGGGGGTGCATTTTCACACACAGATCTGATGGCTTTGGCAGTTCAGCACCACTGTAACAGGACTGATGGATTACTGTGATGTGTGTGATGCCATGCGTCTGCACCTCACAGGGCTAAATAAAGCTCCCTGTGTGGAAGGAAATCCCAGGCTGTGGAAATATCTGACCTTTTGTCTTTGTCTCAGTGGCCACATGGAATTGCATCAAGGTACTGGAGCACCCTCTGTGTGTAAATCACCCTTTTGTACACTTTTAAAAAAATATTGTTGCCATTACTGTTTGTTTCTTATGCCATGGCTGTTTGTTGTCAGAAAATTATCTCAGCTCAGAGCCTCTGCCTTTGTCCCTTTGTCACCAGAGGGAAACAGGGCAAGGGGAGCAGCTTATTTGGAGTTTAAGTTAAAATCTTTGAAAGAAAAAAGTGCAAAGGAAACAGGAAGATGAGATTGACACGGATACTTCCATGGGAAAATTGCTCTAAGGCAAAGCTTGCATCACTTTTATGGATGCACCACAGCTCCTCCACGTCACAGCTTCCATGGCAGTGAGCAGAGGTGTCAGGGCTGGTTAGGGAAGGTTTCTTGGGCACCTCAAGGTCTCCTCCTGCTTCCCTCTGCCCTCCAACCTGTGCTGGAGCAGCAGCGGTGGCTGGGCCAGCGCTGGCTCCCCATGAGGAGCCAGGGATGAGGGCAGGGCTCATTCCTGGGCACCATCACTTATTGTGGCAAACCCAAACAGCTGCAACAGCTCTGCAGGATCATTGTCCTCCCATCTGTGGGGAGAAGCCTGCAAAAGTGGGACCACTTCAACACAGGAGGAAATTTCTGAAGCATGTACTGGAACACTTCCCATGCTTAACAGAAAGTTCTTTTAAAAGTACTCCTAGTGGGTTGTGCTTTCTGTATAGGGACAGGGTTATAATTAGACATGGATAACTATTTTCCAATTTCCCTATTTTAATTCATTCAATTTTTATGAGGGTTTTTTTTTGAGCTTGCTTGTATGTTCTGTTGTATTGCTAACATGAGGTCTAACAGATTCTTCATCAGATTAAGCTTTAAGAGAAAACACATGCACAGCATAGAGCATTTTCTCTGCTGTTTCTGCAGAGAACCAACACAAAATCTGCAGCAGCACAGAGCCATCCTCAGCTACCCTTGTACTCACTCTGGCATTCAGCCTCTGTCAGCCTTCTTCAGGGCAGTAACAACATTATAATGGGGCTGGGAGACAAAACTGTCAAATTCTTTCCAAGACAATCTTCCAGGCTCATCAGCATAGACAATCACTCCTTTTACTTCTGGAGTAATAGGAAGAATTTAAGCAATATCTTTTGATTTGAGTTGGACTTAAAAAATTACATAGCTGGGGGCCTTATTTGAAAATGCAATGAGACTGAAATGTAAAGTGCAATTTCCCATGCAGTCTGCAGGGAGAATGAGGCACTTGTCCCAGTTCTCTTAATTGTCTCTGATTGCTGTTTGTGTAGCGCAGTCACTTCCTCGTCTTCGAAATCACCTTCAAGGGCTCCAACATTTTTCACTTCACTGTTTTAAATCAAGAAGGGCTAAACACCCACCCATTCAACCATTATGGCTGTTTTATGTTATTTATGTGGTTTATGCTATTCAGCTTTAAAATTTTGTTTATTTAATGGGCCTTAACAAGTGCTTAAGTAACAGGTTTGAGGACACATCAGTGGGCCTTGGCACATGTTGATTAAGGTGTGCTTAACCTGACAGATAATATTTTGTACCATTTTCCCAGCAGCCGTGACTGTTATGGAAGAAGTGCTAATTTTACAAAAATGGTTAGAGCTTGATTATTATGTTGGTTCTTTATTCACAAGGCTTCATTATTTTGTTGGCTCTGCTCTGTGAGAGATGAAGTAGTGCTATTATTTCTACTCCCAGCTCCTTTCAGTCTTTTGCAATCATTTAGGCACACGTGGGACATTACTCAGATAAGCAATTCTGTTTGCCTTCAGTGAGAGTGGGCAGCAAAAAGCAGTCCATAAAATGAGCTGCTCAGCTACAGGAGTGACCACAGGCTTTTCTGGCATATACCTGGGGAGGCAAACAAGAAACTGGAAAAATCATGGTCATATATCCCATTAATTTTTTTTTTTTTGTCTACATAAAGTGTTTTCATTCACAAGGGATGTTCTGTCAGCTGGAAGCCCCCAAAGCCTCTCTCATTTTTTGGGAAGCCTAAAGGAGCCTGGTTATAGTTGGGAAGGAGAGAAAGGTTAGGTATTTGAACTAAGTGGAAGCCAGAGAGGCCACTTTGTCCTCTAAAACTAGAAAATCTGTTTTCTGTCTGTGGCTAGAATATTAGAATCTGGTACTCCCAACTTATCCAACACAGCAGAAGTCCAACTTAGCTTTTTACATCAAATTATTCATGAAAGTCAGCAGGAGGTGGAGATAAACTATTCATTCTGTGCATATCTATGTGAAAGGAGCTCTCAGGAGAGATCCTCGAGATCCTGCCAAGAAAACAAGTGAAAACATTTTAAGAATGGGAGGGAACATTCATAATTGAAATCACCAACAGCGTAATTTGATTAGTTAATTCTACCAGAACAAAGATGCCACCTTTCCTTAGATGAGGGGGTGGCACAGAGGAGAGCAGAGAGTATGAGGGCAGGAGGGAATGTGATTGTCACCCCAACATATCCTGCCAGCCTGATTTTAAACACCATGGGACCTGTGTGACCCTGATGCTCCAGACATCTGTCCTGACCAGAGCACCCAGGCACGCCTGGCACCTCTCTCCTTCATTTCTTCCCTGTTCTCAAGTTAATTCAATAATGTCATCTGGAGATGCCCCTAAACCAACACCTCCTGCCACCTCACACTCACTCACAGGGTTTCCAAAACCATGGACTGAGTGGCCTCTGAAAGGCAGGACTGCAGACAGAAACCAGCAGCACACTGAAAGGCAGGACTGCAGACAGAAACCAGCTCCTTTTTTCCTTCTTTGCTGAAGAAATAAAAAGGGGGAAATAATTATTTAATATTTTATTTGTCCATGGCTTTTTGTTGTTGCTATTTCAATTGCCACAGCAATTCTGTCCAGTCCTGGGTCTCAATGTGCTGCTCATGGTTCCTGCTGATGACAACAGGGAGAGAAACCACAGATGGACAGAACCCAACAGACCAAAGAGAAAGAAATAATAAAACAAGACAAGTTGGGATGTGTTTGGGGGGATTCAGAACACCTGAACTTTCACTCTAGAGAAAATAAAACACCATTAATATTAAAGACAGTGACAGTTTTAGACCACTTAAGCTAAGGTTTTCTTTCCCCACAAAAAGAAAGTAAATGCCACATAAAATGTGAATTTTCTTCAAAGCCCTTAGTCTACGAAAAGGGAAAGGAAATAAATGATATTTTAAAAATGAAAGCTTTTGATTTAACTCCAGTATTTAAAATGAAGAGTATTAATTGTTTTTCATTCTTGATCTTTAATAAGATGTTAAGAGGTTTCTTAGTGGCATTTGTGGCAATGGGAATAAGTCAAATTGGCAGAAACCCCAAACCACATTTAGCTGTTCCCTATTGTAACATTGAACAAAGGTTTTATTAACATCTTTCCCCGTGTTGGGCCCAAAAGTCCCTTTTCAACACAACCACAGCCTTGAGTCTTCAATTTGCTGCTCTGTGGAGAGGATTTATGCCTTCAGATCCAGCATGTTGTTCAGCATCTGTTTACATTCATCCCTATCAAAAGTTACCTATGAATAGCAGAGATGGTTAGAAAAAGAATATTTTTAATAAATCAGCACCATAGTGTGCTCATCTCTCAAACTAAATGTCCTTGCCCCAAACATTCAGCATCAACTCTGTCCCAGTCCAAACCAAAACTGATTAATTTCAAGACCCAATGTACTGCCAGTCCTTGCTCCTTGATGAATTTAAGATGAAGCATCCTTGGAAGGACAATCTGCTGTCACCTGGAGAGAGATATTTCAAGACCATGCATCTAATAGTCACATTTAAAGAGAAACCAACAGTTTGCAGTCCTTCACAGTGAGGTGGTGATGGCATCCAAGGCATTTGGCTCCTCCAGCCTGGAGAGACCAGCATCTGACTCACACACCTCCCTCACCAGCACAGCTCCCTCTGTTTGACTTGAGCCCTAAGGTCAGCCTTCCTCCTGTGTCAAATTTCCTAATCCACTTAAATATCCAAACACGTCAGCATTTCCTGATGCATTTTGTGCTTTGCCTCAAGGGCACAAGAGCATGTTGTGGGAAATGCATTCCCTTCCTTCATGGAAACAGCCTTTAACCTTGTATCATCTGTGGTTCATGCACCTTTGTGGCCTCAGGGCATTGCAAAGAAGGATTCCCTGTGCTCTTCGTGTCCTTTCATGTGCTGGGTGTCATGGAAAAGATGGAAACAAGGAGATTAGTGTGCTTTTATAAATGGGAATAACAAACCCCACTGATTTTGTATGGATTTCTAGCACCTTTAATTTGTTTTCTCACAGCAAACAGCAATTTCTCAGCTTCTTCACCAGCATCTGTGTTTCCAGTTCGTGTTGCAGCTGCAGAAAAGGAATAAAAGGGCCTGCTCTCCTACCTCGAGAGGGCACCACGAGACAGCTGAAAAAAGGCACGGAAGCAAACAAGCTTTACCTCAGGCACCAAATATTCCTGTCATGAGGATGTTCAATTACAGTAATTAGCAATAATCACATAAGCAACAGGAGCTTCCTTTACCTCCCTTCACCCCTTGGAAGAATGGAGTCTGCTTCATTAAAGCCTCTGCTTCCTGCCTAATCCCAGGGACCCGTTCAGGGGTGTTTCCTTCGCAGACCGGGGGACCTGGATTCACCAGAGCTGCTGCCAACATGCCAGGACAATGTGTGAACTGCAGAAGGAAAAAAACATATTGTGGTGACTCATCTGACTCTGAAATGGAAGTTTTAAAAGTGAGGGAAAGTGTGAAGCATTAACAGGGACTATTAAACACTGTGTGACTGTGGCTATGCTTTCTGAAACGACTCTGACCTACTTATAAGAGATGAGCTCTGTCCATGAAGCAGGATTTGGGGCTTTATTATTAATAATTATGTTTTTCCTCCTACTACCTGGTATCCAACCAGCTTAGCTGGACAGGACCTGGTTTGCAGGGGCAAAGCTGAAGTTAGCAGATCTACAGAACGTCACAAGAAATCACATTTGTTTGAAGAAAACATTTTTTTACTATTTTTGTAGGGAGATACAGTATGAGTAAATGA
This sequence comes from Ammospiza caudacuta, assembly GCF_027887145.1. Lineage (NCBI taxonomy): Eukaryota > Metazoa > Chordata > Aves > Passeriformes > Passerellidae > Ammospiza > Ammospiza caudacuta. The sequence continues at coordinate 60,785,973 of NC_080598.1, read as the reverse complement.
AGGTGGTACAGAATGTAATCTTATCCCCTAAGGAGTTGCAGCTGAACCAATTGCTAAAGATTAGGAGCAGGCCTGATGATAACAGGCCACACCCGTAGTCAATAACAAGTGGCATAAAAGAGTGGATTGGTGGGATCTGGAGTCAGATGGCTGCTGCAAGGACCAGAAACAGTCAGTGCTTAGAGGAGCTGCCTATGAGAAACATCGAGGAGGTGTGAGACTCTGGTGATATGGAATCCTTGTACTATAATGATAATAGAACTCTTGATAAATACGACAACGTATTTTAGCATTTTGGATGCATCTCAGTCCAGTATCGTAAACTCAAGGCCATTTTTCCACCCTTCAAATGAAGCATTCTGAAGGGAAGCCATGGGGAACTGCACTAGCAGGGAATGCAGGGAGCAAGGCAGCCCCAGGCAAAGCACTGGGCTATGTCCTGCCATGCAAGGAATGGAGCTGAGGGGTTAAAATGTGCTGCCTTGATTGTCAGGAACCCAAAGAGATTCATACAACCATGCCATGAAGACCCTCTATGCTGACCTTCTCCAACAGTCAAGTTACGAGTGAGCAGATTAATTGTAAATTCCATAAATTAATTTTAGCAACATTTCTACTTCCTTTCTCTGCTGCACCCCCTTTAAAATGTTATTCAAGTCCCACACCTTTCTGACAAATCTAGATTTTGGTACTATTGATAAATTTTCAGGATAAAACCTGAAAGAAAATGAAGACATTTCTAACCAGAGAAGTAAAATAAAAAATCTAAACTATGTTAATGTTAAAAATTAGTCAGTGAGTTTGGGTAAAGAAAGGTAGACAGAGGGTTCTGAATGGGCTTAAATTTCTCAGTGTGGATGAAGGAACAGGCCTGGATTTTTCTGATCTCCAAATGCTTGGAAACACACCAAAAAAAGGCAGCACAAAAGCATCTTCCTTCCTGACTTTCCATAAACCAGAATTGTGCTCTCAATGTCTTCAGTGCATTGTCTGAGCCATCCAATAGAGACAGGAAAATCTGGATTCAAGGTAAAGTACAAAGTAACAGATTTCACAGATGGGTGTAAATCCATGTCATGAATCAATGACTGTCCCATGTGAATGGCAAATCAAAGCTAAAAAACAGGAATTCTCAAACAGCTCTATTAGGCTTTAGGTCCTTGTACCCCAAAATAGCATGCAACATTATAAAGGCAAAGAACAAATTGGACATATTCAAGACATTTGGCAATTCCAGGCAGTGACATTTCACAATCAGCATTTTTCTGTATCCTCTGTATCCAGGAAACCAGATGGACACTCTACATTCTCACCATTGGTAAGCTGAGGGCAGAGACAGTGAGGTCTTGCTGTTGGAAAGACCAACCATGCAGAAAAAACCAGCATACAAAGGCAACTATGGATTTCTGTCACATAAATATACAGAATATAAGTGGTTCATTTGTAACTAAGAAGATTCCATTTAATATATTTATTTTGGGGCAGTGTTGCCATCATTTAAGCATAAATGCTACAAATGCAACATTTAAGGACTCAAATTACAACACAGAGAATTAAATAACTGCAGTTTCTTGTTTCAGTATAGATTTACACAGGTAATCTTTATATGGATTGGCTTTGTCCTCTTTTCAGAGTTCTGACAGCCTCCTCATCATCAGAGATCACGAGGTCTTACAAGTGTGAGAGCCATGAAGTAAAACATGATGTGTGGGTTTTGTGGGAACCTCAGATACTTCCATCTCCATACCTATATCCCAAGCATTTATTTATAAACACTTCCAAATGGCAAACAGCAATATCATCAAATTCAGCTCAAAGAAATGCAAAGTCACAGAACCACAGACAAGTTTTGATTGGAAGAGGCCTCTGGAAATCATCAAGTCCAACTCCTCTGCTGAGGCAGAGCCACCTGGAGCAGGTGACACAGGAATGCATCCAAGTGGGTTTGGAATGTCTCCAGGGAGGGAAAATCCATGATCTTTCTGGGCAGCTTGTTCTAGTGCTCTGCCACCCTCAGTGTAAAGAAGTTCCTCCTCACATTGAGATGAACCTTTTTGTGTTTTCGTTTATGGCCATTGCTCCTTATCCTGTCACTGGGCATCACCAAAAAGAATCTGGTACCGTCCTTGTGGCATCCACCTTGGAGAAATTTGTACACATTTATGAGATCCTCTCTTTGTCTTCTCCTCCCTGAACTAAGCAAGCCCAGCTCCCTCATCTCTCCCCATTAGAGGGATGCTCCAGACTCCTGATCATCTTTGTGACCTCCACTGGACTCTCTCCAGTAGCTCCTTGTCCTGAATCCAGGTATTAATACCCCCAAGCACCAGAGCAGGATGAGCTTGGAAAAGAGCTTTGCAGGAAAGGTTCTGGGGGTCACAGCAAGGTGACCACTCAGCAGAGAGGGTCAGCAGCCTCTTGGGGCTACATTTGGGAAAGTACCTGCAGCAGGTCAAGGGAAGTGATCCTTCTCTCTTCAGCACTAGTAGGGGTCACATCTGCAGTGCTGTGTCCAGTCCTGGGCTTTCCAGCGCAAAAGAGATGTGGACATGGTGGGATGAGCCCAGCAAAGGGCCAGGATGATGATGAAGGGACTGAGGAATCTGTTATATAAGGAGAAACTGAAGGAGCAATTCAGTCTGGAGAAGGTCAAAGAATTATATCAGTGTACATAAATTCATGATGTGAAGGAATAAGAAGACAGAGACCAACTCTTCTCTGTGGTACCCAGTGAGCAGATAAGAAGCAATGCAATGGACATGCAGTGCATTGGGGAAACTCAGTTTAAATATGAGAAGTTTATACTGGGAAGGAAATCAAACACTGGGAAAGGTTGCCCAGAGTTGTTTTGGTGTCTCCATTCTTGGAGATACTGAAAATCTGAGAGGACACAGCCCTGAGAAACCTGCTATAAGTTGACTCTGCTCTGAGCAGGGCTTGACCAGACAACCTCCAAAGGTCCCTTCCAACCTCAACATTCTGTGATTCTGTGACTGCCGAGTCAGTTTTTTTTTCCAAGTTACTGATGTGTTTGGAAACAGGAAGAGCCACAAGCTGTATCAACAAACGTTTGTGACTGGAAAAGCTGAATTAATTGCTAGAATCACACCAGTCAGCTGGAGAGGACACGAGTTTCTGTTCGATGGGCTGCCAATATAAACATTATTGTTGCAGAATCTGAGCTCTAGCTGAGGGCTGGCTGCCAGATTTCTTGATGTGCCTCAAGAACATCAACTTTTTGATGCAACAGTAGCAGCCTGATAAGAGCTGCATGTGATAGCAGTGGAAATGGCTGGCTGAAACAAGGATTGAGCCTGTGCCACTGGATCTTCTGCACCAAATGGGCTATGGGTGCCTCAGCCCTGCCAGAAAATCACCCTGTGGCAAACAAGTGCCAGATATAGGAAAGAACCATGGAGATGGCTCCAGAGCAGCCAACCTGGCCTTCTCATACTCTGGGGGAAGCTGTCAGCAGCCCTCAGATCGCCCTGTTCATTTTTATCTGCCACCCAGCCCCTGCAGAAGAAGCATTTCAGGAACATTCTTTTCAGCAGAAATACTGTGCTATTCCATGGCTGCAGGTGGAGTGGGAGTAAGGGGCAGGCACCAGAGCAGGAAAAGGAAGGGATAAGCAAAAGTGAACACTCTGAAGGGGTGGGCTGGCAGCTGAGCCTCTTGGTGCAACCATCCAAGCCTCTACATGGATGGAAAACAGGAGTGGAGAAAAAATGGTCCCTCCCTTCCAATTTCAGGTTAAATGATGAGCTGTTTGATTGTGATAAGGGAGATTTCGTTTCCAGCTTTGCCTGTTTGGCAGAGGGCTCTTTTAAGCTCCAGTTCCTGGAATATACTTAAGCTTTCACCTTTTTTTTCAGGATTAACAATTTCAGAAGAAGCAATGTAAACATAATTCATAAAGACACCAACTAAGAAGCAACACTCTTCACATCTCAAAATCCTTCAGCCTAGTTTTTAAGTCCATCATGTAAGTTAGGGAAGAAAGTCTACCTAATTATTTCATCTGCAAAGACAGACGAAAATACTATTTTAAAGTACATCAAGTGTGTTCCACAGCCCATTTTTAGATCTAATAGTGTGGTCTGCTGCATCAATCATCATATGGCTGTAGGTTTCATGGATTCAATTGCAATGCTTGCCTGCCTCCTTGTATACAGATGACATGAAATGAAACAAACTGGAGCTAGATGCTATGGAATTATTTATTTTGAAAAATGATTGCACATTTTTAATCATGTTTGGCATGGTTAATTAAGTAGACCTGCTCAGGAACAAAATTAATCTTTAGGCTGGCTTTATTTTTCATTTTGTAAAATACCATGTCTCTACATGTTGAACTGTAATTTATTCCCAACAACACCGGTGTTTGTGTAGCACACTCAATAAACATCCAACAAAGGACGTCCTCTGCATTTTGTTACTGCTCAAGCAATTTTCATTTCAAACCATGTTATTCTTTACTCTTTGCTTTCTTGTCCAGTTCTGCACATCAGATGTATATAATTGCCATCCTCCAAATGGCACACACAGCCAGTTTATTTCTCACATCCAAAACAGAAGCACAAGAATAAAGGCTGACTAAGACAAGTATAATTGCTGTTCATAGAACAATCCTCAGAGATTCAAAACTAGAAAAGTTTGTGAGCATATATTTAATTTAAAACATGCTTGTATTTCCATTGCCTTTGAGAGAATCTGTTTTATGTTAAGGCTTCTACAGAAATTCTCACACTTGAATTACACACAAGCTAAAGAACTTCACTAGACCAAGATCTGAGCACCTCACAAACTGAGCAGATTTATTTCAGTAAATGCAACCTTCTTTCTTTCAGAAACTTAATTCCTTTATTGTCTTTACACTGCAATAGATTCACACTTCAATGTAAGATCTAAAATGGAGAATAGAAATATGACATGCATATTAAGTGAAATTTCAGATATGAGAGTTTCTAATCTGCAAAAAAGCTTCACTGGAAGTTGTTCATTCTTAGCAAATTACCTGTGACAAGTCAGAATTTCCCTGATCAGCCTCTCAAATACTCAGTGTCTGTTCAGAGGAGTATCTAAAAACTCATCATGCCCAGTCCTTGACGAGGAACAAGAATTCAATTCAAACTGAAAAGAGGCAGTGCTGGGAGAGGTTCTGACATTCAGAAAGGGTAGCAGGATAAAAGAGAGAGAAAAATGACAGACTCAGTCTGCACCATTACTAAAATTAGATCACTTCTTTTGTTCTCCTGAACCTTCTGCTCTATTTGCCAGGAATCATATTAGCAACAGAAACTGTGAGAATCTGTCCAACCTTATTAGAGAAGCTGGACGCAAAGAAATTATGAAAATCTCTCCGAAATGTACTTGCACATAAAAAGAAAAAAAGGAGAGTTTCAGAATTCTTCAAGATTAGATCAGAACCCATGTCAGAAAAACTGGACATCAAAATAACAGAGATTAATTAACAATATTTCAGTGTGCTGAACACCAGCACAGATCAGAACTTTACCATTTCTGTCTTTTTATTTATTTTTTTTTTATTATTTATATAAGTTTTACTACTTGGGACAGACCTAGATAGGCTCTTCACAATAGCAACCAGTTTACCCAAAATGCTTTATTGTGTAAGATACAGTTCAATATTGCCACCCAAAAGAGCTGTGAAGGTCCAGCTTTTCTCCTGGGGAGGACTTGGATGGTTGGCTGGGAATCCTTCTCCATGTGGAACCTAATAGTCTATAATGCTGTAGGGACATGAGATTATTATTATGTATACCAAGAAATCATGGTTGAATTTCTCAATATTGTGGGAATTTCACAGGAGGGTCTTCACACTGAGACATTCCCTGCCTGGGCTGCTGTTCTGAAGGCACAATTAGAAACAACAGGCAAGGAGTAATTAATACTTTAAGTCAGGCATACAAGGGAAATGTGACTGAGTGGTGGGATCAGGCTCCTTCTCTAGTCTGATTTCACTAGAATAGCTGCTAGTGGCTCTTCCATAGCCTTGTCCACAGCTTCATGGTTAGGACATCTTTTAGGAGTGGCACAGTGAGCTAAGAAGGTCCTTGGCCTCCTTCCTCTTGGGATGGGCCACTTGAAGCCCTCAACAAGGCAGTTCCTGACACCAGACCACCGCTTTTATTCCTCCTTAAGAAGGTACCAGCCCCACCAGGGACATCCCAGTTCTGAGTGGATCAAGGCACTTTTTGCACCATCACAAACCAGCACTCAGACCTGCTTCTGGAGAGATGTTTCCTAATGACCAATGCAGCAGCTCTCCACTTAATGAGCATCCAACTCCCTCCAGAGACACGTCCTTCATTCCCAGTATCCCACAGAGCCCAAATGTTGCACTGAGATCTCTGAATTTTCTTGTTCAAGAATATTTTTTTAAGTTCTTGAGAAATTGGATGCTGCACAGTGGTGACCTGAGCCAAGTTTTAACAAGCACCAAGTGTGTATATGACCATTTTTAATTGGGTGAACTGTCAAGGACACAGGAGACACTACTTTGTTGGTGATTCAAACATTCCTACTCCACTGGAAGCTACAAAGTGTCCCAGAGCTTCAGCTGTAAGAGCTTGTGTGTCACTGGAGCAGAGAGTGTCCCACATGATTGTCACCATATTTTCTGAAAAATCTTCATTGCCCAGGATTTTTCTCCTGAGAAGCTGAGAAGCCTCAGGAAAGAAATGCAAGCAATAGTTATCTGATTGCTTTGGAACGTGGTCTGGAGGTTGCTTACCAACAGGTGCCTCTTTGATTGGTTCCATGTGAACTGTGTTGACTTAATGACCAATCCCAGTCCAGCTGTGTTGGGACTGTGGTCAGTCACGGGTTTTTATTATTTTTTCCTTTCTAGCCTTTTGATGTATCCCTTCTCTTTCTTTAGTATGGTGTTAGAATAGAATAGAATAGAACAATAAATGTATATTATTTATTATTCTATTCATATTATAGAAGAATATGGAGTCAGATTCATCTCTTCCCTCGTCCTGGGACCCTCACAACCACCACACACGATCTGTCTCTGTTTATATCCACACACTGGGGTATAAATGACAACTGTGAAGGCTGCATGGCCACGGGACTCTTGCACCCTGTCAAACTAAAGATGTAGAATATCCCATAGTCAATCCTGGGCTGTCACTTACGATTCCAGTAGTACAAAAATTTGCTGTTTGTAATTCTCTCTCTGTCCCTTTCTCCTTGGATCAGTGACAGATTCTCAAAATACAGCAATTGAAAGAGACTTCCAAGAGAAGTGAGTCTTTCCCAAAACATACAATATTTAACTAGATTGCTTCCATAATCAAGATGTTTTCAACATGAAATGCAAAGAGGAGGAAAAAAAGGAAAACCTACTGTGATAAACAACAAAAAGAATTCAGGTCAAAGCTGCTGATTTTAAGATTATCCTACACAAATTAAACAGAAATCTGCAAACTCAGTATTTTATCCTTCATCTGAAGAATACAGTTCTTACAAAATCCAAACCACTTTATATATACAGATAAATTGATGAGAAATATTCTCATGTTTTAATGTTGTAATAAACAGCTAGGTAGGAATACTGAAATGACTTGAAGCATATGTTCAGCTGCCATGCAGGAAGGGCACCTGAAAGGGAGCTGATGCTTCACTTACTAAAACTTTTTACATGGATGTTACCCTGAAACTCTTAATGGTTGCCCAAAAATGTCAACAAAAGCCTTTCCCTTTGGGAAAACATGGGTATCTTCCACATGTAGGAACGGGGAACATTTTCCTAAAGTTTATTTTAAAGGGATAAAATCACCTAGAAAGGAGTGAGCTCCTCTGCGAGCCTACAGCCAAGTTGTCAAAAGGCATTACTGCCAAGGGAGCCACAGGAAAGAAGTCATGGATAACACACATCCAGCACACAGAGATCTCCAGAAACCTACACAGACACAGGATGGGTCCCCTGCAGGATGCAGGACAGACTGAGTAAAACAAGGAGTCCGATTTTACTCTGATATCCTCCCTTTTGGGAATGCCAGCCTGCAGACTGCAATAAAACAATAATTAACTTTGGGCATCAGGAAAAAGTTCCATAATCCAACAAGCTCTTTCTCTCTTAATAATCAATAACTGCGAGAAAGCATCTGTTTCCCCTACCCTTACAGCAACACACAAAGATGCATTTCCAAACAGAAAACACTTATTTTTTGGTTTATCTCTGAAGAGAAGAAAGGTCAGTAAGAAAAATAATTTTACTTGTACTACTACAAACAAAGTCAACATTAAAAATATGGAAATGTTCATATTCAGGGAGTTAGGACTAACAGACTTTTCACAAACTGAACAGGCAAGACAAAAACCAAGTCCAAAATCTGGAAATGGTTTATGTGTATCATAATTTTAAGAGGATCAGGAGTCCTGTTAAATTCAGTGAGGTAGTTAATGTTTCCAGCTATATATTGTGTGATATCCAGAAAAAGACAGCTGGACGTCAGCAGAATTTACCTTGAACAGTTTATTCTGTTGGCAAGTTTTATCTTATTTTATATGAACAAGAAACCTCTTAGAACTCTTAAGAGAAATAAATTACTATGCTCCCTTCACCAGTAGTCAGTTTGCACTGACTGAAATTCTGATTTATCCTTTTTGAGCAAGAGTGAAAATATAGGAAATGATTCCTTGGGATTTTGAAGGAGCTTTATGTGAATTTTGAAACACAAGCAGCAGAGCTTGCAAAGAAATAAATCCAGTGTCTGCTTCCCTCACTCTGCTGTTGTTTTTTAGGATTTAAACATTCCAGAAAAGAATTGTCATCTTTACAAAGCTGCAACTGAATTGAGAAACTGGGACAGGATGAAACTTGACAACGAAAAAGTAAATACCTGCTACCAACCTTTAGGGAATTGCAAAGAAATGCTATTTACCTTAGAATATCTATGAGATATAAATAATTTTAATAGGATTTCAACATATGCATTTGAAAGAGGAGATGAAAAAATATTAGATCAAGGATAGTGAAAAAAACATTTTTTTAAATTTATTATGCAAGAGGATGGAATTAAGTGTGCTACTGAAGTACATTAAAATGAAATTCAATAAAGACAAAGGATCATTGTCCTCTGGTGGTGCTTCCAAGGTTTTACACTGGATTCCCCAATCCAACTGCCTTTTTATTATCTCTGAAGAATAAAGATTAACAGACCTACAAAAATGTTATGATGCTTCTGATGAGAACTGCTCCCAGTCAATCCATTGTCTAAAATTCCAAGCACATGCTTGTGTGTTAAATTACATATTCAGATTTAAATGGATATAACTGTTCCTAACTATCTACATGGTAATTGTTCTAACAGGGATTAAGGCAGATGTGTGCCCTGGTGTTAATACACTGAATTATACATTTTAGTATTATTAGATATGAATTATATTATGCGTGCTGACTCTGTTAAATATTCGCAGTATTTAACGGGTGTAATTTGAAGGGGTACTGCAGCATTTGGATTTATATTTCAGTTTGCCACTGAATGCTGGAAGAAAACAGAATTAATTTGGTTCTGAGGCTAAAAGTAGTGTTCATATATTGAATTAGTTAATACATAAATGCCATTAATATTCAAGATTAGGGGAATTTTTAGGGTTATTCTGTTATGGTGTCAGAATGCTGGGGACCTTCTCGCTCTCTTTAACTCCCTGACGGGAGGGTGAAGCCAGGTGGGGATCGGGATCTGCTTCCTAGGAACAAGGGGCAGGATGAGAGGACATAGTCTGAAGATGTACTAGGGGAGGTAAATTGGACATTAGAGGAATTTTTTCCAGGAAGAAAGATCAGACATTGGAATGGGCCGGCCAGGGAAGCGGAGGAGCCACGGCCGGGCTCTTAGAGACTGGCCGGGCACTCAGTGCAGTGGTCTGGCCATGGACTGGGCTCGATGATGCCAGAGGTCTTTTCCACCCGGATCCATTCTGGGATGCCGCCCTCACCCGTGAGGGAGCGGGAGCACCGCGGCCCCGCAGTGCTCCCGTACCGACCCTGCCGGGAGCAGCGCCGGGAGCGGGGCCGGGGCTGGCCGGAGCCATTTCCCGCAGGCAGCGCGTCCCCACCGCCTCCCTCAGGCGGGCAAAATGGCGGCGGCCGCTGAGGGGCGGGAAAAAGGGGCGGGCAGAGAACGGCAGCGCTCCGCCATCCTCCTCCTCCTCCTCTATCTCCCAACGCCGGCTCGGCCCCGTGCCCTGCCGCCCCCTGCCCGCTCCGAGCCCGGGCCCCAGGTAGGTGCCATCCTTGCGGATTTGCCCCCCGGCCCTTCCCCTCCGCAGACCGCAGAGGTGTTTTTGTACTCGCCGGGTGTTGGGTGTTTTTATTCAGAGCCTGCAGAGGAGGTGAAGGAACCTGGGTGGGTGGGAAGCGTGGTGGCCCCGGTGGGAACCCCTCTGGTCAGGGGCAGCGGTGCCGCGGGGGGAGGCGGCCAGCGACCCTTACCGAAGGTGACCCCGGGATGCTCATCCCATAACTGGATGGGAGGTGCGGTCCTAAATGCTGTGTCCCCTGGGGAATGGAGTCAGCACTGCTGAGCAGGGGCTCGCAGCCTGATCCTCCTGGCTGGAAGCTGACCTGCAGCAAACTGGGGTCTTCAGCCATGGATGCTCCTCCGGGGAATCCTTAACCCGGTGTGTGAGAGCGTCTGGACTTTGTGGGATGCCACAGCCTCCGCTCCACCTCCCATCTCCTTTATCATCCCCAGCTTGGCTAGCAGGTGCTTTGTAACCCCTACCCTTAAACACCTGTAAGACCACCGAGGTAAGGATTTTTAAGCCCTATATGTTTCAGCTGCTCAGGTGGCAGACAGCTGTACACAAACTCTGTAATCTGCTAAAAATAAAAGCAAACCAAACTCGGCTGATCCACCATCAGCCCACGTGGAGGATGGTGTTCATTTAGACAAAAATTCGTGCCCTCCTGTGAATTCCTGCCTGAATTTGTGGCGCGGTTTGTTTTTTTTTCCCTTTGTAATAACGAGGTTATTGCAGGGGAAACTTGTGAAGTGACTTTATGGTGTTAAAGCCCTTTTTCCATCCTTGCTGTGATAGCATCCAAGTGGCACAGATCCCCCCGGTGATGACGGACTGTTGTGTTAGGGCTTGTTTGGGTATCCAGGCAAGTTGTCAAAGTGGGGCCGGGCCTGTATGTCAGGAATGTGCATTGAAGCCAGGTCCTGTAAACACTCACAAATGTCTGCAGCCTTGTTGCTAGGGCTTTGCCCAGGAATAAGACAGGGATGAGCCCCTCTTTGAAGTCCTGATTGCTCCCTGAGTAGCTGGAAGCCAGCAGAACAGCAGAGGGAAGAGTTTCCATAGTTAACAAGCTTCAGTAAATAAATTCACCTCTTTTTTATGGCTCGTTTTGGAGCAGAGCCAAGTGGAACTATATTGTTTATGTGCGTAGATTCTTGTGTCTCACACAAAGATGCCTATTTTTTACACAGAAACTGTAAGGGGAATGTTTTGTTAACATTTGGTTAGCAATATAAACTTGACAAACACAAATGCAGACTGGAACTTGAAGCAAAAATAGCCCTTCTCAGAGCAGAAAAACACAGCTGCCCAAAAACTGTTTTTCAAGGAAAACTCTGCACCTATCGGTTCTGTATTTTCTTTTTCAACTCAGCTTCTGTCATTTCCATGCCTGTAAGTCTTCTACTGCATGTAACTATCCCCACAATTTAAGCTCCAAGCCCATGCACCCTCTAAACAGAGCTTATTTTTCTAAAGAGTGATTCAGTTGTGATATTTTATAATTACATTTGAAATTTGTTTTTAGTTGGGTGTGTCGCTGTTACATTCTCAAATTCCTGAGCTGACTGGGATGAATTCCCCTGTCCATTGTCAACATGTGTCTTTTCCATTAGTTCCAGTAGGACTGACTGCTGCCTTCTTACATTTGAGAAACTTTCAGTGGCTTAAAATAGTAGGACCAAAAAACCTGTTTTTTCAATATTTTATTAAAAAAAAAAAAAAAAAAAAAAACAAAAAAATCCACAACCTACATAAAGAATAGTTACAGAGCCTGTGGGGACCTGCTTCCCGTGATGGAGTATATTGACTTAGTGGATGTAGCATGTAAATTTTCAGTCATGATAATGCATAAAATCTCATTTTCACTGTTTGCAACTTCATTCCCCAATGATCAGCATGTATCAACATTCAAGTGACTGAGACCTGTTTAAATAAATGGGGTGAATTGTTCTCAGAAGGGCTCAGAAAGGTTTGGTATTGTAGCAAAAAGGGATCACAGTAGTTTGAGGACTCTGTGACAGCCAAATGTTTAATTTTTAATGTCTCACCAGTGATGGCAATGGGAATTCATCAGATTGTACAGCTCCAGGGGAAGAAAGTCAGAATTTCTGTCCTTGCACATCTCCTAATGCACACAATCTATTTTACAGAGTTACTATTAATGACATTGGCACTGCTTTTTTGTGTGCTGTTTTTTTCACCCTATTTCTTAGCTTGAGTATTTCTACCTGTCACTCACAGATTCTTGCTTTCATGATTAGTAGCCTAGAATATATTTGAATATCATAGTTATCACTTTACATTCATTGTTTCTACATTGCCTGATCCTCTCTGAATGAGCATTCAAACCTATTTTGTTTGATGGGTCGCTGTAAATGTCTACAGGTATCTTTTTTTCCTTTCTTTCAGCTTTTTCCACTGGCACCATGAAGAATATATCCTAATTTTGCTACAACTCACAAGTATTGTGTTTGATTTTTTTTTTAATGTATAAGTTTTAGGAAGCAGAAAGTGAATTGCTTACTTTAGTTTACACTGATATATCCTGCAGCAAGGCTGTGTAGGGAGGATGGTAGCAATGCTGGCGTGGAAAACAATTTGTAATACTTTAACTTATTTATGTAGAAAAAGCTTTATTGCATAAAGTTTTAATTTTCTTTTTTTGCTCTCTGTGCCTGAGTCCTTGCATTGTGTGGCTGTTCACTGAAATCACAGACTCAGTACACAGAGATCCTTAATAGGATTTGGAATTGGAGGTCTGTGCCAAAGTGTGATTGCAATCAGATTGAGTGGGAAGAATGTCAGTTTTAGGAAGGTATTCTGATGGGGAGGTGGGTTGGTTTTGTCACCTCCCAAGAACAGGTTATATGTTTTTATTTGCAACCTTCAGATGAAAGAATGTGTTCACATTTTTAAATAGATGCTTGCTTATCGTATTCTGAGAATTCTAACAGCAACATGTCAGAATTCCACTGTAGCTTGGTAAATAAAAAGAAGACACAAGAATTCCCTGGGTTCTGAGTTCCACAATCAGTAATGTGTCCATGTTTTCCTTCCTGTTCTCCTACAGGAAAGATGATCCCCAGCCAGCCCTGCTGAGCCACAGGATGGGGCCAGATGTCCCCCTGCTCAATGACTACAAGCAGGAGTTCTTCCTGAAGCGCTTCCCTCAGACCCTGCTGGGAGGTCCCAGGTTCAAATTAGGCTACTGTGCCCCTCCCTACATCTATGTGAACCAGATCATCCTTTTCCTGACCCCATGGCTCTGGGGAGGAGTGGGGACACTCCTGTACCAGCTGGGGGTGATGCAGGACTTGTGCACAGCAGCCCTGTCAGGAGGGCTCATGTTTGTTACTGCCCTTGCTCTTCAGATGACAAACCTCTATGCAAAGCAGAAAACAGTGACAGTAGAAAGAATGCAAATTCAGAATACCCTGACAGATGAAGACGAGTTTGAATTTTCCAGCTGTGTAGGTTCAGAGACAGTAAAGTTTATTATTCCTGGCAAGAAGTACATAATCAACACTGTATTCCATTCTGTTCTGGCAGGGGTGTTGTGTGGGCTGGGAACTTGGTATTTGCTGCCAAACAGAATAACCTTGTTATACAGCAACATTGGAGGAACTGTTGTGATCTTTGTGTTTGGATGGGTGACCATGTGTATAGGAGAGTATTCATTAATCATAAACACAGCCACTGAAACAGCCACTTTCCAAGCACTGGATACTTATGAAATCACTGCTCTGATGAGACCTTTCTACATTTTTGTCTTTATTGCAGTGGATCTTGCACACAGGTAAATGTAATAATGCATTCAGCCACTTAAAGTGATGGTCATTCTGTGTATTTTTGATGGGAAAGGTTAAATTATTCTTCTGAGGAAAATTTATTTTGAGATTCTAATCAACTGTAGTAACTTCAAAGGAAGAAAATTGATGCATTTATGATAAAAATTGAGGTTCTATGCTGTGTATAAAAGGCTCTTAAATTTCCATAGCATTCCATGTAAACCAGGAAAAGCAGTCTGTAAGAGATAGGTTAAAACTACTTTCTACCATGTCATTTTTCATATTTTTGTATTGGAGCATTTGCAAATATATCCTTTTAAAGGATGTGCTTTGAAAACACATGTTCCTGACCTGGAATCATAAATCTAAACACTGCAAGCTTCAGGATTACAGGATTTATGTCCAGATTTCATCTTGGAATACTTTCTAATTTAAGCTCTGTAAAGTGATAGCAGAGGATTTTATACAACAGGCAAAAAAAAAACCCAAAACCCTTGAATTTGGTTTTGATGAATGGATATGCAAATGGGAATATTGCTGTGGCTTTGTGATACAGATTTGGAACTTGGATTTTTAAATGCTTTTCCAATACAAAAGAGCTGTGTCAGTCTACAAATTAGGAGAGTCACATTTCTGTTTTTCAGATGAGTGTCTTAGCTGAAGTATTTGTAGTTTCAGGCTTCTAAAACAAGATGCTTTTAGATTTATTTTCTGCATTATTTCTCCCTGTCAGGTGATATTTATAGCACTTTGTCACATGTAATATTTTATGGGTGGGTTACACCAGATACATTAAAAAAAGCATGTTTGAATTTGCTGGTTTTGCACTGGGAGATGTCCTTGTTAATGATTTACCCTAATTGCCACCTCAGGTGAAGTATGAGAATTACACATGTGGTCTTGGGACTCCAAATCCTTCTATTCAATTTCCTGAGAAGAAGATTAAGACCTTGTCAAAATTCCTGATAAAATTCCTGTGAGGCTTGCTTACTTATTAAAATGGAGAGGGAAACCAAATATGTTGGCAGTCTACCACCTTTAGTTGGTAAACTACATCTAGGTTAGAATTTATGCAAATTTCTAATAATGATCTTTGTGATTTTGCAGGAAAATTTTAACATTTTATGTAGAAAAAAATCCTCTTTAGGAATATACAGTATTATCTGTAGGTGTACAGGCAACATGACAATTCTTCTACTTGGGCCTTGAAATTGCATAAAATTTTACTTTTGTGTCTCTGAAAAAATACTTTATAATTTTTTGTTAAACAGTTGAGGCCTTGGAGCCTGTAGATGTTTATTTTTTGCACAAGTATTTTTTCAGTGTGTTTTTCAGTTTGCAGTAGCAAAAATAATTGGGATAATTGCCTCACTGTATTCATCTGAAGGCTTCAAAACTTTTAAATGAAAATTTAGTCTGTGTTCTAATTAATATGTTACTGTCCCAAGCATAAATATATGTGCTTATTTTTCCTTTTAAAAGATACTTATTAGGTTTTATAGGTTGAATGTGTAAGGTTTTTACTTTGGGATTTGCTGTAGTAATTAAACAGGAAGTCTTCCCACACTGAAGTTATTTTTCCTTTCACAGAATTCAAATGCATTTCTTCTTTTATCCAGGTTTGCTGTCAACACACCCATTCTAGAGCAGACAAACCAGATTTTGCACATCCTGTTTCTTTTTCTGCCATTCTTGTGGGCCATGGGAATTCTGCCCCCACTTGATGCACTTTTTCTCTGGGGAATGGAACAACTGTTGGAGTTTGGACTAGGAGGTTCACCTATGTCAAGTAACACCAAGTAAATGTTTCTACAATTGTAAAATATATCAGTGTTGTTTATAACCTTTTTCTTTTCAAGCAAATCTTCTTTATTTTCTCCTTCACAGGTTGTTAGTAATGTTTCTCATTTCTGCTGGAACAGCAATAGCATCGTATTTCATTCCCAGCCCCCTCGGTGTGATCCTCTTCATGACTGGATTTGGGTTCATACTGAGTCTTAACCTAAGTGAGATTGGGTTTGCCTTCAAACACACCATGATCAGCCATTTAGCCTCCAGCAAAGCTAAAAATGCTCACAGGGCTCTTAGATTACAATTTGGGTGGAGGGAATTAATTTTCTATGTGACTGTGTTGGCATTTGCTCTCACAGAAGCGAGTCTGCTGCATCAATTTGCAGGCTCCTCATCATCTTCCCAAGGCAGACCCCAGGCCATAGCAAGTTACATTCTGATCCTATTACTTGTAATGATGTGGATTCTTAGAGAGATTCAGAGAGTGTACTTGTTTGGAGTCTTCAGAAACCCCTTTTACCCAAAGGATGTCAGGACTGTGGCTGTGTTCATGGAGAAGCAAAGAAGGCTAATGAAAGTTGGTGTTGTCAGGAGGATTTTACTAACACTAGGTAGGAATACACCACTGTCTGTTGTTTGTTAGATGATGCTTGTAGGGAGATTGAAACTCTAGAATTGCTCTATGTGCAAGATTCTGGGAATGAACCAAGGGAAACCAAGTGGCTGGAAATACTTGTTGATGTCTTGTTAAATTGTGTATTGAGGTCAAAGTTACTGGTCCAGCATATTTGAAAGTGATTAAATTTGGAAGTGATTTGATTTATTTCTTTTATAGGGGTGAACCTAAAAAACTGAGCCTTTTAAAAGCCCAGCTGAGAAAGCAGGGCCTTTTAAAGGATTTTAGTTACAACTGCAGTGCCAACTTTTAAAAATATGTACTTGAAAACAAAATGCGTTGAAAGTCTTCAAGCTGACCAAATATTTGGTTCTTAGAGCTTGCTGGTAAAGGGGAGAGCCTCCATTCTGGTAGGTTAGAGACAAATGCATCTACTTTGAGGGAATAAAAATGGATTTAAATTATTTAACGTCATAAAGAACCATTAGTTTGGGGAAATACATTGATGACTGCTATTCCATGTTTATTTTCACTTATTTGAGTATTTTCTCGGAGAAACAAATAAAGGATAAAGGAACTAATAGCAAGTAAGAGCTAAACATCGATGTAAATGTTTGTTGTCCAAGGCCATTAGTGCAAATAAATTGTTCAATATTGTTGGAGTGTAATACAAAGAGGATTTTGTGTTGATGAGGGGAAGCTTTCTCTTTTTTGCTGGGATTTCCATCCTGAAATAAGACTGCTTACCTCTGCTTGCTTTTGTTACAGTTTTGGAAGGTCAGTGATGCTTTTGTTTCAATTGCAGTGTCTCCCTTTGCTATGATAGCATTCCTGTCACTTGACCATTCCCTACAAAACCTGCATTCCGTGTCTGTTTCCATTGGATTCACAAGGATGTTCAGGATGGTAATTTGAATTTGAAATATGTTAGCCTTAGAAATGCTCTTCTACATGACTTGAAAACCAAGGTGACCTGGAAGAAATATTCCAGGTCACGAAAGCAGAGATAAATAGATACGTTTTTTAATGTATTTCTAACATATCTCTATTCTAGGTCTGGCAAAATACAGAAAATGCCTTACTAGACATGGTGGTTGTGTCAGCAGCACAAATGTTGGTGGCTAATCCAGACCTCTGGTGGAACAGGAGCCTTGATACAGGAATCAAACTCTTGCTGGTAATTGTAGGAGCGTCGGGGGGGTGGGAGGGTCGGAGACAAGAGATCTCTGCAGCCAGGTTGTGGAACTTGTGGTTTATTGCAAAGGGCCTGGGTGCAGGGCCCTGCTTGGAGCTGCCAGCCACAGCTCAGAGCAGGCCCCAGAGAGGAGAGGGGGAGAGGGTGAGAGGGTAAGAGAGTAAGGGAGTAAAAAAGGTAAGAGAATAAAAAGGGTAACGGAGTGAGGTTCCCGTTACAATACCATAAATCTTCTTCTGTGTTGAATATTCTAATTCTCACTAACCAATCTAGTACAATATACAAATCCTATAGCCTTTACATACAGCCTATAATAATCACTACATTACCATACTATGTTACATTTTAAACCCTAAAAACTCCTCTTTGGGCCCTTCTGCCAAGCTGGCAGGGTCTGCTCTGACCCTTGGGCCTGTCTGCAAGCAGAGGGTGTTGTTCCATCCAAAGGGGATCACCTTCAGCTGGCCACACCATTGTTTTCCAGTTGTTCAGTAACTGAGGTATCTCTAAGCTTGCTTTCATTTCAATCTCGCTTAGAGTTTCCATATTCTCAAAATCTTTTGCCAGACAATCATATTTATAAGGCTTTCCTGTTTCTCCTTCCCCAACAGGTAATGGTCATATTGTAAAATTAAGCAAGATAATTGTTTTCTGAAGTATCTGTCTCTGTTGGAGAATTACAACAGGGGCCAGAACCCAGCAGACAGAAGCTAAAAACTGTACTAAGATATATTCTCATACCAAGGAATGTTAGCCATGCTTCATTTTCATAAAATTACTGTAGCTATGCTGAGTGTGCTGCAGGCTACAAACCCTGTTCTTCCTGCCCGTGTGTCACAGGTCGGTCTCCTGCGGGATCGGCTGCTCGAGTTGCTGTCCAAGCTGAACTTTGTCATTGCCATCCTCCTGTGCTAAGATATATTCTCACACCAAGGAATGTTAGCCATGCTTCATTTTCATAAAATTACTGTGGCTATGCTACAGTATGTAGCTAGGCTATGGCTACATACTCTATGTTGTATGCTATAGGCTACAAACCCTGTTCTTCCTGCCCATGTGCTGCAGGTCGGTCTCCTGCGGGACCGGCTGCTGCAGTTCTTGTCCATTTGCCATGGCCATCCTCCTGTGCTAAGATATATTCTCACACCAATGATAGCCATGCTTTATTTTCTTTAAGTTACTGTATCTATGCCGAGTGTGCTGTAGAGTTCAAACCCTGTTCTTCCTGCCCATGTGCTGCAGGTCGGTCTCCTGCGGGACCGGCTTCTGCAGTTCCTGTCCAAGCTGCACTTTGCCATGGCCATCCTCCTGTGCTAAGATATATTCTCACACCAATGATAGCCATGCTTTATTTTCTTTAAGTTACAGTATCTGTGCTGAGTGTGCTACAGGCTACAAACCCTGTTCTTTCTGCCCATGTGCTGCAGGTCGGTCTCCTGCGGGACCGGCTGCTGCAGTTCCTGTCCAAGCTGCACTTTGCCATGGCCATCCTGCTGACCTCGTGGACGGAGAAGAAGCAGCGCCGCAGATCCAGCGCCGCCCTGATCGCGCTCAACGTCGCCTTCTTCCCCGTGCTGCTGGCCCTGGTGGCCGTGTCGGCGCTGCTCTCCTCGCCCCTGCTGCCGCTCTTCACGCTGCCCGTGTTCCTGGTGGGCTTCCCGCGGCCGCTGCGGAGCTGGCCGGGCCCCGTGGGCGGCGCCGCCTGCGTCTGCTCCGACACCGTCTACTACCGGCAGCTGGTGCCCGGCCTGGCCGCGGCGCTGCAGGCTGCGCTGGCCGCCGGCGGCCTGGGTGCGTACGGGGAGCGCTCTGCAATAATGCAGATAAATAGTGCAGGAAATGTGGTTTTCCAGCCAAAACCTTGGGATTGGGTCTGTCCCAACACCCTAAAACCCTTGGGATCGGATCCCTCCCAATGCCTTAAAACCCTTGGGATTGGATCCCTCTCAGTGCCCCTAACCCCTTGGGATCGGATCCATCCCAATGCCCCAAAACCCTTGGGATCAGGACCCTCCCAAGACCCCAGACTCCTTGGGATCAGATCCCTCCCAACACCCTAAAACACTGGGGATCAGGTCCCTCCCCATGCCTCAAACCCCTTGGGATCAGATCCCTCCCAAGGCCCCAAAACTGGATCAAATCCCTCCCAAGGCCCTAAAACCCTTGGAATCAGATCCTTCCCAATGCCCCAAAACCCCTTGGGATCAGATCCCTCCCAAGGCCCCAAAACTGTTTGGATCAAATCCCTCCCAAGGCCCTAAAACCCTTTGGATCAGGTCCCTCCCAATGCCCTAAAACCCTTGGAATCAGATCCCTCCCAAGGCCCTAAAACCCTTGGAATCAGATCCCTCCCAAGGCCCTAAAACCCTTGGAATTAGATCCCTCCCAAGGCCCTAAAACCCTTGGAATTAGATCCCTACCAAGGCCCTAAAACCCTTGGAACCACATCCCTCCCAAGGCCCTAAAACCCTTGGGATCAGATCCTTCCAAATGCCCCAAACCCCTTGGGATCAGATCCCTCCCAATGCCCTAAGCCCCTTGGGATTGAATCCTCTGAAGGGAGGAGAATCAGTGGTTGAAAACCAAGTTTCACAGCTGGGTTAAATCTGATATTCAGAGATTGCTCAGGAAAAACTGGTTACTTTTATTCTTGTACATCCAACAATAGGACAAAGGGGAAGAATAGAAAAGAAGAGCTACAAGTTGCAGCAGGGGGAGGTTCAGGTTGGACATTGGGGAAAATTTCTTCCCTGGACAAATGGTTAAGCATTGGCACAGGCTCCCCAGGGAAGTGGTGGTGTCCCCATCCCTGGGAGCATTCAAGAAACAGGGAGATGTAGCAGTTTTGTGAGATGGTTTCATGGACATGGTGCTATTCAGTCAAAGGCTGGGTTTGATGATCTTTTCCAGCTAATGATTCTACAATGTCTGCTTGTTACAATCCTGTAAAAAAAGAAATCTTTTGTTACCTTTAAGCAGAGACTAAATGGTGGTGAAACAGTATCAATCCTAATCTTTCTGTACTGAATAAAAAGGATGGAATGCATTGATCCCACCCAACTGGAGGCAGTAAATTGGGTTCTTCAGCCAGACAGCATAGAGAAGGATGTGTGTCAGATTGCTGTCTGTAGGTCTGTCTGTCTCTGCATCCATCCCATTACTCAGCATCCAGAAGGTGACTTTGCTAATTTGGCTGTGTTAATTGGTTATGGTGAAATACATGATGTAGCCTAAGTGGCAGTAAACAGATAAGAACAAACCTATTGATAAGATTTAATATCTTATCTTGTGCAGGCACTTGGGGTGGGATTGTAGCAGCACTTGTGGGTTTACAACCTGGTAAAGGCATTGTGGTGGGATTTTCACAGAATTTGTGGATTTACAGCCTGGTGGTGAAGGCCTTGTGATGGGGTTTTCACAGAATTACAGAGACAGAGGTGAAGAAAGGCCCAGTCTTTTTCCCAGCTGGAGACAGAGTAACTGTTTTAAAATTGCAAGGTCATTTTCTTGAGAAACAGCCTTTGTGTAACCTAAATAATCAAAAGATTGTAGCCCTCAGACAAGAGGCAAATATTTACATAAGCCTCTTAGAAAATGGCTTATGGCTGGAAAAAGTGGCCTAATATTTGAAGGCAGTGGAAGTTAACCTTAATCAGGCTTTTCTGAAGAAAATATCCAGGTGCTTTACTGGGAAATATGTGCTGCACTTGCATCACTGGTTAGAGAGAGATACTCAATTAAACCAAAAAGTCGTTTTTCTCTAAAAAAGGATACTTCAGTTTGTCTACTGTTTTCTATTTACAATAGATATATTTATTATAATAATATATAGCTATCTGTCATATATATATGTTATCTATCTTTTATATCTATCTATATTTTATATATATACATATTTTAATAGGGTTTTTTCCCCCCATTGCCATCATGACTGTGGTGGCATGTATGCCTTAGAATAAATAATTTAAAACACTAGTCTTGAGGGGTAAAAAGTCTCTTCTTTAATGGGAAAATCTGTGAATGAATGTCTTGAAGCAAGAAAAACTGTGGTGTTCTCAGATGAGTTCAAAAGGAAGTGATGCCACTTTGTGTGTCACTAATTTAAACCCAGAGTTTTTTCTGTGTAAAGGAGTTTTAGTAGTTTTAACTGCTAGCAAGAAAGGAATTAAAGTCTTTGCAAAATGTTAGCAAGAAAATGCACTTCATTAGCTCAGTGGGATAGAAAAGGTTACTTAAATTTTAACTACTGCTTAATGGTTGGTTTCACTGATTTCACCTTACAACATTTTAAAACTAAAATGTTCTGCAAGTGAGTGGTCACCAGACATGAGTGACAGCAGAAGCAGGTCATAAACTGGCAGCAAATGTCATGCTTAAGAATAGAACCATTGTGTTATGGGGATTGACTTTCAGCTATAGTTCAAATACAGAATAACCATCAGTTCTTAGGAAATTTGGCATTGCTTTTTTTGTGACTTTTTCTTTTGTGAAAAAGTTTGGGTTGGGTTTTTTTTTTTTTTGAGTACTAATTTGCTGTTCTTCAGGACCTGATTTTCAAATTCCAGTTTAGTTATATTTTTATTTCTCTGATAACAAATAAACTTCCCACTCCACAGCAAATTGGGCCATTAGGAAACTCCTGTGCTATAGAATGATTCTGTAATGTATTCTCAGTAAGGAGGACTTTAGGTCTCCAGGGAACACTCCAGTGGGAACTCTGTGGTTGGAAATGCAGCCAAAAATGATCTTTAATCATGAAAGTCATCTCTGCAAAGGGAATTGAGGGTGGAGTTGTTTAACCCTGGTCTGGTGTGAATAATGCAGTCCTGCAGTTGTGTGAGGTTTTCCAACTTTCCAC
This sequence comes from Ammospiza caudacuta, assembly GCF_027887145.1. Taxonomy (NCBI): domain Eukaryota; kingdom Metazoa; phylum Chordata; class Aves; order Passeriformes; family Passerellidae; genus Ammospiza; species Ammospiza caudacuta. The sequence continues at coordinate 60,763,441 of NC_080598.1, read as the reverse complement.
AGCTTTTTCAAAGCTGCAATTTCAGCCAGTTTTTCCAAGATTTTAAGGTGCTAGTCATTTCTAAGGTGCCAGTTATTTCTGCTGATGCAGAAATATTTCGTGTTTGCTGTTGAATCCTTTCCTTGGCATGTAGAAAAGGTAATATGCAGTTTTTGTTTTGTTTCTTTTCTTGCCCAGGTCTCTCTCTGCCTGGGTCTCATTACTTGTGCCGCTTTCAGGACAGGCTGATGTGGATTTTGGTGCTGGAAAAAGGCTTCACATACTGTGGTGTGAACATTAAGGTAATTGCATGCTGAGCACTGAGATGTTGATGTTTGGAAATCATGCAAACATTTTGCTGTGTAACATTTCAGCAGTGTAACTGATTTACATTTAATTTTCTAAGATGAGTGTTGTACTAATTAGCCTTGCAATTCACATGAGTAGCAGATGTGAAATTTTTTTATCATTTAGCTTGTGACAGAATATCTTTAATAAGCTAGCTAATAAGATTTGCATCAAGCAAAGATTTATTTAAGACACTGATCTGTGCCTAATACTGCAGTGAGTGCTTTGTTATTGCTGTTATCTCTGGATAGATTTGTAGATTCAGTTGTGGAAATACTGACAATCATTTTATTCAGAATAATTCTGGTGCAGGCAAAATGCTGGCATTTAAAGTTATGTCCTGGTGAAGACTAACAGGTTTTCATGTGTGCTTTAGGGGCTAGAACTGCAGGAAACATCCTGCCATGCTGCTGAAGCTCACAGAGTGGATGAAATTTTTGAAATGGCCTTTGAACATCAGGAGCACACAAGGATTCTGTCTCCCAATCCCCATTTTGGGCACATCCTGACTCCCTGTACTGTGGTTCCTGTGAGGCTGTATTCTGATGCCAGGAATGTGTTATCTGGAATAATTGATTCCCATGAGAATTTAAAGCACCTGAAAGATGATTTTGTGAAAGTGCTTGTGTGGATGCTTGTCCAGTATTGTTATAAAAAATCCAAGACGTGGGAAAGCCCAGGCAGTGCCAACAGGAACAAACAAGAATCATTTCCAGAAAATCAGCACAGTGGAGCAGTGAAAGGATGCAGAGCTCTGAGGGAAGAAGACAGCTTTAGTGTTGATACAGTGGAGGACTGGACTGATGATAGTGACATTTTTGATTTTGAACCCGGTAGCAGAGCAAGAGACAGAAAAGATGCTGGGCACTTGGGACTGACACCCAAAGTGCACCTGTCTATTCCAGGGTCCACAGAAACACAGAGCCAAGATTTCCTACAAGAAATGTCACCAGAAGATAAATTAAACAGGACTGTGGTGCTTGGGCTGCCTGCTGTGGACAAAGGGAAGCAGCCAGAAGTTTTACCTCGTGTAGAATTCAGTTGCTCTTACTCAGAGCTGCTGAGCATCCCAGAAGAATGGAGAACAGCACCAGTGCCTTCTTCCAAAGTCAGTGAAATGAGGCAGAGGTTTCCTGAGGAATGGTACCACTTTGTTCTGAGCCAGCTGGACTTTTTTCATCTGCAAGAGAAGCCTTCCAGTTTGCTCACAGAGCTGATGGAAGATAAAGCTCTGAAGGAGCTGTACATCCTGGGGGTGCTGTCGTGCTGCTTTGGTCTGTTTGGGCTGGATAACGCCGTGCCTGCCCCTCGCCACGTCTTCAGGGCATACACGGGTGGCATCCCCTGGTCTGCTGGCTTGGACTGGCTCACAGGCAAACCAGAGCTCTTCCAGCTGGCATTAAAAGCATTCAGGTAAAAAAAACCCCAATTTCCTGAGATTAGAAATTTATATAGAGAAGTGCCATTTCATTAATGGTTTGTTGAACCCGTATAGTTTTAATTTATTTGTCGGTTTTTCCTATATAAATACTGCCCGTGACTCCAGGCAGTGAAGCCTGTGGTGTGGAGGTTCTTCTTTCTTCTCCACAGCAGCTGCCTCCAATCTGCTGTGTTAACTGGGGAAAAACAACCTGTTTTCACTGACCCCAGCTCTCAACAGATGTGCTGGATTTAGATGTTTGGCAGTAACCATTATCAGGCACTGGGGATGTGTTGGAGGTGAATGAGGTGTTTAAGCTGATGTGTTTTACATGTGGGTGAGCTAAAAGCACAACCAGACTGACTGGCAGGGACTCAGCTGGCAAGCAGTGACTGGCAGAGTTGGTGGAGCCTCTCCACCCTCTGTGGCCTGAACAGCTTTCTCCCTCCTGCCTTTGCCACCCTGTGTGATGTTCTGCACCTTTCAGATACACCTTTAAACTTATGCTGGACAAAGCCAGCCTGGGCCCAGTGGAGAACTTCAGAGAGCTGGTGAATTACCTGGAGGGATACGAAAGCGATTGGTACATTGGGCTGGTGTCAGACCTGGAGTGGCAGCAGGCAGTTCTGCAGGAAAAGCCATACCTGTTCTCTCTGGGGCACGACCCAAGCATGGTAAGGGGAAAAATTACTCAAAGTTTGGGTTTCTTTTTTACTGTTCTTTATTCCCCTCATAATTGTGTTCGAAAACATGAAGGCTCTGCAAGATGGTTCGTACTAAAGAGGAACTGGCACTGCTGTTGTTGAAAAGCCCACTGCACTGTTCTTCAGATGCAGCAATATTTCCTGATTATATTCCAGTGGAGGAATTGAACTGAGGGGACTGGTTTATACTTTGCTGTGTTTAAAGTGTTCATAGAGTGCAGCGCTGTTACTGTCATGTTTTTTTGAAAAATCCCTTTGCCCAGGATTTTCTCCTAGGAAGCTGAGAAGCCTCAGAGAAAAATGAAAACAGTAATTACCTCATTTTGCTTCTTCTGTGTTTTGCTGCTTTAGAATGTGGTTCAGAAATTGTTTATCCAACAGGTGGTTGTTTGATTGGTTTCATGTGAATTGTTTTTACTTACTGACCAATCACCATCAGGCTGTGTGGGACTCTGAGGAGTCAATCAGGAGTTTTTAGTTAGGATATTTACAGAAGGCTTAACAAGATACTTTCTCTATTCTTTAGTATAGTTTAACATTCTTTTATTATTTTATGATTTTATATTATATGAATTAACCTTCTAAAAACATAGAGTCAAATTCAGTTCCTCCTTCATCCTGAAAACCCTAAAAACACCACACAGCCCCAAAGCTTTACTCAGAGCTCTATAACCAAAACGCTCTCGTCTCTTCTCAGCCAATGTCCTGGACATCCTGATCTGTTTGTTCTTGCAGGGAATTTACACAGGGCGAGTCCTCACTCTGCAGGAGCTGCTGGTCCAGGTGGGAAAGCTCAATGCAGAAGCTGTGAGGGGCCAGTGGGCCAACCTGTCCTGGGAGCTGCTCTACGCCACCAACGACGACGAGGAGCGCTACAGCATCCAGGCACACCCGGCGCTGCTGCGCAACCTGACCGTGCAGGCGGCCGACCCGCCCCTGGGCTACCCCGTCTACTCCTCTCAGCTCCTGCAGCTGCCCCTCTTCTAGGCTGTGCTTTCTCACCTGTGGCTCTCGCTGGTTTCTCCTTTTCCTCTGTGTGTGGCACTCTGCCCTGTGTGCTGCAGATCAGGTGTTACTCACAGGGTGGCAGTGCCAGGCTGGTGAATGTCCTTGGCACAGAGGTGGTGCTGGCCAGAGCCTGCAGCAGGCAGCAAGGTGGGGACTGGTTTCTTGCTGCTGGAATACAAGACACCCTTGTGGCTGGTGAGCCACATGCTGCAATTCTCCACCTTAAAGAAAAGCAGTGTAATTCTTATCATTACCACAATTCTGCTCATTAACTATTTTTGGTGCATTCTGATTTACTTTTCCTTTTTTTTTCCCGTGGACAGGTGACCTGCACTGCCAGTCAGGTTATGGCCTCTTGTAGTGTTGTCAACCCCAGAGTTGACAACCAAAGTGTACATAGGACTATTTATATATTTTTTTTTTAATCTGGCCATTTTTATATTGGACTGAGTTCAGTTCTAGCATTTGTTATATGACTCTCACTGATCTTCCTTATGTGCAGTAAGTTATCAGCCATACTTTAACTAAGGGACAATTTTTACCTAACTACTTGTTTTGGTAAAAAGAATTTTATATAAACCAGTGTGTGTTCTGACACATTGATAGCGTGGGTGACTTTATTGATGGAAGAAGTAAACGTATATAATTAGGGGACAGAGGAAATTTTAAGAACAAATGCTATGATTTCATCTCCTTCTTCCAGTATCCATATATATGATATATATATCTGTATACATACATATATATATATATATGTTGTTACTTTCAACCTCTCTCCACCTCCCTAACCAGTCTTCCTCTTCTAACCTCTCACAAATGCAGTGAGAGCTTCATGATGGGGGGTGGGAATCCAGCTAGAAGTATTTATTTTTTTAACCTCACTACAGGCTGGAGCAGACCTGGACAGCTGGTTTGTAACATTACAGCTGACCTTGAAAACAGGTCCAGGTCCAGTTTCCAGTGGCTCATTTATCCTGTTCACTACCACCAGTCTTAGCACATAACTGTGTTTTCTCAGCAGGACCATGGTCACACTGTAGGCAGATGCTGAGCAGGGAGTAGGTAATTGTATTTCCTAGGACAGAATCAATTTAAATCAGACCTGCTCTGTAACTGAAGCAGTACTGGTTTGGAACACCCAGCCTTGTCTGGGTCCAAGCACATTTATTACTTTTCACATTTAAGACCTTTTGACTCATATGAAATTTGCCACAGAAGCTTGTTCTGGGCTGCTGGCTGTTCCTTTAGATAGTGGCCAGAAATGGTTTTTAAGAACTATGCAAGTGGTGTGGTGAGTTTCTAAATCAGGTTGGTGCCACACTGGGCCCTGAGCTGTCTGGAAATACAGAGCCATGGATGTGATGTAGAAGGGGCTTATAGAGAGCCCCCATTTCAGCTCCCACTCACAAGGAGGGAAATGTTTACTCTGATTTAAAACTTCCAAGGCAAGGAGTGTCATGAGCTCCTCAAGCAGTTCTAGTTCTTTGCTCTCTTGCAGCAGCTGGAAAGTTGGAGCTGTTTCCTAAATCTAATTTACCCTCTCTTGCCACATTGTAAATTTGTTACTACTTGTCTTCCATATGGTCACAGAAAATTTAATTATCTTTTTTTGCAGCAGTCCTTACTCAAAGATGGCTGTAATTTCTGCCCTCATCCTTTGTCTTTTGTAAAGTGAATAAACCAGTTGAGAAAGAGCTGAAGAGAGCTGTGATCCTTTTCCCTTCCTTTCTCTGGGCTCTGTCCATCTGGTCCCCAGCCTTGAGGAGAGCTGCTGCTGACTGGGCCCAGTGTTCCAGCAGAGATCCTGATTGGCACCAGATGGAGCAGCACAATTAGCAGTGGGCAGAGTTCCTGCTGGAGCACAGCAATGTGGAGCTGGGCTGTGCTGCCCTGCCACATCCTGTCCCCTGCTGTCACAGCAGTGTGTCCCACAGCCCCAGTCACTGCTCACACAGCCCCTGGCACAGCCCTGAGGCACAGTACCTGTCTGCATCCTGCTTTTGGCAGAATCAGGAGATAAAGCTTTTGTTCTGTCTCGGATCTCTGCAGCTGAGTGCCCCTGTTCAGCTGGTTTGTTTGCTTTGGAGCATTTCTTTGATTTATCCGAAATTCAGGAACTGGAGCACCTTCAGCTCTGGCTGTGTCTGTGTTCACAGGCTGCTGCTGGGATTACTGATGGCATCCTGCTCTCAGCAGGACCCATTGTTATCCCTTGTGACCCTGTTTTCTAACCAGGGGTGTGCAGAGCTTTATTTAGTTCTTCCAACACCTCCTGGCTTTAGTTGTGATGTTGATCACACACAGGGCAGTGTAAGGGCAGCAGAGCTGAGAAAGGGGCAGAGGGTAAGTCCTGATGTATCAGAAATGAATGGATTCAGCCCTGAACACACATTTTGCTCAAGGAACACATCCCAAGCACAGACCAGATATCTTTACCCTCCACACCACACCCTTCTCCTTGTGGGGTTTATGTTAATCAACATGAATTAAGAATGAAAGTGAGGGAAGCAGGATGCTGGGGTCTATCATTTTAGGCTGCTCACCAGGTATTTGCCTGTGTTAGAGCAGCAGCTCAGTCTCTCATGTGTTTCATTCCTTGTAAGCTTAAAAATCCAGCCTGTGGGAATTTGACATGAAACAGGTGTGTTTAGAAAGATTTTTATTTAGTCAAGTATGTCATCAGCTCCGTAGATCTGTCGAGTTACAGGATGACACAGACATTACAAAACCCAAAAAAAGCTGTTGTTTGCAGTCATGCAACATGAAAAGTTTCTCAGCCTAAGCCCAAGTACAGCAGGATTTCTTACATGCTCGTCCTCACTTCCTCTTCCTTGAGTAAGAAGCATCAGCATCCTGGGGGGAGAGGACATGAAATCAGTATTTCCCCACCCGGTGTTAAAAACAACACTGTGACTGAAAAACTTCCTTTGAAACAGCTTGTGACCAGGGGCAGTTAGAGTGTGAAAGCACAAAGTTTTAAGCTGCATGTGCCACCCTTACTTTTGCATTTCTTATACTTGATTATTTACTTGAGGTGCTTTCATGGAGCTGCACTTCAGCTCTCCATGTGTCCCTGAGCTCCCTGGGTGAGACACAGGCTCAGTCACACTCTCCCTGCTCTCAGAAGAGCTCCTCCAGCCTATTCTTACTGTCATATATGCATTTAATTTACATCATATGGGGTCAATAAATGTACACACCATGTAAAACTGCAACAATTTCCATCCCAAAACTCTTAAGCAGTGATCCTGCCCTGCACATCATGGCTCTAAGTGTGACTGAGGAGCAACACAATCCCAACAAACATTCCCACAGCAGAGTGCAACAAGCAAGCAGGGGGCAGAGGGGCGCTGTGCACACTCACAATTCCACTCTTGAAGTTCTGGATCCTCCTCTTGCCCATCCTGTTCATGAGCCACCAGGCCCAGGTGGGGGCGTACTGCCACAGGTAGCACACGGCCAGGTAGGGGTGGTCGCTGATCCACGCCTCCTTCACGTCGTTGGCCACGCTCACCAGGGTGAGCCGGGCACAGCGATCCGTGGGCATCTTGTGGGACTGGTCCCCGCTGTTCTCGATGGACTGGGGGGCACAGAGCAGGGAGGGGTTACAGCTGCAGCCCTGGGAGTGACAGGGAGGGAAAGGGCCACGCTCCATGCCACAGATATATTCCTCCTTGTTTCCCCACAAGAACTCACCCAGAGAATGGGGCAGAGGAACCCATCCCTCACTATCCTCTGGTTTCTGTGTGGGAACACTTTCCACCTTCCTTTGGCTCAAATAAAGCACCCTTTTAATTAATGCCTCTACTGATGGGTCAAAGATTAATATAAAATGGATCTCCAAGCTCTGTCCTGCTTCAGCAGGGCTTCCACTTGATGGGGATTGTTGAACAAATTCCCCCATCTGCAGCTCTGAGGAATGGGAACTCCCCAGGTCCCAGCTGTACCCACACTACTCTACAAGTTACTCAAGTACCCAAGTGAGTAGGTGAGGTCACATTCCCCATAAACCTAAATATTCCTGCCAGTTCTCTCCATCTCAACCAAGAGAGAAGCAGCCAGCTGCTTTGGAGCAGGGACATCAGCCTGTCTTGTCACTGTCTATCATTTAGTGAACACAAACCACAGCCCTGTGAACTTGTGCACATTTCACTCAGCAATAACAGGCCACTCTAGCAATCTGTCCTCCTGTTTCACAGGGCAGAAACAGTTCTGGTCGAGATTTGCTCCTCCTCCCTGGGCTTCTGCCACAGTGAAATCTGAGGAATGTGTTTTGCAACTTTCACCATTGTTCAAAAAGTACACTTTTTCTTTCACGCAAGTCAGAAGTTTTGCAACACAAAAATCGTTCCAGAACTCGATTCAACAATGGGAGATCCCCTCCCCCTCACTGGTGGGTCATCCTGAGCTTCAAATCGATTGAATTTAGGGCAGATTACAGCCTGATGTATCACAGTAGCAATTTTTGCCAGCTGCTTTGTCAGACAGCCTTTACTAAAAGCCATTGTGCAGTTGGAAGGTTTTGCTTTTCCTCCTGGAACAATCCCTAACAGGAAAGGAATGCACAGCTCGTGTCAGCTGAGCCAGGGCTGTGCCAGCAGCAGCAGCATCACCCAGCAGGGCACAGCGTGACCAGGGCAAACAAAACCCCACCTGTGCAAGGACAGCACTCCCCAGCAGAGCTGTGGCCAGAAAACCCTGGCTTTCCCCCCACAACTGCAGCACAGGGGCTGTGCAGCACATTTGGGTTGTTTGTGTTGGAAGAGACAAGGAATATCAATTATCAAACTCAATTTCCAGTTGATACCCCCAAGAATTACAAGATATACACAGTTCTGCACCACTCAGAGCATTTCTTGGTAAGAAGATGAGGTTAGTGTTTGCAGGGAGGACAAAACCAGACAAAGATACCCCACAAAGGATCACTGTCCCCACGGCAGAAGTTGGGTTTGTCACAGCAGAACTGAGCCCTTACCTTTGCAAGATTCTCAGTAAAGACATTTTGGATGATCTGGGACTGCACAGGCCCTGGGCAGATTTGGATAATGCTTATCTCAGGGTAGTCAGTCAGCTCAGTCCTCAGAGAATTAAAGAATCCCTAGAAGACAAAAATATACTTAAATCTTCCTTTCCCATGTTTTCTACAAGGTTTAGCTGATGACAACTTTTCATACAAATTTATACTGTAAAGATAACAGGATTCCACTCCAAGCAATTCCTTTTATTTTCTTTGACTTTTCACACTCAATGGCTAATTGAGCATTTTATCAGCAGTTACAGACATTGATCTAAAAACCAGGGAAGAATCCATCCCCATCTGACCAAATACCCAGTAATTTCTCTAAACTACAGCCAGATTCTGCTGTCCCTGTACTGAGGACAAGCCCTAATGTTGGGCACTGGAAATGCCAGCAATCCTAAGTATTGCAATATCATGGAAATCACCTTTTGCAGATCAGTTGCTGTTTGGGGTGACAATAAAGAGTTTACACAGTTTCTAGGAAATAGGTGGCACTGGTTTATGTAAGAAAAGGATGACAATTTTCAGCACAGCAAAGTCAAAAATACACCCTGACATTTCAAGGGGGTTAATTTGCAGCACTGAATTTGCTACAGAGTTTGAAATTGGCAGTCACATAGATACAAATCTTATTTCAGCTCAGGAATATGCTACCAGTGTATCCAATTTAAACCAAAATTACAAAAATTGTGAGTACTTTTCTTTAAACTAAGAGAATACAAGGTTTTCTCAATCTCTGTAGCAATGCACATTTAGACAGCAACTATTATGGGAAACATGGCCAGTTCAGAGGGGGGCATTGCACCAAAGCTGTGGTCAAGCACTCTGGAGGATGATTTAGCCAACACCCCATCATGTCTTATCTTTGGCCTGGCTGCCAGCAGCCCCCTGTATCTATTCCAACACATAATTCTGTGTCACAGCAGAGACACAGAGTGAGCACAGGCTGATAAACTTCTCCCACTGTAGTAAAATTTTATCACTCTACTCCCATCCAGCTTGGGAGGAGGGCTGGCTGCCCCAGAGCTCTTCCCTGAGCATCAACAGAGGCCAAACCCAGTGAGATTTGGGCCTGTGGTGACACAGAACCAGCAGCTGGGACAAGCCACCAAACCTGAGCAAGGAACAGCACACTCTGACCAAGCACAGGGGCTCCAGTTTCCCAGGGATGGTGGCTAATTCCAATTTATGGATTCCATGCAGGCTCTGCAGTTCAGTTCCCTAAAACACTGAGCAGGAATTTAAAGTTGTGAGTACCCACAGGCTCCAGATCTGGGGCTGGATCTTCACAGCATGTCAGCAAAGCCTGGAGTGGATTAAATCCTAATACTGGAAACTGATGTGCCCAGAAATCTGCTCCTGGACAGGTGGGAATCAGCTCCTGGACACTCAACAATTTTGGTTTAAACTTCCAGGCCCTCCCCTGGCTACCCCACCCTCATGTGCACAAGCAGGGCTGTGTTTCATCCAGCACTCCAGGCTAATCCTACATCCCAACCTGCATTTTCCCCATCCCCTTCCTTCCCTGAGGGACCCTGAGCCTTCCAGAAAATCCCCAAACCCCCAGGTTGTGTAGTGCTGTCACACAGGTGGGGACTCAGGGCAGCTGAGGATAAAATCACACCTAAAAAGGCACATACACAAAACCACACCTAAAAAGGCACATTAAATCACACCTGAAAAGGCACATACACAAAATCACACCTAAAAAGCCACATTTGCCCACCACTCCCTGCCCACTGGAGGTGAGGAACAGAACTGGCTCCCATTTTGCCTGAAGGGAACACACTCAAGATTCACTTCCAGAAGCCAGGGAGGTGGAAGAGCATTTGTCTGGGAATGCTGTGATGGAAGGGAAGCCAGAGCACAGCTCAGCCATTTTTGACAAAGCTCCTGCACCTGCTCAGATGCTGGGAGGCTCCTGGGATCCAAGCTGTACCTAAAACTGGGCACCTGAGCAGTCACACAGGGGCACACAGCAGCATCAGGCAGCTCCAGGGCACTGGCAGAGCCAAGCTGATTCCTTTGAACATGAAAAAAAAAAGTAGCCAACAAGTAGTAAACATGAAATGCAAGTAGCCAGAGATGCCAGTGAGCTCCTGAGCTCCTGGTCCTGCTCTGCAGCTGTCTCACATCCTTCCATCCTTGCAGCTCCAAGGTTTTACCCCAGACAAGTGGCACAGCCTTCACCAGCAGCACAGGAGGGCCAGGACACTCACCCACCCTAAATCCTGGCTGAGGGACACTGCCAAGGGCATCCTGAAAACCAGAATCTCACACAGACTCAGTCCCCTCTGGGGCCATGTTTTCTAATTCCAGCACTTATCCTTGATATTCAAAGATAGCTGATATGAAATTCTTCTGCTTCCCCCCAGAAGAGAAGCTTTAAATTCCTCAGCAAGAAAACATAAGGGCTTCCTCTTATTGAAATTCAGGCAGGGACAGACCCAGATTTGGGAGCAGTAAAGGAACTCCAGTGCAAGAGGAGGAAGAACCTGAGTGCTTGCACCAAGCCCAGACTGAAGGAATTCCACTAAAAAGAGTGACCAGAGAGGAGCTGCTGCTGTCAGTCCATGTGCTGAGACAAGTTCCTGATGAAGGAACATTCTGAAGGCCACCATTCCTGATCCATGCCACCAAGCAGATGAATTACAGCTGGGGGAATGGCACATGAGCTCCATGAGCATCATCCCTCCAGGAGGGAAACTGCAGCAGGCACATGCAGACTCCTGTGGGCCTGACTCATGCTCTTACAGCACTGGAATAAAGGGTAATTTCACAGTAGAACATTGTTATGAAGAATTCCAGTTGGCATCAATCAAAGCATGATTGCTTCAAGGACAGATTCTAATTCCAGGCAGAATTCCTTCCTTCCTTCCTCCTACAACTGCCATTTAAAGGAATTTTTTAAACCCCAAAAAACACAAAAAAAACCCACAAAAAACAAAAAAACACCAAAAAAAACCCACAAAAAACCAAAAAAAAAAAAAAAAAAACAAGGAAAAAAAATAAAACAAAAAAAGCAAGAAAAAATACAAGGAAAAAAATCACAAGAAAAAAAAACAAGAAAAAAAAAAAAAAAAACAAAACAAAACCAAATGAAGTAAAAGGAAGGACTTTTTGAAAAATAGCTGTAATTAAGTTTGCAGCATTAAGTGTATCAGTTGTGACAGACTTCAAGGCATGAATTAAAAAAAATAAATACCAAAACAAGCCAAAAATCACAACAGACAAATCCATGTCATATGGGCTCACATATTTAATAACTGGTGGCCAAGACACAGCCTTCAAGAAGATCTTAGAATCCAGGACAGGTGGATCCATGCTGGAACACCTGAACAGGAAAAGCACCACTTTTTGCTTTGGCTTATTTTTCCCCTCCCTTTTTCTAGTCTCTATTTTTTTTTGGTCACCACCAGAAAAGGGCTACAGGGCTAAGGAGGGCTGCCATTCCTACAGAATTCCTTTATCTGAACTGCCCTGGTGAAGTTTGTTCTTTCAAAAAAGTTTTTTCTTATTTTTGGGGGCTTCAAAATTCCTTTGGCTTCATCTAGCTGTAACTCCAGACTGATCAAAGGCTCTCAGGCAGAGTATTTCCCAAACCAATACTGCAAGTCCTGTTTCAACACGTGCAATTAGTCTTTCTAGACTTACTGGGAAAGAAATAAGGAAGGAGGTTTGGAGTCTGGCCTAGTTATTGAGCAGAGGTAGAAGCTAATAAAGATAGAAGCAGTTCAGTCAGCTTATTTTAATTAATTTTAGTAAACTATCTCTTTAAAGTTTTGTCTGCGCTCTCAATCTTAACATGAGATTGAGAATCCTGAGTATTTTTAAAGCAACATGTGAATTCCTTGTGCTCTGCAATTAATTAGCCATGCTTAGCCCAGCTGCACCACACCCAGAGATAATTCAACTGAAAGAACATCTAATAAATAAAGGAGCATGAAGGGAAGTCAGGCTTCTGCTCATTGCATTCTTCTAATTTTAATCTACCAGGCTTAACCCAAAAGCTGGCCTGTAATGGCAATTCCAGCATTGCCACTCCAGTGAAAAGCAACAAATCTCTCCCCATCACTAACTGAAAAAAAAATTTTAGCAGAGATCTGTCACCATATTCTATATCTTATATTTTCAAGAGGCTTTGCAGTGTCAGCCATTTGTTACATTTTTGTTGTTGCTGGTCAAATTGTCAAAAAGATATTGATCCCTTGGCTTAAGCAGTTGTTTGTTCTGTTCACATGCTGAAATGCAGCAGGGTGTAAGAAGATGCCAGTTTTTAAAACACCACTGAGCACAGCTGAAGTTTGTTTTACTGAGGTCAAAATGTACATTAGCAGGAGGCCAAACAGTGGTGAAAGACAAACATACCCAAACAAATTTACTAGTTAAGCAAGAGATTCCTCAATGATACAGGCAGAAACTTTTCTGAACTCCTCTTTTATGTTTTTCTACCCCAGTGGGTAGAAAATTTCAAAAATTTTTTCCAGGCAGTGTTGAGTGCTAAGTGTCAGGCAGAAGGTAACTTCCTATGGCACTGGGAGCTGCCACTTCTTCACACCACAGAAAGACACAACTCTTGGGAAAAGTCATTCAGCTGCTCCCAGATGGATCAGGAGCTCTCATTTCTCTGAGCAAGCTGCCTTACCACTCACTGTTCTCATTTCCCTGTCCTAAAAATCTCCTCAAGTTGTAAAACTCTCACCAGTGACTCTCCCTTAAAGAATTGAGAACTTTAGGGCTCTATATGGAACAGAATAATGCTCTCCTAGAGGTATTCCCTCATCTGAAGGCCAGAGGCTTTGTGTTTCATACTCCAGTTTAACCATGTAGTGATTAGAACCAACCAAGCTGCCACTTCCATTCCAGTCAGGGAAAAAAATCTACAGTGGGAGCTATTTCACATTTCAGAGCAAATTAATTCTAAAGGACTTCCAATACCAGAGAATGTTGCACATGCTGTGTGAAATTTCAGGTGAGAACTTCTGTTTTCTGCACAGAACAAAGCCCTGTGCTGCAGCACTGGCACTGATCCTCTTAATTAACTTGATTAACTTCCAGCCTGGAACTCACCTGCAGGGCATGCTTGCTGGCACAGTAGCCAGTGGCAAGAGGGGCTCCCATGATGCCCATCACACTGCTGACAGTGACAATCTTCCCCTTCTTCCTCTGGATCATGTGGTTCAGGACATACTTTGTCAGGGAGATGGTGCCCAGGTAGTTGAGCTCAATGATGGCATTGTAGACATCCAGGTTGGTGTCCACGAACAAGGAGCGCTGCGAGCGCCCACCATTGTTGACCAGAACATCAATCTTCAGAGAGATGAAAAGATAAATTAATATAAACACAATTCCCTTTAATATTTGTGCTTCCTCAGGCAATTCAGTTCAGTTTAGCCCTTGGGAAGGACCCATGATTATTTGTTTGTTGATGAAAACCAGAAGCAAGCAACAGAAGGGATAAAAATGCGGGTACATTTTGGCAAGTTTAATACTGAAGCTGAAGGAAGGTGTAGACACTTCTGAATTTGTCATACAGAGAAATATGAGCATAAATGCAGGTCTAGGAGACAAAGAAATAAAAGTTCAACCCCAGAAGCACACCTTACCTTGCCAAAGTGCTTGAGCACACTGTTGGTTGCAGCTTCATGAGAGGATCTGTCAGTCAGGTCGAGACGCAGAACGAGGATATCATTGTCACTCAGGCTGCTAATCTCTAAAAAACAACCATAAAGGGAATGGGAGCTGATAAGATTCCCAAAGTCAGAACTGTGGGAAACATAACATGCTTTTAAACACCACATTTTCACAAAGACAACATCGAGAAGCCATAACATCAAGTTGGAAATAAAATGCTTGCTTTGTTTTCATTTTGACCCCCACACAGAATCTATTTTTAATCTGTTCCTACCAAGTGTTTTTCTCACTATGTTTTTGTATGTGAAAAGCCTGACTTTATAAATGGGCTTTGCAGCACAATACAGAAGTTTCACTTCTTCAAATAAATTGCAGTAGTTAGGAGTAAAATCCAGCTGAAACTTTTCACTGAGGGATTCAGAATCACATTGGGAGCCCTGACACTTAGCTTGGATGTCAACAGGTCAAGCATGTTTATTCCTGACAACAGGACTTGTACAATTCACACCCAAAACACAACATACAGCAGAGCAGCTATGAGGCAAAGTCTATAGAAGCTGAATTTTGGGGATTTTTTGGGAGGAGATAAAAGACTTTTGTTTAACTGACAGCTTTTAACATATCCATGCCCTGAAATAAAAGTCAGCTGCCATTAAGTTCCAGCCTTTTTGTCACGTTTTCCCCCACTGTCTCTTCAGAACAACTGACCTTTTCCATAGAAGGCATTTCTTGAGCAGTGATTTCTTACCCTGGGGTTTTGGGGCAGATGACTCACAAAAACAAAATCATTATTTCAAGCTTTTTTAAATCTACATCTAACAAGAATTTTTACATTATTTTTATTAGTTTGTTAGTGCTATTTTGTCCCTGAATGGATTCCTAGCCACATCTAGGTGTGGTTGCTCCCCTTTAAGCAGCTGCCCTCTCCTGAGAGCCCCAGGCTTTGACTTTTTAATCACTACTGCTTGCAAATATAGAGCAAGTTGAACTTTGTCTTAACAGTGATATAGAAATAAAGAGGTTACTTAAACCCACGAGTTGCCTCTGTTCAAAGGTCATTAGTATTTAAGCCACTGGTTAAATAAATAAATAATAAACCAAACTGTCTGGTTTAGTGCTGGCAGTGTTTCCATTTATTGCTCCCTCCAGCTGCTCCATGTGCATTTTCTCCTCCATTTCTTCCAGAAATACAGCAGTAAAATGTAGTTTAAGCTGCCCTCTCAGGGGCACACCTCTGCCTGTGCTGCCTGAAGCAGATTTGCACAGCTGGTACCTGTTGGGGTGTGGATGTTTCTGCCATGGGTTAACAAGACCACAGGGCCAGCCCAGCTATGAAAGCTACACAGGGGAGAAAGGAAAGAGCAGAGCAAGAGGCACAGGCTGCTGGTAAGGAAGGAAGTGCTCTTTTATAAGATGTTAGAAACGTTTGACATCAGGAAACTTTAAACCAGAAACCTTGTACAGGATTTCCACATTCAAACTCTGCATCTCCAGCAGCTTTCTCAGTTCTTTTCTAGGGTGAGGGGTCCTTGCTTCAGGCACTCCTCAGACAGCTTTTACAAAAACCAAACATTCCTGTTACCCCTTTCTGAACCCCTTCTCCCATTCACTATCCCATTATTTTCTGTCTGTGACCAGCCCTGTGCCTGGTGCAGAAGGCACATACGGGTCCCAATTTCTGCACTGCCAGAATGGTGCTCCTCATTGCTCTTACCTACAAACCCTAATATCCCACTGCCCCTTTTGTCTACCCTGCTACCAAAGTGAGGTTTTTAAGGGAACAGTTATGATATCCAGAAAAAACACTTGGTCCCAGGTGGGAGACCTTAGTTTGAAGTTCATTGCTTGGATTTCAGATCAACAACTCTTTTCAATACATGTTAATCCCAGGTAGCAGTTTCTCGTAACATGATAAACATTATAGCTCAGAGTAGTATTTTCCAGCTTTTCTGCATTTTCTCTTCTTTCTTTTCTTTCTCCCTTTTATAAATGCCCTTCCACAGAGGTTGAGCTCTCAGCAGAGGCTGATCAATGTGACCTCCTGGGATCCATTTCAACCTCAATTACTGTATAATTCTTGAACTTATAGGTTGTCTGTCACTCATTTGGCCTAGCCATAATTAAATCATATTTGACCTTTGCCAAGCAGAGAAACATCCCCTCGTACTTTTTTTTTCTTTTTAAGGTTTTTGAGAAAAAACAGCCTCCAACATTTTCAAGAAAAGAAAGAGAAAGAGTGGTTGGGGGAAATACAGAAGCCTCTTGCAGGAGCTGAATGAGTTATACAAGTTGTTTTCTCTCCCTCCTGTCCAAGTGCAGTGAAGTGTTGAATTGGCATATGCATGACTCAACAGGGATTACCTCTCCCTCTCTCCCTCAGCTTTTTAAGCAGTGTAGAATGCACAAACCTGTACCACAGTGTGGTGTCACTAAACTTTGAACAAGATCTATGTGCTTGTTCCTGACACAGCTCAGTTGCTGCAGTGTTCAGCAGATGTGTTGCAGCACAGGAGCTCCAGTTATGCCCCATAAATCAGCCAAACTCACACTGGTGTTGCACATTGCTGCTCAGGCTCCATCCACCCCACTCAAACCTCACAGGACAGTCCTGCACTCAGCTGCCAAGAGAAAACATGCAGGTGGAAGCAGGCACAGGTCACCCAGCGAGCACATGGACAAGCATGCAGAGATGGAATCAGGGAGATCAGCACCCAGGTGGAGCTGAAAGTGAAATTTCCACTGGAGCTGAGGAATGTGAAAGGCAGCAAAGGCTTCTCAGGTGCAGCAGCAACCAAAGGGAGGCCAAAGACAGGGTGAGCTCACTGCTGGACAGGGATGGTGAGGAAGAAATGATGAAATGCACAGAAAAACCTGAGGTACTCAATGCCTTCTTTGCCCCAGTCTTCACTGGCAAGATCTCCTCTCAGGTCTCCTGAGGCTACACTCTGGGGAAAGAAACACTACCAGAGTCAGACAAATTAGGGACAAAATGCACCTACAAGCAGGGCAAAATATGCATCTGTGATTTACAAAAGCTGACCAATTTCATTCCCTTTTGGAATTTTCTTCTCCCCAGGGACAGCAAGAAAACAAATGTCACAAAGCCTAACCTCAGTCTTTGGGAAAATGATGTGGCAATTCCTCCTGAAAGCAGTTTCCAAGGAAGTGGAGGACAAGGAAAAGCCACCACACAGGCTTGAGCATGACCATATACTGCCTGACCAACTCAGCTGCTTTTTGTGATCAGCTGCACCATCCCTCCATGATCAATATGTTTGAATATCTTCATTAATGACCCAGATGATGGGAAAAAAACCACAGATTTTCATAAAATTTTGATTTAACATCAAGTTCAGAGGAGCAGTCCCGCTGCAGGGCTGGACTGCCATGCAGAGGCACCTTAACAACTTCTAAAGACAGTCTGACAAACCTCATAAAGCTCAACAAATTAAATGCAGATTTTCACACCTAGGACAGGACATAGAAGCTGGCTGTAGAAAACATGAACTATCATAGAATAGTTTAGGTTGGAAGGGACCTTAAATGTCACCTCATTCTAAACCCCTGCCATGGAGGGACACCTTCCACCAGACCAGGTTGCTCAAAGACTCATCCATCCTGGCCTTGGATGCTTCCAGGGATGGCACAGCCACAGCTACTCTGGGTAACCTGTCCCACCAGCCTCAAAAGCAAAAATTTATACCAAATATATAATCCAAACCTGGTTTCTGTCAGTTTAAAGCCACTCCCCCTTGTCCTCTCACCTCCTGCCCTGGTTATGTTCCTGTGTCACTGAAGAGTTTCCAAAACTCCTACTAATCAGACCTTCAGTTAAAGCAAAGTTCATGAGCAAACATTTGCAAAGCACAGGGCTACATAAGAATTCCAAGGATGTGCATGGCACAGCTCAGACATTCAGAGGGACAGTGGAAGTTGGCAGAGGCAGAAATCTGTCACTGTAGGACACAAAATAACACTATGCACACACACAGCTCTCAAAGGTAAAAAGAGCACTTTTAATTTCTGACTCCAACATTTATAGATTTCCAAAAGTGAGAGTGCCACCTCTCCAATGACACTGGACAAACAGTGTCTTGAATTTCTCCTTCTCCATAAGAGAGTACAAAACAATAAGTTATTCAACAAAAAAAAAAAAGTTATTTAACAAAACAATAAGTTATTTACATAAAGCGTGTGAGAAAGTTCGTTACAAGAATGTAAACATCAGAAGGCTTAGAAAAACTTTAAAAAATCAGGGCAACAGAAATCATCTCAGATAAATCAATGCTCTTGGCCCACATGAATTGAAATCATATTTCTGAATATTCCTTAGCACATCCCACAGGTATTTCCTGAAAGTGCCCATCCAGGATTGCAGCTGCTGCCAGCCTGTCTCGTGTCATCAATTTTGCAATCACAACAAACAGCCATGGACGCAAACAGTGTTGCAGATTTCTGCTGACCATTGCATCACACAGCACTGGCATTTTGTCACAATTGCCACTTCACCACACTGTCATCACATGTCCCCTGCCTCTTTTTAAATATCAGACTCTTTAGGTGACTGCTTTTTGGAGCCCTCAGAAAATAAAACCAGGATAAAAGGAGTTGTGCATTTCTGAAAGTTCCTTGAAAGCTTTTCTGAGTAGGCTGCTGCAACTTTCAGCTTTCTAGACATGTCTAGGTGCTAATCCAAGAAAAACATCTGATTATTCTCTAGCACACATTCCAAGTAGACTGTGGACATTCTGTCAACATTGCTAAGACTGACCTCTTGGTGTGATAACACATTCCACATAAAATATTCCATCCTGAGCTATAGAGGATAAATAGTCTGAAAAAATGCATCATGTTAATCATGTTCACTGATCTATCTATCAGTGTGAATTAACTGCCTATTCCTCTTGCTGCCAAGCCAGAAAACAGGAGGGAAAAAGAGAAACAGGAAGAGTGAAGCCAGACCACTGAGTCATCAGGCATATGAAAGCTAACTGGAAGATAACTGGAATAGTTAAAAATTTTGCTCCATATTTTTTCCTCTTGATTACAGAAGATCCTCCTTCTTCCACATTTTTAGAACAACTTTTTCTGAACATTTTTATTAGTCTTTTCCAAAGAGCAAAGTCAGTTTTCTCTCTGCCTGTAATGCCCACAAACCTGAAGAAAGAATATTTCTTAGCTGCAAGAAGCTAGGTGATTTGGTTCTTTACAGGATGATACCCCTGGGATTGTTTCCTCCATTCCCCACAGTATTTATTGCATTTCTTAATCTAGTATCTTACAAGAGTGTCGCAGACATCTTTTATGAAAAATCCTTTCCTTAGGATTTTTCCTCCTGAAAAGCTGAGAGGCCTCAGGAACAAAATGTAAACATTGATTATCTGCTGCTGTGGAATGCAACAGGTGCATCTGTGATTGGCCCATGTTGGTTGTTTCTAATTAATGGCCAATCACAGTCAGCTGGTTTGGACAGAGAGCGTGAGACACAGGCCTTTGTTATCATTCTTTGCTATTCTATTCTTAGCCAGCCTTCTGAGGAAATTCTTTCTGCTATTCTTTTAGTATAGTTGTAATGTAATATATATCATAAAATAATAAATCAAGCCTTCAGAAACATGAAGTCAAATCCTTGCCTCTTCCCTCAACCTGGGACCCCTGTGAACATGAACAAGAGCACTTGCAACCAATAATGAGATTTTTAGGTAACAGTGGCTTATGTAGGAAGTTGAAATGCATGTCTATACAAAGGCTTCTCACTCTACAAAAAGAAGGTACCAGGTCTGTATGAAGTTGAATTTCCTCATTAAATTTATTCTGGTGATATGTGGGTTAGTGTTCCTGTGGCAATTCCAGCCCAGCCAGGGTGGAACTGCTGGCATGGAGTGCCAAGTTGTACTTACGAAGGCATTTCTTTTTCACTCTCTGCAGCTCATCCTCCCTCCTGGCAGAGATGGCAAGCAGGGCTCCCAGCTTTGCCAGCTGGTAGGACAGCTCTTCTCCGATGCCACTCGAGGCTCCTGTCACCCAGACAACCTTGCCACGCAGTTCATGTTCTAGCAAAAGAACCAAGACAGCAGTTCACACATTGCCAATGCCAGGATAAGCAGCTAACTCACTGCAGGGGTGGAATCTGGTGCTGTTTTTAAGAAATATGCTCATTTTGGATGGTATTACAAAATCCTGACTTCTTCTAGTCACATGCAGTTGTGAAATTGTTCATAGTTGTTCTGTTGCCATCTGAACTTTGTTCAAAGGCTGATCTGAATAAACATGGGTTATTTACCTGAGGGAAGGAATCTGATTGCATTTCTGCAGTCCGTCCACACATAACAGGCCCACTAACCTCATCAAAAACAGTTTCAGAGGAAAAGGGGAGAGAAAATTCTTGGAATTGACAGGAAACAGTTACTGTACTGCAACTACAAACAAAAGCCTAAGCAAGTCTTTCCAAATAATGTTTAATCCCAAAAAATGTTCCAGGGTAATTGCTGACTGAGTAAAATTCTCTGAACAGAAAGACAGCTAATCACAAAAAATGGGTTTCTATCCTCTTTGTTTAGCATCTGATGCGGGTTAGCTCCTGCACTGGCCAGGGCACATACACAGAGTTCCCAAGGTGTCAATTCACACGTGGATTCCCCAGCTCCTGCCCTGACATGCTTTTTTAACCTGCAGTAAAATTAAGAGCATCCTGCTCTGTTTACAGCTCTGCTGATAATGCCTGTTCCCACTTGTCCACAACCATCCCCACTCCATGGTACACCTGGGCACTGGGAAAAGCTTTTGCTTTCCAAGCATATATCCAAAATCATCCAATTCCACAGATGGGTGAAAAACCACTCAGTTAATTCCAGAACTTGATTTAGGGATGAAAGATCACAAATGTCAGAGCACTTTGCAGAAGGAATCATTGCCTGACCTGTGTATGTGTTCCTCAAGACCAGCCACAGTGAATATCAGTCTTGGGGAAAATCTGACTCACTCAGAGCTCTGCTGACAGGAGCTCTTCCCTCTGTTTCTCAAGTTTGTGCATTCCAACATCTAGCCAACCAAGAAAGACTTCAAGGCATAATTCAAACATCAGAGCCAAATGCAGTTTCTGGGACTTAAAGCCAGTTCCATTCTGTAAAGGCTCAGAGTAGCTTTTATCAGCTCACTGAAATTTAACCACTAATTTAATTTAGAAAAAAATACTCTTTTTCCACTGTGGCTGAGATTGCTTTTACTTCCTGCTCTCACCAGCAATCAGCTCCTGGTTCTCTCTACACCACACTGTGTTTCAAATTTCTACTTTTGGAGTCCTAATGGCACAAATCCCACAAAGAGACCAGCACCAAAACCCTTCAGACAAAAGCAGTGAGCACTCAAGACTGACTGTCAGAGCTCAGCTTGACTTTGTGGGGCTGGCAGTAAGAATTATTTGTCTTTTCTTAAGCTGACTGCATTTCAGCCAAAAAAAATCCCTCCTAAACCCAGGCTTTTGTGGCTTGGGGTTGTTTGGAGTTTCTTGTTTCTAAAAACACTAACAACAGCAACAGGAGCCACTTCCCAAGGGAGAGATGTATTGTAAGGTTATGAACTAGGGATGTGGAAAGAGATTCTGTTGAAGTTGCAGAAATATCCACTGTGTTCATCATTAGAACAAATGGCTGCTGTCTGTAAAGCTTATTCACACCCTTTCCCTACAGTTTTATTCCAACACATTCCCAATTTATTGAATTAAACACAAACTTGTGAGTTTGCCTCTGCTACAACATTTTTTTTTCTGAAAACCCAGGCAGACAAACACTACACAAACAAAACAACACAAACGTAACTTCAAAACAACACATGAATGTAATTTCAGCCCTGCTTACCACACTCATTCCTCTTGCTACAGAAAACAAATGGGCTTCCTCCTCCTACCACTTAGTTTCCCTGTTCCCAACCTGTCTTGGGCAGCTTCTCAGCAGTTATTCAGGATCTTGTTCTGTGAACAGAATAAGTAACTGAGATAAGGAGAGTTTTCCCACCAATTCCCCAGAGCTGCTGAGAGTTAACACAATGGGAAACCTCAAATGCTGGTGGTGCAGGACAAGCAGCAAACCATCAACTTTGCTCCAGAATAAATGTCCTGTTGTTGCTGGAAATAAGTTTAAAAATTAACCATGCCAAATTAAAAAATAAAAGCAGATTATGCCATTCCTAACCATTAACTACTGTGCTACAAGGCATAACAAATAAGAGGCTGAACTCACTAGCACTAAAAGTAACCCAAAAATTGCTTTGTGGTTCTCCTTAGAGTTTTTTCCAACTTTTCATAGCTCTTATAGCACAAGGTGGCCATGTCATTACTTTCAGGAAAATTATTAGAAGTGGGGAAGTTTAAAACAGAACAGAACAGAGCCCTAAAGAATCACACCCTTATTCCTAAACTTAAGAGCAGGGCTTTCATACATGGAAGGTTCCCCCTTAGCTTGATAATATTAAGCTGCCTGTGAAAAGCACAGGGTTTAGGGTGACTTCTGTGCACTCAGAAAAACACAACACAGAAGGAAAGGCATCCAGCACCTAAAAATCCTTCTCTCCTGACCACACACATATTCAGAGCATGGGAAGCAATCCAGCACCTGCCAATGAACACATCCAAAAGTCAAATTTCCCTATAGAATTGAATCACTGGATTGGAATCAGTCTTACCTATATTAAGGCCTTTCTTTGTAATTATAATTTGTAGCACAAGAAGCGCAGGAGATAATTTCTGCTAAATACTTCCATCTCCAAGAACTTCAACACCCATAATAATATTATTGGAGTGATAACACAAAATAATGACTGCAAAAGTGATGGTTCTAACAACACATTTAATTAAAAATTAAGGGGTCCACTCATTATTTACCTAGGCATCCTACATTACATGCACAATATGGGGAGAAGTTATTTAATGAAACATCTTTACTATGCTTGTCTCTTCTGTTTTCCTGCCTGCTTTGTTAAATTGTACCATTTCAGTTAAATATTTCACTTAATAACAAGCACAGAGGCTGGGGGGAAAGGGGAGGTGGCCAAACCACAGCTGACCTCTTATGTTGATGAATTTTTGCCTGATTCTCTTGTGTATTACATGTCTAAACAACCCCATCATAAAATTACACTACACTGGTCTTTGCATGTGAATTTTTAGACTACTTAAAGGGTTTCTAGGCCTTCAATTATTCTGAAGGCTATATTCAAATAACACTTTGTATGCCCGAGAGAGCTCCTGCATCTTGATGCATATTGCATATAGATCATTCAGGACAAAACCACAATTCTGTTTGTATTAGTCAAATAATCAGAGAAGTGATATAAATCTTGTATTAGTCAAGATTTATCTCACTTCTCTGCCCTGATTCTTTCCATGCTCTTTACAAAGTCCACACACTGAGATTTTTTTGCAGTTTTCCTACAGTAAGGGAATGTTCTGATGGAATTGATAAAAACTTTGGGCTGAGCACCTAAACAGCTATGAGAGATTGTTCTCACTGGTTTAAATGCAGTATTTTTTAAAGCTGTATTACTTGTGCTTGTCCATCTAATGGAGAACAGAAAAGGATGCACACTTGTAGGAAACTTCTGCTGAGAGCAGGAGACAAGGATGCCTCAAGTTTGTCCTGCTCTTCTCTCAGCTGTTCCTCACACCAAACTTCACCTGCAGCACCATCCCCTAAGGAATCACGGACCCAAGCTCAAACCTTCACTCCACCTCTCCTGTTCCACCTTCCTTCCATGCAGTCCCTTCTCCCTATCTAAACCCTACAGCCCATTTCAATTCCCCCGTGGGATATTCAATTTCAATTCCCACATGGGATCTCTTCCAGTGCCTCTCATCCCACCTTCTGTCCCCAGTCTCCACCTTAAGCACCCACAGCAGCCACAAATCACCCCAGCAGGCTAAACTAAGGGGGGGATATTCTCAAATTTGTGCCTTTTCTGACCAAAAGCCTCTATTAAGCAAAAAAAACCCTATGATTTCTAGATTTTTGATATCTAGGTTTCTAGGTCCAGAAATAGGGAGAATGGCAGTCAGAATAGAAAGTTCAACTGGAGCAAGAACTGGAAGTGTCTATCTGACAGTGTTTCATTGAACTTTTGTCCCCCAGGTGACCATGGCAGCACCTTTCAGAGATGCAGGGACTGTCCCCATCAGCATCGCCTGCCGGGGCTGCTCCCTGGAGCCGATCAGAGCACAATGCACGGAACAGGAAACCCTGTCAGCCCCAGCACTAAAAATACTCATGTTTGCTTCACTGCCGACAGCCCTGTGAATGCAATATCAGCTTGGAGATCGCAGAACAGGCTGGAGCAGCAGCTGAACAGGCTCCAAAGCCACTTGTCCCGGCCACAGGAGCCAGGCATCCCTGTCCCTTCCCAAGCCTTCCTCCCGCACTGTCCCTGTGCTCAGCTGCCCCGTGGGGCCCTGCCAGGACCGGGAACCTGCCCAGAAACTGCAAAACAAACAGTTCTGGCCTAAGGAACCAGAAACTGCACAAAACAAACAGTTCTGGCCCAAAGGAACCAGAAACTGCACAAAACAAACAGCTCTGGCCCAAAAGAACCAGAAACTGCACAAAACAAACAGCTCTGGCCCAAAAGAACCAGAAACTCCAAAACAAACAGTTCTGGCCTAAGGAACCAGAAACTGCACAAAACAAACAGTTCTGGCCCAAAAGAACCAGAAACTGCACCAAACAAACAGTTCTGCCCAAAAGAACCAGAAACTGCACCAAACAAACAGTTCTGGCCCAAAAGAAACAGAAACTGCAAAACAAACAGCTCTGACAGCTCTGGTCCAAAGGAACCAGAAACTGCACAAAACAAACAGTTCTGGTCCAAAGGAACCAGCCCTCAGCCCCGACCCATGGTAGTTCCTGAACTGACTTTTGGGATCCGCTCCCCGAAGTGACTTTTTGGGAGCCTCTTTGCCAGCACGAGGGGCACCACGCACCTTTGTTTTGTGGAGATAAACAAAACTCCAAAACATCTGTGAAATTTGCAAAGCAGGTATGTTTATTACAGCGCTGGACACGTGGGAATCGCTTCTTTAGAATGACATGCGTACTTCTGGGAGCTTCAGGTCTTTTTTTATCTTCTTCTCAAATACATACGCATACAATTTTCACAATAGGTCCATACATATTTATTTTTACGAATTTTGCGTGATATTTGTCGCTAGTTTTTCTTTATCAGAAAGAATTCTTAGGTCAGGCTGACGGGCTCTCACAGCAGTTTCTGTGTCTATCACTCTCCGTCTCCCCCTTCCTTATCTCTGTCTTTCACTGAAGCAGCTTCTCTGAGCTCAGGCTTTTTGCAGCCAGACCACACAGCAAGCTACATACTTCACTCAAGATATACATTCTACCTAATGTAGAATGGATTTCTACCTTAGAAAACTTCTACTCTGCCTCACTTTACCCAGGTAAAGGGCAGGTAAAGCACACTTTTGGGGTATGCTTATGGCATGCTTATGTTTATGGACACCCCACGGGACAGCCGATGCTACCAGCACCGCTGTGCTCCCCGCCACCCCCTTTACCGAGCGCGCCCCTCTCCCCTCACGGTGCCCTGGTGGGTGACATTACCTGGCTTCTTCCCCCACCTCTCGGCCCAGAGCAGCGTGAGGTCCCCGTCGGCCCTCAGCCATCGCACCAGCTGCACCAGCAGCGCCAGGAGCGCCCCTCCGGCCAGCGCCAGGCACAGCGCGCACCCCCAGGCCATGGCCACGGCACCGCGGCCCACCCTCACGGCGCCCCTTTATCGGGAGCCGCCCCGCTGCCCGCAGCCAGCGCCGGCCTCCTCCCCGCCTTCCCGCCTCCCTCCCTCCCTTCCAGCCCCGTCCCTCCCTCCCTCCCTCCCTTCCGCGGTCGCTCCCCGGCGGGCCCGAGGCTGCGGCGATAAGCGGGGGCTCTGAGCGGCACAGGCCGAGCGAGCCGCCGGGGGTGAAGGTCGCGTTCTGGGAGCGGAGCGCTTTGTTTCCCCTGCTGGCCGTGCCCTCAGGGCTGCCCGACCTTTCCCCGCTGCCCACCGCACGTCCCGGGCAGCGGGACCGCGTCCAGGGCTTGGCCTCGGTGTGCGGAGAGCAAACGCTGCTCCCAGAACAAAAAGCAGTGTCCCGTTTGCCTCCTGGCTGTGCCTATGAGACACCGGCGATTCCTTTTCCCTCTGGAGCTCTCCGAGGGCTTCCAGTCCAGCTGCAGTCACCCCCAGCCCCTGTGACCCCCCAGCCCCAGGTGTATTTGTTTTGGTTTAGGGTAAATTTTGGAGAGAACTTTTTAAAGGGTTTTTTTTTAGGAAATGTGAAAATGCATGTATTTTATGATTGGCTTTTTACAAATATTAAAATGAATATTATATGTGTTGTGTTAGAAAGTAACGCTGTATTAATTCTCTTAAATAGTGTGTTAAATAAAGCTTTAGGTTATAAAAAATGTTAAAATAGAAACTATGCTATGTAGGATACTTTAATTTAAAGAAACTCGCAGCGAAATAGCAGCCCACAGGACACCTAAATCTTTCAGAGAAAAAGAATTTATTGCCCTCTTATCAGAAGAAACAAACTTCTTCCCAGCTCGAAGGCGCTGTCAGGATTCAGAGGAAGAAGTTGAGGAAGACCAGACAGAATCCTGTGTTTGAATGGAATTTATGCATCACGTATGAGGTCTGTGAATATGCAACAGGCTGTTGCTTTTAAGGGTTAATCTTTGTTAACGTGGGTCCTTTTTCGGGCTTGTGCTGCCCAGAAAAAGGTACCCGGACCGTCTGTAACTCTTTGTCTCTATTGTCTCATATTGTCCTAATTCAAATTGTCCAAATTATTATTACTCTAATTGTATTACTATTTTAATAACCATTTTACTACTGTTAAAATTTTAAAATTTTAAAAACAAGTGATTGGCATTTTTCACAGGAAAGTAGATTTAATTGGTTTCTTTCCTTAACTGGTCTAGGAGAAAATTTATTTTTTTTTTAGAAAAGTGGGAAAAAAACTTGTTTATTAAACAATAAAATTTTTGTTGCTCTAAAAGAAATGACAAACTCAGAAAGTTTCTTTTCTGGGTTGCAGCTCAGCTTACTCAGTTTCTTATCAGTCTTTTCAGTGCTGGAGACACTGCAGCTCAGGCCCGGCCCAGTGGGCTACAGGTGTGAGTTGCTGGTGCTCTTTTGGGTGTTTAGTTTAGAGAAGGTTTAAACAGGCCTAAAGAAAAGGAAAAAAACCACCACAGTTTGGGGAACTTCTTTGCCTCAGCTAGCTAAAACTAACTAAAACAAAGGAGAGCTCTGTCCTGATGTCTGTCCATCCGCAGACAACAGCCCAGGAGCAGGGATATGGAGGAGTGAGTGCAGTGTCTGAAAACAAACTGCAGCTTCTTTTCTCCCCCCTTCACTCTCTGGAACAAGCCTTAAAGATGCAAAACTTATTATTCAGCATCAACAGAACAAGACAATTGGGGATAAAAGCATCATCTAGTCAACCTAGGACAACAGGTCACATCCTCCCCCAGCCAGGTTCCTGCAGGAATGCTGCCCTTGGACATGCCTCCTGCTTCCCCACCTGGGAATGCAAACCCAGTTCTCACATGTACCCACTCTGGCCAATGTTTCAGACCTTGGGCTCCAAAATTCCTGGTGGTGGATACCCCCAGGTACTAAAAACACCAGGGACTGCAGCACTTCTGGTCATCACATCACTCATCTACAGTTCTTAATGACAGATTTGTTAAGCCATTTCTTAATGACACATTTGTGGTTATGTGCAGAGGTGAAAAACACTGTTCTTACTGCTTTAATGTACCAAAGTATTTCACAAGAGGAGGTACAGATGCAAAAAAGAGGCTGGAGTGGGACTTTTTACAAGGACATGCAGTGATAGGACAAGCAAGAATGGCCTTAAACTATAGGAGGGTAGGTTTGGATTTGGTACTAGGAAGAAATTCTTCTTTGTGAGGGTGGTGAGACCCTGGCACAGGGTGCCCAGAGCAGCTGTGGCTGCCCCATTCCAGTGTTCCAGGCCAGCTTGGATGGGGCTTGGAGCAACCTGGGAGAGTGGAAGCTGTCCCTGCCCATGGCAGCAGGGTTGGAACAAGATGATCTGTGAGGTGTCTTTCAACCCAAACTGTTCTATGATTCTGTGAAAAGAGTAACCCACAGTAATTCCTGGCTCCTCACCAGATATGACACAAATGCATGCAGAGCTTCTGTAGGACAGGACTTACATCCTGTTCCCAAAATCTCACAGGCTCAGGCCCCTGGTCTGTCAGCAGATGCAGCACAGGATGGCTCTTCACCACACGCAGCTGCTCAGTCTGTTCCAGCTCCACCAGTGAGCAAAGATTTCATGAATCACCTCCTGAATTAGCATAAAATTTGCATTACAGCTTTTTGAGGCAAAACACAGCCATGGTCTACCTTTGAACCTTTGGGCTCCTACTGATTTTTCAGCAAGTCAGTCCAAACCTAATTCATATGACAAGGGAAATATGACAGAAAATAAAAATACACCATCAACATACTTTGTTTCTGTAAATAACCCCAGTCATCAACCATGTCCAAACTAATAACTGTAAATTAAATGGTTGTGGTAGTTCAGAATAGAAACAGGCCTCTGAAGGTTATAAAGGAAGTCACAGAACTATGAATGTTCACAGTTACACAGTTACAGGTAACAGCTATTCTTTATATTCCTCTGTTTTCTCCTGTTTTACTGAGTTGAGAACTATTTATCTTGTGTTAATGCAATGCACGGTGTAATAGAATCTTAATGTCATAGAAAATACAAATAATATAAATAAATAGCAAGTAATTAAACTGTTTTCTGGGTCTCGTTTCCTACTTGTGCTACATGCAGGGGTGCACACACAATTGTGGAGCTCTGTGCCACAACACACCCAAACAGGCAGTATAAAGCTGGAAAAGGTGTAAACTGCAGCTGCATAGTGCATTCCCAGTGAGGGTTTTCCCAGATGTCCCCAAAGACACAGGAATGCAGCAGCTGGGGCTGAGCACAGAAAATATGAGTAGGAGAAATTCACAAGCATCTTGTCCTGAAGTTCCAGCATCTTGTGATTAGTTTGTGGTGAGAATTTATTGTGTTAACTCTGTGCTTCAACCCTTCTTTTACAACAAAGCTGAGTAAAATATATTTCTCTTGTTTAAAAGAAAGGTTAAATCAGGGAGGTTTTGTGCATTGTACACTTGCACAGTCTCCATCAGTTGACATTTTATGTCCTGACCTGAAACAAGCATGAAGTTCCTGCTTGGTGTCAACCTGAGCTTCAGAAGGAGAGCACTTAGAAAATTTAAAACACCCTTTACAAGGTAATGTCCATTCTCGCTGTTTTACAACTTATAAAAAGTAAGTACACTCATCTCGTTAGTATTATCTTAATGAGAGGCAAGTACATCTTAAAGTTACTCAGAGAAGCTGTGGCTGCTCCATCCCTGGAAGTCTCCCATGCTAAGTTGGGAGAATTCTTAAGGAATTGTTGGGAAAATTTTTAAGGAATTTTCTATTCAAGTCTATTCTATGAATCTGAAAGGATCACATCATAATGGAGCACTTGGATTTGATCAACATCTTCGTTTCCAAAGAAGACCAAAAAAAATTTTCTCCTTATAATGCCTGAACTTAGTTTCTATATGAGAAGCTAATTTTCACTTTCTGCAGAGGCCATCACTGCTAACAGCTTTTAAAAGTCAACCAAAGTGAACCTGACATCAGCAGCAGGAGTGACAGCTCTGCTGCACTTTGCCCCATGGCTGATGCAGACGGCACTTTGGAGTTCAGCAAACACATTCTGATCTCTGCACAACGTGCTTAACTCCAGCTGGGAAGTGCAAGAGCCAATGTAGAGCTGGAGTGCAAGGCCCTGAAAACAAAATCACAGTTACTGGTGTGGGAGGTCACAGTCTTGCCCCAAACCCTGGGTGAGCCCCATTGAGGTTCCCCTGCTGTGTCGGTGGCAGCAGACAACAGGTCAATTAAACTCAGCACATAATGTGATAATGAGCCTTATTCTCAAGAGTTACACAAATTGTATTGACACACTTAGTGTAAATAAAAGCAAGATAAGCTGCCTTCTCTCTCTAAAGCAATATGGCAGAAATATAGATTTGATTGGATTGCTCTTTCTACATTTTTTTGTCCTTCAGCTGTGCAGTGTTGAGGAGACTTTGTGCAGAAGTAAAACTGAGGGATGGAGAGCTGTCCTGCAGAGAAAGACTTGGGCATACTGATGAGTGAAAAATTGGATATGACCCAGCAATATGATCTTGCAGCTCACATTTTCTACCTCTACTCTGCACTGGGGAGATTGAAGATCTGTGTACTGCTATGGATTTCTGGGACCACAAATAAGGTGTGGACCTGTTGGAGGAGGGCCATTAAAATGGTCAGTGGGCTGTGGCAAAAGGCTGAGGGAATTGCAGTTGCTCATCTGGAAGGAGAGAAGGCTCCATGGAGAACTTATTGTGGCCTGTTAATACATAAATGGACTTCTAAGAAACACAAAGGTTACAAAAGATGTAGTGTCAGGACAAGGGGAAACAGTTTTAAACTGAAAGAGGGCAGGGCAACATTAAATATTAAGAAATCCTTCCTTGAGGATGATGAGGTTGCACAGAGGAACTGTGGGTACCCCTGCTTTACAAGTATTCCAGGCCAGGTTGGACCTGCCTGGTCTGGTGGAAGGTGTCCCTGCCCATGACAGAGGGTTGAAATGAGATGGTCATTCAGGTCCCTTCCAACCTAAACCATTCTGTGATTCTATAAAATGAGTACATTTGCACAGATTTATGGGCAAAGTGCTTCCTTTTGGAATGTTCACAAGGTGGGCCTCACAAGTCTTGCTGCCAGCCCTGCTAATAATACTGTGACAGCATGGGTGTGAGTATTTTCCACAGTGCTGTGATGCAATTTCTTTGATCCACATTAGAGTGAATAAAGCTCCAGAGCAATTATCTGAGATTATTTCAGTGTCTGTGTAAAACATAGATTTGAAAAATGCTCTTACTTCACTCAATTATTTATGAGAGTACAATAACACTAAAATGAACAGCACTAAGTAGAGCACCTTCTTTCTCTATTTTCTCTTTCACCATGAGCAAAACAGAATACTTTATAAGGAAAAAGCTCTTTGCTTTGTTTAGGAAAACAGAACTTTAGGGAGGATCTGTCATAAAATGAATGCAAGTGAAGTAAGGCCATGTCTCCATCCTCTCTGCTTCAGAATGTGATCTGTGCTGTATGGTTTAGTGTTGCCTGAAGAGGAGACAAACACACACACATCCAGGCAAAGACAGTCCCATGTGAATGTAACAGAGTGCCAAAAATACTTCTTACATACATCTGTCTGATCAGACAATGGATATGTACCTTCGCTCTATTGATTTTATTTTATACCTTGTTTAACCACAAATTACTATTTCAGAAAGTGTCATCTCCTTTGTAATAGCATTTACTGAAAACCTAAAATTGTATCCTAGGTAAGAATCACCCATTTGAGCCCTTTAAATGTGGCAATCATTGGGACCTGATGTTGATTCAAGGAACAATTCTGCTGGCACTATGTCAATGAAATTTTTCCTCTTGCTTACAAACAGCACAAGCTCTTCTGCATCCAAGTTACCTTCTGGAATTCAAGTCTCTCAGGTTTTCAGCACTTAAGCCTCTGCATTCCAATCTCCCCTAATTGCCTCTCATTTCAGCTTTTAGCAGCATGTTGTTCCACCTTCATGTTTTCTCACACATAACCCCTTCTGCCTGCTGCCTTTCTCTGGCAATTTAGAGACTTGAAGAAAATAACTCCCATCTTTTCTTCCTTCAAAATCATTCCTTAATTTTGCTTATGACTTGCATCCATTTCATTTCACTTTGTTTAGTTAAACTTTTGTGTGTGAACTCCCATCAGTTTAAAACTTAAAGTCTAATTCTAATTATCATAGAATCATAGAATGGTTTGAGTTGGAAAGGACCTTAAAGATCACTCAGATCCAACTCCTCTGCCACGGGCAGGGACACCTTCCACTATCCCAGGCTGCTTCAAGACCCACCCAACCTAGCCTGGGAGACTTCCAGGGATGGAGGTGCCACAGCTTCTCTGGGCACCCTGTGCCAGGGCCTCTCCACCCTCACAGGGAAGAATTTCTTCCTAAATTCTAATCTAACTTCAGTCAGTTTAAAGCCATTCCCCTTTTTCCAGGCCCTTGTCCAAAGTTCCTCTCCAGCTCTTTTGGAGCCTCTTTAGGCAATGGAAGGTTCCCTAAAGACTCCCTGAAGCCTTCCCTTCCCCAGGCTGAACAATTAGGACAAGATGAAATGCTGTGTCTTCTATCCATTGGTAAAACAGTAAATACAGCTGTGAGCCACTATTTCACAGTTCAACACAACCTGTTCCCAAGCAGTAGATGCTAAACTAGAGACATTGCACTTTCTTTTCCCAGAATGAGCTGCATCTGTACCAGTCAGTCAAACAGGGCCAGGGTGTGGAGTTGTGCACTGGCACATGGTCATCCACGCTTTCAATCTCTTTCTGAGGTTCCTGGTATGGCTTTGCACACAAGTCCCCAGGAATGTGGGGCATGTCTGAGGGACATCAGCTACACACACAAGCCAGGTCAGCCCAGCTGTTCTCAGTACTAGAAAGCTCAAAGATTGCTTTACTTGCTAGCAAAGACAGAGCAAAGGTGATTACACAAGTCTGTGCAGCTATTTAGATAAGTGAAGTGTAACTGTGAGTGAATCATTTCTCCTCCTCTCCCCTCCTTACATCTCACTGTTTGCTCCCTCAGGGAAAAAAAGTAGAAGAATATATAGGAAAATATAACAACAGAGCATCACAGAAAAATACAAAATAGCAATATAAAGTACACAAGGGTAAGACAATGCTTATTCAGACGGCCAGGACAAAAACAGGAGCATCTTCAGGCACAGAAGATGATTCCTGGGTGTTGGTCAGTGACTTTTTGTGGCAAGCCCTGGCCAGGATTTCCTCAGTATAAGAAGCAAGAGTCCTTTGCCACATTGTACCTGGTGTGACACTTGTGTTTGAAGCAGTAAAACTCTGCAGTGGTCCCAGCCACCTGCAGCTCCACTTGGCCCTGCCCTTCTTCCCAATGTCACATCCATGGCTCCTCAATTTGATTATAAACTGCTTGGCTTTGGGTTTTGCTTGCAAAGTGCTCTGTGAGCATTCACTGACACCTGCATTAACTGTATTTGTTTAAAAGAGACGCATTACTTTTAAAGGACAACTTTTTCCTCCAGACAAAGAATTCCTGCACATCAAGTCTCCCCCCTGACCCAACAGGATATTTTATTGCAACTGAAGTGATCCAGATGTGTCCTTCACAAAAGGGTGAACTCAAGTCAGGTCTGCCTGAGACCTGCACATTCCCTCCAGACCACTCTATTTTGACTTCTCTTCCTGTTTATTGACATTAAAAGCACTTTTACTCAGAGAAATAATAAAAAGAGAAATCCAGAAAAACTTCAGCCTTGTTTGCAGGAGATGAGACATCTATATGAAGATAAAATTTGTTTATTATGAAGGGACAGTGATGGAACCCAGAGTCCTCGAGTCATATTATCCATTTCCTTTTCATAACATACTTTTTTTAGTTTACATTAGGGGTGTGACTAAATCACCTCTGTTTATTTACATAACTGAAATAGAGAACATGTTCAGGTAAATTGAAGAAAATCCCATTTGATGATAATAGCATTTTGTTTGTGTGACATTACTTCTACATAATTCTTTCTGATTATTCAAAAGAAACATTAGAAGAAGTGAAGATAGAAGTTTTGATTCTGTTTTGCTTTAAAGGAACAGCTTTCTTGCTTCTTGCTATAGACCAAACCATCTTCTCATGGTGAAGAGACAGACAATATAATTGTTATTTACACTCTGATTCTTAGATCCCTGTTTTGTGTCTATCAGCTTGGGGTGGCTCTTCTAAGGTCACCAAATGTAATGGAAATGTTTGTATTACCTTTCCACATCTGGAATTTTATATATATATATATATATATATACACACACACACATATATATATATACATATGTGTGTGTATATATATACAATATTTATTCCATTTAAATCTGCTCTGATGAATTTAGAAGAGTATTTTTTTTTCCACATGGGCTCTCTCAGTGCAC
Source organism: Ammospiza caudacuta (assembly GCF_027887145.1). NCBI lineage: Eukaryota > Metazoa > Chordata > Aves > Passeriformes > Passerellidae > Ammospiza > Ammospiza caudacuta. The sequence continues at coordinate 60,729,157 of NC_080598.1, read as the reverse complement.
TAGAACTGAAAGGATTACTCAAAGACACAGGGAAAACTTTCTCTCTTACAACATTAAATATTGTGAGTCAGGGACAGGAGGAGGAAAAGTATTTCCAAAGGCTGATTCTGCAGAGTTTTACCTCACTGGGCACCTGCAATAATCAGCAGAAAAAACTCCACCATGGGGGTGGCAGGGAACATAAGTTGGGAGCCTGCTCTAAATCCTGCACTGAAAGATTTTTTCTTCCTCCATCTCCTGACACAGAGGTAACTTAAGGAGTAGCTTGTGGAGAGAATGTCTTCCAAAAAGAGATATTTTAAGGAATCAGTCCCTTGTTAGCTGTTAGCCAATGATGGAATCACATAATTAAAATTTCTTTCCTAATTGTCAATTTTTTTTTCTTAATAATTAGTACTACTCTTTGGACAGCCTCTTAATAGTACAGTTTTCTTAAGACAGCTACTGTCCCTTCCTTTTCATGGGTGTATTCTGCTTTGGTTTTAATAGAGAACTAAAATAAAGTGGGGCTGTTTGGGGTTTTTTACACTGATATTGTTCTCAACTCCAGCACAAATCTGGGACGGGGTTTGTTCTCTGGCTTAAGCCCCCTCTGCTGGTCTTCCCAAAGCAAAACACAAAATTTCAGGGATTTTTCCTTACCAACGACCCTTTTTAAGGGAAAATTTCAGATTTCTCTTTCTTAATCTTTTACTAGCAGAGATTAAATCACAAGGAAGATCACCTTTGGGGCTGTGAACTCAGCATAAGGGCAATTTTTAAAATTAATTCAAGAAAATAATTGCATAATCAAGCATGTGAACCTGTGGAATTTCTCAGGCAAAAAGTCCAAAAGTGAATATGGCCTAAAAAGCTGATCCCAGCCTGATCTGCCTCTAAGCAGCACCCTGTGATTGGCATTTTAATGAAGATATTATGTAAGGAGCTGGAGAAGCATAGGCTGATGGGGATGGGGTTTTGCTGTGTATCTCAGCTAACAAAATCCAGAGGCTGCAGTCCTGCTCAGACAGAACATATTTGAAGGAGATAAACAGGTAAGGAGGTGGCTAAATATTAGCACCCATTCCAGCAACACTGTAAAACAGAGATCTGATTATCTGGATGGCAGAGAAGTGAATTAAAGCACAGTGCTTTCTTATCCAGGTGAAGGGCAGGACACACTGGCATTGGAAGAAGGAAGTTTGGGGTACCTGCTGTTCCAGGAGTTCCTTTCTGCTATCCAAAACTAAGAAAAAGAAGCTCCAAGATTGCTCTTACTAATACCAGCACCTAAAAATGTTTCCTGCATTGCCCAGGATCAGGCAGAAAAGGGTGGTAGCACAGGTGTCAACACAAAGATGTTCAGGAGAGTCACAAAATACGATAATGGTTTATTTTGCATGGGTTTACAAGATTTTTAATTATGTTAAAAAGCATTTCACATGTCACAGCAACAGGCAAGATCCTGGCCATGGGTATTTAAATCAAAGCTCTTTAAGCAGCCTCCTGTTACCTGCTCTGGGTAAGTAAATTCATGAATGTTCTGGAGAAAGTGCAGTGGAGGCAAAAAAGGTGGAGAGAGACTTAGAGAGCTGTCATTGCTCAGCTGTAAGGGCAGAAGGATAAGGGAAGGTTTTATTGCTGCCTTCAATCACAGACTCTTTTCAGAGATACAAAGTGATAAGAGACAACACAAATTATAACACAGGAGATTCTGGTGGGAAACAAAAACAAGTGTCCAGTCAGGTGAGATTTCCATTCTCAAAGATATTTGGGTTGGATATCAGGAAAAAGTTCTTCACCCAGAGGGTGTTTGGGCACTGAACAGGCTCCCCAGGGCAGTGGGCACAACACCAAGCCTGGCAAAGCTCAAGGAGGGTTTGGACAATGCTCTCAGGCACACGGTGGGATTGTTGGGTTGTTCTGTGCAGGGTCAGGATCTGGATTCCATGATCCTTCCAACTCAGGGTACACCAAGGTTCTATGGCTCAGCGGGACAAAAGCCTAAGCAGCTCCTCACTGGACCTGCTTTGAGCAAGGAATTGAACCAGATGACCTCCAGAAGTCCCTTCCAACAAAAAATATTCCATGATTTTATGTTAAGTGACTACTGGATCATTAATCCAGCTTAACCTGATGGAAGTTACTTTGACAGTTCTAATGAGTGAATTAGAAATTTAAACCCAATCCAGACTCGCTGAAGTCAGTGGGAATTTTGAGCTTAACTTGAAAGGCACTGGATCAACGTCAATGCTTTTAGGATTCATGTTCAAAAATGATACTAAACTTTGGTTTTATGGGTGACACTAGAAATTGCCTTTTTTAAACTATGAGTTTCTCAATAGGTTATCTCTGCAGTTAGATGAGAATTGCTCTCTTTTGAGTAGTCACAAATCCTGCCCAGAGGGTCTCCAGCAGAGCAGGAGTTTGCTCAATGTTCTGTGGGGGTGTAACTCCACTTTGCAGTTTGCACTTGCAGGAAAATTCCCATTTGCCAGGTGTTATTGGTAATGAGCCTCTTGTCTAACGTGACTTCAGCTCAGTTCAACTTCTGCTTTCATGTTGAGACACTGCCTACAATAATTGAAATTTATGTCATAGAATGGCAATCCTGTGACCTCTGTAGAGTGAGCTAATGGTTCCAATCCTGTTTTCAGCAGATTGCTGTGAATTAACATGGCCACTGTTTTCCCTTTTTCACCTCATCATTTTTCTTTGTAAGACAAGTTTTTTCCCCTCTTCCTTCCTTATCTTGTCTCTTACAAGGGATCCTATTATTTATCATCAACATGAAACAGAGGAAAACAACACAAGGGAGTAATTACAACACAATAAATGTCAAGTACTAGCCAATTATTTTGATAATTCCTATGAAGGTGAAAAATGAAAAAAAGGCCAATGATTTTGTAAAAACATTGTGAATGCCTTTACACACATGAGGAGAATGGAAACACTGATTTATTTTAATAAATATGGGAATCATATACTACAAAGAAAGAAAACAAGCAAGGAAACAAACTTGTTTCAAATCCTTAAAAGAAATCACATTCACAGTCCCTGAAGAAGTAGCTGTCCTAATCCCTTGGATTAACTGAAATTTCCTGAGAAGGAAGGATACTTTTCTGGTTAGGGTGGAGATTTGGATTATCTCCAAGTAGCATCCATGTTTTGAGTAATCCTCTGATATGAAGCTGCACCTTAAATGTTCTCCAAAAGAATGCGTGCTAATGTGACCTGCAATACAAATCTTCCTTTCCTGATGCCTCTGGGTTTGAAATGCACAACAAGCACTTTCTTTTCATAATGGCCCCTGTTGTTTTGCTGATATTTTGTTCTGCACCATCCCCAACAAAACAGAACATCGTCACTGCAGGGTGAGGGTTGTCATAAAATGCTAAAAATCCGAATTGCTGCTTGTTTTGCTTTCCTAAGAAAGCCAACACATGGAACTTGTGATCTCATATCCATTTTTACCATGTCCCTTATGCCAGCAAACATGAAACAATGTCTTTACTTCTTAGTCATACCCCTTCAGCACCTATGTAATGAAACTAAATTTAAACTTTGGTTATCCTGTCAAATAAAAAAAAAGCATGGATGGCAAAAATCCAGCTCCAGACCAGGATTATCCTGTAAATCAGGGGCTCTCCAGAGCCCTTGGTACTGTGGAAAACTTATTTTGCAAAATACTGAGTAATGTTAAAATGTTAAATATCTCCCTGCCTTGGTTATTTGACTCGGACACGTTGCTTTTAGCTTAATTTAACTGTTTAATTGACACAAAAAAATTCATCTGCTCAGCTGTGTCCCAGCTAACAGCTTGTTAAAAGAGACAACTGATTAAACACATTTATGTGAATGAACGTAGTAAAGCATAAATTGTGTGTGATTGTACAAAGAAAATTACTACATATTGAAAGAAAAGGAGTGGTAAGACAAAAGGGAAAAAAAGGGAGTTTACAGAATATAAATCTTATCCTTTCATCCAAATTAATCTCCCTCACATCTGGAAATTTCAGTCTTTTTCAAATTTCAGTGTCTCTTGCCTGGATGTTAATAATCATAAACCCCCTAAGAGCATCATAAGACTCTCGATGAGTCAGGATGAAGTATTCTTACGCCTCGCCAGTCTCTCATGTAATTTCGGCTGTGATTGCTAAGCTAATTCTTAGGTTAAACACCCGGCAATTGTGGGCAGGCCCATTACAATTGGCTGGCTAAGAGCAGTTTTTACAACACGCTAATGACTGGGGGATTGATCCTGCGAGGTCAGTGGCAGCTTTGTCACCGGGCTCCCTGCACGAACCAAGAACGAACAAAACCAGCAAATTCTCTCATATTTTGAAAAGAGAGTCTAATGAACAGAATAGGTGAAAGCCTGGCTTGTTAAAAATAGGTTAGAAAATGTTGTAAAATAGTTGGTAGATCGTTAAGCATGTATTGTTAGTTTGATTATTATATTGTAAAAGGGCTCAAAAGTTGTAAGAAATACGGTACTCAACGTACACCTAAGGAAAGTGCACCACGAGCCAGCCTGGACAGAACTGTGATGGGCCAATCAAGCACCTTAAACCTTCATGCAAATGAAGGATCCAAAAAGAAACCAATCCAAAGGAACAAAAACAGGATAAAAAGGGGCTTCTGACCCACTGAATCCGTGTTGCTCCCTCTGGGATATCGAGGACATCGCTGCTGAGCAGCCCCAGGGCCGGCACTGCAGCATCCTCGAAAGAACGCTCCTGCTCAGCCCAGGCACCCTTGCTTTAGGCCTTTCTTTTTCTTATCATAAAAGCTGAAATCACTTTAGTACCAAGAGCCTGCTCTTGTTTTTATCATGGCTGATAAAATATTCTGGGTGTTCTCCACTTCACAACTTGTCTTATAGCAAAAGGTCTTGCCAAGACAATGGGATTTTGAGAAATGGAATACTAAGACACAGGCATTTCTTGGTGCCCAGTGATGAGGATTAAATGAAGTGTACCCTCCATGCTGGAAGGGACTGTGGAAGGTATCCCTGCTGGAGTCCTGGTGTGTTCTAATCTGCCCCAACCTTTTAAAGACTTCAAATCAATTTATGCTGTCTCCTAATGTGGCTTTAAGCTGATTGATGGTTTCTGTGCCATGGAGAAGCACAGATGGTCCCAAGGAGCCCATATGCATTGTACTGCTGAGAAACTGGTGGAGAGCTCAGGGACAGGGGCCAAAATGCATTGGCATAGCCAGGCGAGCCATGCCAGCACTTCTTCAGACATCAAACGCGGTTATTTTGTCCCTTTCTCCATAACAAGTTCAGGATACACAGCCTTTCTAGCAAGGCTTTTCCATTTCAACTACCAAGGCAGCAGAGATTCTAAAGGGAGGGGGGGAAAAAAATCACTGTTTAAATGGTTTTCTTCTTTCCTCTCATTTTTCATTTTCTTTAAAATTCCTGTAGACTATATTGACATTCTTTTTTGATTTCCCCATCCCCATTTTTCCTAGCCACTGGGTCTTTGGTGACATTTTGCTACAAACAGAAGGAACCATGTGAAATGCAGGTGCTTTGCAGATAACTCTGAAAACCTTGATGAACTGCATTTCTCTTTCTGAGCTGCCTGGATTTTTGTCATCTTTGGGCTTTTGAAGAAATTGGGAGATGCCATGCTTTTCCCTTATTTCATATACAAAAAAGAGAAAAATGGAAGGATGGCCCTTCCCCAATATTTCAGAATATTAATAATATTTCTATATACTAATTTACATTAATGGTAAATATATTACCTTTATTCTCCTTTTCATCTTTTATTGATTTATAATATATATTTATATGCTTGTATTTTATATGCTTTATTTTGTATTATGTTTATATTTCTTATGGTTTATGTTTTATTGTGCTTATTTTTACAAGCTTTGTATTTTTATTATGCTTCTATATTGAATATATTTTGTATTTATTTTCAGCATAAAAGGATTTTTCTTCTGTTGATGTATTGGTCTTTACTGTTTGCTTTTGCTGATTTTCTTGAATTATAGGTTACTTCCATCAGCAAATTCTCCCTGGAAAAATAAAACTCATGACTGAGCATCATTTGCTCTCTCTTACAGCTAAAATAAGAAAACCACACTGTGATGCCCTAATGATTTTGTACCTAATTTTGTAGTTTGAAAATTACCAGCATTTGATTTTTAAATGAGGTCATAACTGTTGTTTTTTAAAGCAATCAGAGCATGGATCTGGTCTCAGAGGCAACAAAGTATGGCAGGTTGGGAAGCACTTTTCAAAAGTCCGGCAGAAAGGGAATTAAATCCAAAGTGTTGCATTTCAGGAATGCAGAATGTTTGTATGTGCTGACCAAAATCTTTGTGACATCCTTCAGATAAATTCAGGTTGAATGCAGGATCCACCCTAGGTGTGTGCTTTTGATGATTTAAACATCATGTGATTATTAATCATCACCACAGTGCCAGCATTTTATGGAGTTCCCAAAGGCACAGCTGCCTGAGCACATCCCTACAGGTGCCATCACACCAGGGTGCTGCAGGAATAGCACCAGGAAGAGGAAAAGCCTGCAGGGTAATCATCCATGTGGCTTTGGGATCCCAAAAATAGGTGCAGCCCCCTGGAGAAGGGATGGGGCAGGCAATCAGTACTCTTTCAGGTCCCACATATCATTAATATGAAGATTTCTGTAGATAACCTCTAAGCATCTCTAAGATCTAAGGTAATTAATTAATTTTAGCTATCTAAAAAATTAAGGATCTAGTCTAAGCAGTCATCTCAGCTTCTTCTGAACTCACAGAAACTACAGAAGAGAAGAAAGCCACCTTCAAAGGACTCACCCAACCTGCTCCAGGCACTGGCAAAAACATGACAGTAATGATCACCTGTCTCCTTCCACCAAACCAAGGCAACCTGGACAACAGCTTGATTATACATCTAATATTTAGATGAGTATTACCAGGTGATACAAATCCTTTTCCAAACTATACCCCACAGTTTACCAACTTTTTAGGCTGCAGAGTAACTTGAAATCCATTGTTTCCCACCTACATGAGATATTCATGGCAGACCATAAAAGAGAGGAGGAACAGGGACAGTAAGGGAAGCTGAAATGAAGGTTTCAGATGAGAGAAGCTCATTTTTTTTTCTCTGAGAAATTAGGAAATCTAAATAGTGCTATACAACAGTGATCCATCCTCCACCTCTACTCTGCCCTAGTGAGGCCACATGTGGAGACCTCAAATCCATGCAAAATAAACCATTATTGTCTTTTGTGACTGACCTGAACATCTTTGGGTTGACACCTGTGCTACCACCTTTTTCTGCCTTATCCTGGGCAACTCAGGAAACATTTTTAGGTGCTAGTATTAGGTAGAGCAGTCTTGGAGCTTCTTTTTCTCCGCTTTGGGTAGCAGAAAGAAGCTCCTGGAATATTCAGTTCTGGTCTCCTCAGTTCAAGAAAGACAAAGAGCTACTGGAGAGGGTCCAGCAGAGGCCACAAGGATGATCAAGAGTCTGGAGCATCCCTCTGATGAGGAGAGATGAGGGAGCTGGGCCTGTTTAGTTCAGAAGAGACTGGGAGGCATCTCATCAATGCATACAAATATCTCAGAGGTGGATGCCATGAGGATGGCACCAGATTCTTTTTGGTGGTGCCCAGAGACAGGATGAAGAGAAAAGACCTAAATGAACTAAAACACAGCAAGGCTCACCACCACATGAGAAAGAACTTCTCACATTGACAGTGGCAGAGCACTGGAACCAGCTGCCCAGGAAGGTTGTGCAGTCTCCCTCTCTGGAGACATTCCAGCCCACCTGGATGTGTTCCTGTGTCACTGCTACAGGTGACCCTACCTTGGCAGGGGGTTGGACTGGATCTCCAGAGGTTCTTTCCAACCTGGCTGTTCTGTGATTCTATGATTCTGTGATACTGGTATTAAAATTCCCTGTTTGAGGCAAACACAGACAAAACTGTGATACTCCATGATATACCTTACAGTGAAAGAAGTTTAATCCCTGGTATTAAACCAGGAAGAGTTAAAAGGGGTGTTGGGCAATGCAGCATGCAGAGGTCACAGCAGGCTCCCACAGAACATGGCCCCTGTGGTGGAAGCTGATTCCAAAGTGCAGCTCCATTGCCATGTGACCCCAGCAGCCACTGTGGCCCCATTTTCTCTTTTATGGGAAATGATGTCATTGGGAGCAGCTTCATCAGGCCAAGTGTGGAATTTTCTAAATTGAGTTTTAATGAATAGACAGGACAAAGTCATCCTCCTGCCTGCAATAACTCAGTGTGCATTGGTGACAAAAAGCTGCTTATTTAGATACACAGGGGTTTATATTTTTTTTTTTAGAAATACTCTTGGCAACTACCATCTATCTAAAGACTTTTAAAAAGCTGTAACAGGAAACAGAATTAAAACTGTCCAAAATAACATTTTCTAAAAATAGGCTGGGGAACAGCGTATCATTTTAAATATGACTATAATGCTAAAAGAATTTTCTTGTTCCAAACAGTGAAATATGATCCTTCTCAATAACTCATAAATGATTTATGATACAGAGTTGAGTTTCACAATGGTTCTTGTTACTGTGTTGCTAATGAGTGTGGTGACTACAGGTCCCAACCATCTGTATCACAACTTGGTGTACAGCTAAAGAGAAAATAAAGAGTTGTACTCTGGGATATGCAATCTTATCAACTACAAATACATTTTGTAGAGGGATATTATATACACATCTGTTTTATCCTAATTAAAAGTGATGCTTGAATTTCTTGTAAATATTTATTACCATTGTCAGTGCAACAGGCCAAGCAAATCTAGGGAGCTAAATAAAAATTATGCTTTAAGAAAATATTGTAGTAATTTAACTTAGTCCAATTTCCCCTGAAAAATGTATAAATAGCAAATGAGAGCAGCAAACTCTCTGCTGTCATTACATTCTTGCAGCTTAAAATGAGGGCATTGCCAAAAAGATACAGGGCCATGTTTTCATTCAGTTTTATTTTTAATAAAAAGCACTCAAAACACAGATGTAGGTAACATAGAATCTAAATTAAATCCATCGATTGTATATCATTTGAAGTGCTAGGAGAGCTTTATTAAAGTGGAAAAGAGGGGTGAAAAATTAATTTTTTTTAAATGGGAAAGGGGAAGAAATGTGTCACATGCATGCAGGAGCAATTCTGTGTTGTCTTGGGAAGGGAAGGATTAGGACTTGCATTTAAATGTCTCTAAAGGTCTGTTTCCTTCAACAAATTTCACTGCATTTAACTATAAAGGCCTGAAATTTCTAAACTAAAGGCCCTTAATAGTTACCAGAACATCGAGCAGGACTGAGCAGTGCTCAGTATCCCGATAAGGATCATGATTAGGCTGAATACAGGGAGATTGGGTCCAAACATTCCATCCAGCCACAGGCAGCAATGGGAAATGGAGATTCTGCAATTGTACCAAAATATGGTCAGTTCACCTGTCACAGGAAAGCCATAGAGCAATGCGGTTTGGTTGTATTTTTCACAGCTCTTCTATCACTCTTGGGAGGGTTTTGCTGTAAACTGCCCTGAATCACTGATGAACTGCACTAATGGCTGTCAACAGTGAGAACACAACCTGCAATTACCTTAAAGACCATCCAGTTCCAACCCTTGCCATGGGCAGGGACACCTTCCACTACACCAGTTTGCTTCAAGCCCTGTCCAGTCTGGTCTGGGACACTTCCAGGGATGGGGCAGCCACAGCTTCTGTGGGCAACCTCTGCCAGGGCCTCACCACCCTCACAGTAAAGAATTTCTTCATAATTTCCAATCCAAAACTACCCTCAGTTTAAAGCCATTAACATATGTCTGTTTGCTGCCATTACTGTTCAAGATGGAAACTATCTAGACAACCTTGCCAAGCACCCACTTCACCTTTCCCAGACCTCAGCATCTCTCCCTCTGTATTCAAGTCCTTCTTCACATCCTCAGAGCTACCGTGCAATTCTGATCCTCCCCTTGAAGCACTCCTGGGACTCATTCCCCCTCAGAAATCCCCAGCCACAAGGTTTAACCCTGGCTTGCTGGAACCAGCCATTCCTCCCAGAATCAACCCCCTGCCATCGCAGCCTCCTCGGGCGTCCTCCTCCCCTCCTTGAGACAAAAGAGAGATTTGTCTAAAAGCTTCTCTTCTCAATGTGCTCCCCGCAGGCTGATGGGGGAGTCGCTCCGTGAACACACTCCCATGTCTTTTGTCCACAGGCCAGCCTTCATCAAAGGGGGCTGAAACCCGTGGGATTATTAAACCCATTATGCGTTCATTACTGGTAATCCGCTGCTGATTCTGCCAGCGGTTGTGCTTCCAACGGGAAATCCTGCGGGGCTGCGGCTCAGGCGAGCGTGAGTCCCTCAGGAGCAGGGGACAGTGACACGCTGTGCCAGGCTGGACCTCAGGAGGGATTTCTTCACGTAAAGGGTGATCAGATATTGGATCGGCCTGCACAGGGAGGTGATGGAATCGATAGGGAACGGCTGGACACGGCACTCAGTGCTATGGTCTGGTTGACACGGTAGTGTTGGACTCGATGATCCCAGAGAACTTTTCCAACCTAAATGATTCTGTGATTCGGGGAAACGAGGCTGATCCCGCCAGCGCCTCGGGACCCACTGCGCGCTCCATGGTCCTCAGGTGGGCTGAGCTGCCGCCGCCACCGCACCGGGACCGGGATGCTGATTGGAATAGGAGCAGGACCGGGATGGGGATGAGGATCGGGATGCGGATCGCGATTTGGATCGGGACGCGGATCGCGATTTGGATCGGGATGGGGAACACCCTCCCCGGCTCTCGCGCCAGCCTCTCCCCCTCAGGGGCAGGGGCGGGGCCGATGACGTCACCGCCCCGCGCGGCGCGGGACCCGGGGCGGAGGGTGATGTAATACTCGTAACGGCCCTGCTCCGTCCGACATCCGGGTACCCTGCCGGGGTGCTGCTTTTTTTTTTTTTTCCGCCTTATATATATATTTTTAACTCTCTCTTTTATTAATATGAAAAAGCTCAATTTGCCGCTTTTGGGGCGTTTTAATTATTTGATTTTTTAAATTTTTTTTTTTTTTTAACGGGGGGAGGGGAGGCGGCGAGGAGGGAAAGGGCGCGGGGGCGCGCGCGCGCGCTCCCGCCTCCCCTCCCCTGCGGCGTGCGCGCCTGCGCAGAGGGGCGGCGGCGGCGGCAGCGCAGTGCGAGTGTGTCCGTGTGTCCGCCCGTCCGTCCGTCCGTCCGTCCGTCCGAGGCCGGCGCTCCGCGCAGCGCTGCGCTGGTGGGCGCGGAGCAGCTCCGGCGGGGGACGGGGACGGGGGGGGCCGGCGGCGGCGGCGGAGGGGGCGAGATGAGCGCTGGGCTCCCCCTGGGCACAGAGCCGCCCTGTGAATGAGCTGAGGCGAGGCCGCCAGCCGGGTGCCCCCCTCCTTCTCCTCCTTCTCCTCCTTGTCCCCCCTCCTTCCCCTTCTCCCCCGCGCACCGCCGGGAGCGCGGCCCTGCCCGCACAGCCGGCGCCGACGCCGCGGCCGGGGGGGTAAGTGGCGCTGCGCAGTGCGGGGCCGGGGCGGGGTGAGGGGGCGGCGGGGCCGGGGCGCTGCGGGGCCCCGGGGCCTGTAAACAACCGGGGGCGGCGGAGCGCGGAGAGCGCGGGAGCTCGGCGCCATCCCCGGCGGCACAGCTGGGAGCGGGTCGGGCGGCCGCAGGGAGGGAGGGAAGGAGGGAGATGGATGGGGAAGGGGACGGGGGGAGCGATCCCGCTGGGATGCCGCTGCCGGGAGCCCCCTGCATTGCAGGCGCCCGCTGAGGGTGGGGGTGTCCCCGGAGCCCCCCGAGCACGGCGGGAGGAGGGTGAGCAGCGAGCGGGGTCTGGGCCTGGCTCAGGTAGGAGCTGCAGCTTTCCCTTTCTCCCTGCCCCCTCCTTTCCTCGCCCAGAGTTCATTTAATAAAGGCTATAAACAGCCTCCTCTCCCATCGCCGCCCTGACGCTCGGGGCACGGCACTGACTTGGGGGGGGGGGGGGGGGGAGAAAGAAGAAAAAAAATAAAAAACAACACCACGTATCTATTTATAAAGCACCCCACCCCGGCGAGGGTCGGAGCATCAAGCGCTCCCCAAATAGTGTCATTGTGAGGCAGCGGGCGGCTTTCCCTCGCCAACGCCTTTCGGGCGTTTAAAGTTTGTGAGAGGTTTCGGTGCCTTTGGAAACAATGTCGTGAGCAAAGGTTGCGCTGACGGTCTGTGATCTGTCACGGCGTGCGTGGTAAAAGGCCGTGGAGGAAAATGCTGGCCTCGCTGAAAAAGTTGTGCGGCGATTTGCTGGGGAATTGGGCTTGCGTTTGGAAATGCCAGAGGTTCTGAGTTTAGGTCTGTCCTTCTTGTGACATTAGATTGTGTTCTGGTAGCTGTGGTACAACAGCTAGAGCTTGACAGTTTCAGGAGAATTGATTTTGCTGACATGTGTTCGATATGTATTTGTATTTATTTGGTACGATTAAAATATTTCTTAGTGTTGCCATGTGGATGGCAGAATTTTGAGGGTACAGAACTAATGTTTAAGTTTACAGTAGCACTTGGGAAAAAGTAAATTTTCTGGAGCTATATCTTTTGTCGGATGGAAAAGTGCTTGCACTGGGGTGGCATCTGTGGTAACCTTAAAGTTTAAGGTCGTTACAGTATTTCATCCAAAGGAAATTTTTATTTTTATTTTGGTAAACAGAAGGCAGTTTTAGATCACGAGAGCAGTAGCTGGAAGGAAGGTAGGTGATATGTTTTCCTTAGATTGTGATATTTAGCATCAGAGTAAGCAGAATCAATTTATGAACTAGAAGTTCTAACTCTTGTGATTCTAGGGAATGAATTTCCAAATATGAGCCCTTGTGGCACTTTGCTGAGCTGTTTCAGTGATTAGGTGGCTGAAGCAGGTTTTGTGAGGTACTGGTGGAATAAAGGCTAGATTTAACTCGGGACCCTGAGTGAGTTGCCAAATTACCAAGAATTTGGTCAATTCTTTTGCAATTTCTAGCCACATTTCTTCTCTGATAGCTTCCCTTCTGTTGCTGTTCATAGTTTCTTCTGTGAATAACATCAGAGAAAACGTGGGCCAGGGAAGTTTTGCCTATCCAGTCACAGCAGTGTTCAGAGGGAAGGTGTTGAAGGACAGCAGCTTGGATTGGTGCGCCAGCATTAGCTGCTCCTAAAGTTTTCACTCCCTAAAGTTTCTGGGTCTCCTTTTTGTATATGAGCCTGGGCTAAAATCTTGCTGATGCATCATGCCAATTATTAATGTTTTTCTCAGAGATCTTTGTTAAAATCCTCAGATGAACGTGGAAAGAGTTTGTCTGTCCTCTGCTCTCCCTTGGCATAGCCATGTTTTCTCATATACAAGCAAGGCCTAGCTCTGGTTTTCAGGTCTCTGCCTGGTGGTTGTCAGGTAAATCTCTCCCCTGGAGGTACAGTAGAAAACCATTCCTGTTTTCCAAGTATTTCCTTAACTGTCTCTAGGTTTGCTCGGGATGCTTTTGTTGAAAGTGAGGAGAGGTGGAAATGCCAAATGAGTGGCAAAGCTTGCAGGTCCAAACAAGCAGAACTCACTCAGGGCAATTTGAATTAAAGCAGAATACTAAAAGTTGGGCTTGTTGGTTTTTTTTGTTTTTCTATAAAATCAAGCTCATTGCTTCTTATCTGGAGTGCAGCTTATCCAGTGGAGTTGAGTCATTCTTGCTGAGGTAGCATTTTGAGAACTGTCGTTAAAATGCTTAGATATTTAACTCTGGCACAGTGTAATTTGCAAACTTATGTAACTGCTATGTTTTTGAATGCAGCTGTCAATAAGAGATCTCATTGCCTTTTTTTTTTAGTGGAAGTAGGGAATCTAAAGCAGCTGCTTTTACAAGATGACCTAAATATAAATAATTCAAGAATAGCATATTTCTTACTAAAATGTTGACATTGCTACTGGCTTAATTCTTATGTGTTCAGGTCAATTCTGATGTACAAAATGTTACGTAATTGGCTAAGCAGAACATCATTGCAACTAAGTGATGGAATGATGCAGGTTGTGCTAATAAATAAACAAGTTTTAAAATGGGAAGTACTGTAAAATAACTGTTTTCATTTTACCTTTGCAAACCAGAGACATTTTAAGGACTTGAATAGTAGTAATGTTTGAATTCAAGGCAGTAGTGGTTTATCATAGTTAAACCTGAGCCAAACTGCATTTATGCTTACTATGGCATGTGGACCTTTGTCATTTTTGCTCCTCTTTTCTCATAAATCATACATGACTTTCAGTTTTTATTAAAAAAAATTGATGTATCATCTGTTTCATTCTAAATGATGCAACTTGTAGTCTCATTTGTTCTTTAGGAAATTAATCTCTTTTTGGCTAATACTTGATTGCTGAGCTCTTACTGATCTCTGTAATTTTAATCAGATGATCCAAATTGCAGTTAAGAATACTAGGATAAGAAATAAACTTTGTAACATTTACTCATGCTTAACTACAATCCTCTTCAATGAATGAATGGCAAATGCAAAGTATCAAGTCTGTGTATACAATATGTAATCCCTGAAAAAATGACAGTGTTCTTAGGATATTTAGAAGATCCAGGGAACGTGCATAAATGTACATTTTATGGCATTTTATGTACATTCCATTCATCAGTGCTAAAAAATATTTTTAAGGGAGGATTTATATATTTGAGCCATGATGTGGTGCAGATTACAGCGGAGATAACATTTTCTACTTGGAGCTTCTTAATGTTGCTGTCTGTCTGTCTGTGAAGGAACAATTTAGCATTTAATAAGATTTAATATTTCTAGAGTAAATCACTTGACTCTTAAGACTGGGAGGAATGTTTAGGCCAAGGGAATTGTAATCAGGGTGATACCATGGCAGTGAGTAGGCTGATTTCTGTTCCTGGGTAGAGGCAGTAACCACTGGGTGTTACTGGTGTTGAGCCACTGCTGCAAGGTCTGCTTTTCTATATTTGTGAGCTAAACTCTGCTCTGTGTTAAACCACAAACTGAGTTACAGATTTCTGTCAAGTTGCTGTCTTTTTTCTTATTTTGTTTGTGTTTAAACACAAACACCAGTACAATTCACTAATGGATATTTCAGCTGCCTGTTGGAGCCTACAGAACAGAGTGTGTTTATAAATACATGAAACAGTTGCTCTGATTTTTTTAACAGCTCTTCTCGAAAGGTGTTTATATGTGACTAAAACAACAGAATAAAAACTTTTGCACTGACAGACAGTTGCAATGAAGTACACTTCTGCTGTTTAGAGTATAAACTTTATAGCAGTATATATCTATATGTATCAGAAGAGCATCTAAAAGTGCCAGGAAGGAAAAACCAAAACTGGCTAACCACATTTCAATATTGAAATGTAGAGAAATGCAGTTTACAGAGAGAGGAAAAAGTACATTAGCCTCTTCTCTTCATTGCTAGCAGGTTAATTCTCAAAAGTAAGAATATTTTAGTAGATAAAAAGGTCTCTAAAGTCTTCTAAGATAATAATTTACAAACCAAACAAACTCAAGTGTAACATGGCTTGTATTTTGATAGCTGCAGTTTAAATAAAGCAAAGCACTTCAGCGTGCTTGTGGTGATATGCCACGTGCAGCTGAATTATGTGGGACTGCTCAGATTTGTGATGTTGCTCTCACATTCAGTGCCTTGCTGGATTGATTGTGACCTAGAGAATGAAATGTGCTCTCATATTTGGGTCTCAGCTGTAACTTGAAGGATTTTCTGTATCTATGTGTGCAATTCATTTTTACTGCCAACTGTCCCTGTCATCTGAAATTCAAATGGCAGCCTCTATTGTTCTTGACCATATATCATAGCTATTAGTCCATTAAGTTCTGTGGTATTTTTTCCTTAGAAATGCTCCAAAATGCAGTAGCCACGAGAAATGTGTAAACTGTGCCTGAGCACTTTGTGTTTGAGGATGAGTTGAAGGAATTCTCCAGCTGTTGAGTAAAACCCAGGCTGTGGAAAGGAGTGCAGAATGTGGAAAAACGTGGGCGGTTAAGCAGCTAGCATTAAATTGTAGGAAAATTTAATGAAGAAAGAATCAGTTGCTGTCAGTAAATAATTTTCTAGTTCCCTCAGTCAATTGCAGTAAGTATTTGGACAGACCCTTGTTAAAAATCAACTGCTGCTACTCTCTGTAAAAAACCACTCTGAGGCTGCAGGGCAAGGCCCTGTAAGCTTAGGAAATGCTGGCATTAGCACTGCTTTGGTTTTTGAAGGAGAGGTGAATTCAACATTGTCCTCATTAAGTGGCCAGAATGTTTAGAGCTGTCATGAACTCTGGTTTGGAGGGAGAGGAGCAGCTTTAGTGCCTTGTTTATCATGGGAGTGATAGAAGTGAGCTTGGCAATCAGTGTGCCCTCAGGAAAGCCTTCTGTCCTGAGAGCTTCTGTCTGCAGAAAAGGCTAAGAACAAGGGTTGTTTTTTTATTTGTTTCTTTTTATGTAGTCTTGGGTGAAAAATCTGTTTTATTGCAGCAGTCATCATCTGTCCTTGTTCTTTTAATGAGATAGGAATGCTGGGGACGTGAGGGCAAAATAGCTTTGTAAATAAAAGCTCTGTGTGTGTACAAATGAGCAAACTCCAGCTTTTCCTAAGCTTTGAGGATTTAACTTCCAGGTCTTAATGTGCTTCTGGCATAGTTTTGATGTCATTTCCTTGCAAGCAAAGCCAGGTTCCAGCTGTAACTTCAGAACATTTCCTATTTTATTGCCATTTTATTCCCGTGTGTAGTCATCAGGTTTCAAGTCTCTCCTGTGTGCTGCTTTTCCTATATCCTCACCAGAACAGTGTTAATGTTGCTGAGATTAGAACCCCACAAATGTTTTCATGTGAAGTGAAGGGTCTGGGAAATTGTTAGTGCATTATTTCATAATATTGAGTGCTTGACTAAACAGGAAGTTCTGGGCCCTCCATGCAAACATCATCTTCTAATTATTGGGCACACACATACTGGTTGTGTTTTCTCCAAATAGTTTATTTTTATTTTACTCCCAAGCTCTGTCTGTATAAACTTTATTTTCACTTGGGTTTCATTCAGCCATATTGTTAAAATAAATTGCTTATAAGACAAACTGTAAACAATTGGCTGATGCTTCTTGTTGAAGTTAGAAAGATCTGAAGTTTGAAAGCTTTAAATAATTAGTTTTTAAAAGGAGCAGTGATATTGGTGAGCAACTAGAAACACAGAGAGGAGAAATTAAGGAGCAGACAGAGGAATGATTCCATGTGTTCAGTTTTATTGAGCTGTTTAGGACTGTATTAAATTGTTAATTTAACTAAATTGTTAAGATGTTTGTGGTGAGGTTATCAGTGAAACCATACAGCAGAGGGATGGTGGGGTCCTGTAAGAATTTGTACACATTGCCACAGGCAACAAACAATATCAGCTGCAAAAAAAATGGCAGTTTCCTGACCCGAGAGTGACTGTGTGAGTATAATTTGTTCCCTATATTTCAGGAATAGTTCAATTAATACAATTGCTGTTTTGCTGATTTTAAAATTGTAATTCGAGCCTCCCTTTGTCTTTGAAGTTTCAGCAAATAATCCCATTGGGACCTCTTTCCATGGAGCATCTTTTTCCTGGTTTATTTTAACACTTAGCTAAAACACTGACAAAGTGGCAGCAGCTTGACTTCAGGTGCATTTGAACAACCAGAAGAGTTGTGGACAAAACCCATTCAGCTCTAGAGGCTCTTTACCCAAAATCTTCACTCTTTTGGGTAGGGGCAGAATGGCTTAGGACTCCCCAGGTGTCTTGATTTGTCTGAATAGGTTTAGCTGAACTTGATTAAAAAAATAAATGCTTTTTGTTTGATTAGGTTTGGTTTTTTTCCTTTGACACAGAAATGGCATCGGAATTACATGAGCCTTCCTCCAAAAAAAAACATTCCTCTGTGAATCTTTAACTTTCTTTTTGTGGCAGGTATTGTTTGCTTGGGAAAACTGACAATGAATGAAGATATTGAGGCTTCAAGCTCTAAATAAGAGATCAAAGAAAAGCAATTTAGAGAAAAGAACGATTTTAGCTATTATTTGAATAATTTTATATGTTCAGATTTGTTAAATTCGTGCACTCTGAGTGGCTTGTACCCAAGTAGGAATTTTCACTTAGGCCCACAATGTTTAGGAGTGGGGAAATGATCTGCAGTGATGAGAAATGACAGTGGCAGAGCCCTCGTGGTATTACAAATACTGGAAAAATTTGTAATTCAACTTTCATAACTCACTATAGCTCCATTCTTCTGGGTTGTCTCTTTCTGTTTCCTTTTCAGCCATGTTTTCTTTGTGGTGGAACTGTTGCTGTGTGCAGCTCTGTTGGAAAGGCTGCCTGGCTCTGTGTACTCCTTCTGTCATGAGCAGCTTGGTTGGAATCCTTAAATTCACTTGTTTGCCTTGCTCTTTCAAAAAATTTGAATCTTACTGCATCTCATTGATAAATAAACTGAAGCAAGGCCTTTCTTTCTCCCAAATTCTGTCTGCACAGACTGCAGCTTCCTTGGATCTTCCAGTTATTTTTTTTTCTGTTGTTTCAATGGGGCTCTGAATTTTGGCTGGAGCATGCAGGAATTTCTGTGCTGTTAACAAAGCACTTGTCTGAGCTTTTTTTCTAAAATGGGTGACTTTTGTTTATTTTCCAACACTTCTAAGTAAGAAATCTTTGGAAAATGAAGTATAACCAGCAAGGTGCTGAACTCAGCAGCAGCATGGACATGTTTTCTGCTTATTAATGCTTTCAAGCAAGGACTTTGGTGTTTTCATTCTCATGCTGTTCAGACAGCAGCACATGAATTTATGCAGAGCTACCTCATTGATTTTCATAGTTCTTTTAGTGCCATTTTGGTTGTCTCCATAGTTTTTCTTAGTGATTGGGCTGCTCATACTTTGATGCTGCTGTGGTTTTTTTGTACCTTCCCACTTCTAATTTGTAGTACAGATATTTAGAAAGAAGCAAGAATTCTGTCTGGGCCAAGAAATACTCACTGAATGGTGTTCTGAGGGTGCCAGTCATGTTAGGATCCTGATGAGTGACTCATGGATGCAAGTTGTATCTCCTCTCAGAATCAATGTAGTGAATTTTCATTCCCAGCAGTGCCTTTGGTGATTCTGGAAAGAACTTTCCATAACTGTCCAGATTGCAAAATTAACTCCATAAAGATTTCTTGAAATTACATCACCATCTTTCAAACTTTTGAAGGAACCATTTGTTAGAGGTGAATTATCTGTTTCAATGTCCAGGGCTTGCTTTTGCAGAAATCAGATTACACATGTCTCTGCTGGAGAGAGTTTGAACCTCAGCCAAAATACACTCAATATTGAGAAGCTTCTCATTTAACCTTGGAACAGCTTTAGTTGTCTGCAGGAAAGGTAGGTAGGAGCAGAAGATCATGTTTGAAGAAGAAGCTGAAACATGTTGTTGGAGGGAGGGTGTTAACTTAGAAATGGTTACCTTCAGTGTTCCAGAAGGCTTTAATAATCCTCTCCTAAATCCTACCTGCCCTGCCATACACACCACGTGGCATCAAATATTTTGCTGCTTAGTACAGGGAGGCATTTGGAAAGGCTGTCAGCTCCTAGCAAGGAGAAGGGATTTTAAACAGAAGTTATGTTAAAAAAAAACAACTCTCCAAACAACTTAGCTCAGTGAAATGACAGTGCCTGTGGAGCAGCTATTAAGAGATCAGAGCTCATAGGTGTTTGTATCAGAGGTGCAGTGATTTAGTATTTTCTGCTGTGCTGTGAGGTTGTAGCAGCCATCACTGTTGCATTTTAATTACTGGGAGAGAGGGAGGATAAGTCAGGGAAATTTGGAATAGTTCATACTTTCCTTCATACACACAGAGTTATTAACTAGCTTCCTCTGATGTTTTGGTTTTTGTTGTTGTTTTTTTTTTAGTCTGCCACAAGCCATACCTCCTACATCTGTTCTAAACCAAAAGTTCTTAATGTTACTAGAAATTTTCTTACCCATATGGGTAGTTTATGTTCTTCCTTTTGCAGTTGCCTTACTGAAGTAGAACACAGACTTGAGTTGGATCCCCAAGAAACAAATGTTCTGGTGAGGAAATGGTGGGTTAGTCTGTGTTTATTGAAATTGCCCCAGCTCTGTTTTATTTCTTTTACTTCTTTTACATAAACAGTTCATGTCTCCTAGCTGCCATATATTCCTGTGTCTGAAAGTACACATTCAGAAACATCAACTGTAATTTTTTGGTGTTTTATTGATGTTTCAAACTGTGAGTGCCAGAACTCAGTCATATAGCCTCCAATAGCTTTTAAATAGTTTCATTGGCAAGAAGCTTTTTCATGACTTCATTCAGCCCATGACTGTGGTGTAATTATGTCTCCTCATCTGCGTGTTCTGTTTTATTTTAGTCATTCTTCCGATCCCTGGGATGTTCTCTGACATGTTGTTTGTTAAAATTAATTGATTTGGGGCATCCACTATGTACTGTCAGTTTTTCATTCAGGAGGCTGTAACTTCTGAAAATGTTTCCATGTTTGCAGAATTACATGCTGTCTGCTACTGCATCCAGGCAGAGGGAACAGTACAGCAGACCAGGCTGCAGTTGAAGTGAACACACACCCTTTTTCTAGTCTGTATAATTTGGTGACTTGCTCTATGTCCTGTAGTTCAAGCAAAGGTTGTAATCTTTCTCTGTGCTCCTCATTACAGCACACAGGGTGTAATGTCACTGAGAGAATTGTTCCAGGAAATTGGAGTGTGGGGGTATTTCTCAGCTTAGTTAGAACAAGTGCCTGTGACTTCAGTGTGGTTCATGTAAGCAGCTTATCCTAGTGGAAGGAATACAGCTTGGACATTGTTTAAAAAGGATTATTAATTTACATATTGTTCAAGTGAAAGTTTCAGATGGGGGTGGTTAGTTTGCTGGGACAAAATGATCAAATCTTTGTCTAAATTCCTTGGAGAAATAAATTTGTATTTCTGTAGGGCTATGTGGAATTGCATTAGCTGTCCTTTGTGAACAATTTAGGGCTTATGTTCATTTGAACCTTCAGGCAAATGAACAAGCAAATAGCAAACCAGTAAAATTTATTTTCCTGTGTAGCAGAAAGCATTGCACTTGTGCTGCCTGGATAGCACAATTTGAGGAACAAATGAAGGAGCAAAGAGATTTCATGCATTCCAGTGGTGTATCTGTGGTTGTCCCTGGTTCTCCATGGCCTGGGATACTAATTACCCTCCTTTTTCTTTGCCACTCTGTTCTCCAGTTACATCTACTTTCAAGGAGTTTAGTACTGACTCTTTGGCATGCTCCATTCATTATTTCAGTTCTGTTTCTAATGCTGCAGTCCTCTGAATTTTGGCACTCTTGTGTTTTATCCAAGACCTTGTTGATTTTTCTAGGTTGTGTACAGTATTCTTACTTTTCTGTCTGCAAACTTCAACTTGAGTTTTCTGTGCACTTGCTGGAGAGACTGTCCTTCAGTTTGACCTCCACAAAATCAGTGCTTCAGAAACTGTGGTTCAAATGCACTTGGAGATGCAGAGATGCACCCCCTGCACACTCATTTCTGTTCACAGGGGTCCATTTTCACATCTGGTTTTGTTCACATGCCTCTCTCTTCTTCAGAGCCAAAATCCAGAAATTTTGACTGCAGAAAGTTCTTCTTATTTAGGACCTAAAACTAATGGAAGTCACTGATTTGGAAATGGTGATCCAAAAATCATCTTAGATTAAAACTGAGGCTTGTTGACTGATGGCTGTGCAGTTGTAGCATGAGATGGTGTGTGAGAGCCACCATTTATGAAGAAAATGTTATACCTCTGACCCTTTTACAAAGCACCACCCTTAAAATACTGTTCAGAATGCTCCTGCTTTAAGGAAAAAAAAAAAAAAAGGTGGTGTATTTTGCCACTAAACTTCATGATTAAAGTGCCTTTTCTCTTACTTTGCCTTTAATGGGAAGAATGTCTGTCTCCTTCAGTACATATGTGCATCATTCAAGCCTTCCAAAAGTTGAGGCTTCCAGGGTAGAGGACTGGTTCTGTTTCCTGCCATGAGGCTGCAGTTTTCTGGCATGATTGTAGAAATGTGTGACTGGATTAAGAGAGTAAAATTCTTTGGAGGATAAAGATCATAAAATGAGGGCTCCTCATAAGAAAGATGACTAAAGACATGAAGAGAGGCTGAGTTAAGCCATGTTCAGGATCTGTTTTATGGATTTGCATGCACTCTGTTCTGTGTTTTTACATAACAAAGTCATGCTGGAACTTGGGCACTTGCACTGCTATAGGTTAATCAGATTTGCATACAGAGTTATGTGCTTAATCAAAGGTGTCATTCCAGCTCAGTCACTGGAGTGCACAAAGCACCTCATCAAAGAATGAAAAATGTGCTCATAATTTAGGTGGACTCCAGTGTGTGAAAGATGTGAACTCAAAAACAGCTCTAAAAGGTATTTTAGTAGGAAGGAGGCATGGCTTTCTTATGTCAGCATTTCTCTGTGTGTGTCCTTCCCTTGTAAAACTAAAATTCTTTTTGTTCATAGCTAAGACTCTTGAAATTCTTCAGGTTTTAACTGCACATTGAGGATATGGGGGGAGAAGTAGCAGGTAGTCTCCAATTCATCACAATTCACAGATGGTTCTGTTTTAACTGACTGAATTTTTTCTGAATGAGAATTGGAATTCTGGGAAAAAACCTAAAGATCTGGCACATTCCTCCTATCCACAAGTAAGCAATGCTTTTTCTGCAGATACAGTGAGGATTTTGAAAACCTGGCCTATTCTCCTGCAGGTTTAGACTGCTACTCTGGTAAAAGTCTGGTTGGCTGGAATATGGCAGGGAAGACAACTTCAGTCTGTTATTGCAGTTTTCAGAGGGGGATCACTTCCTGCTGTGGGCAGCTTCTGAAGGAGTTGTTCCATGGCCACCCTGTGGTTTTCCTTTTGCCCAGCTGTATTCTCATCCATGGTGGGCAGCTCTCACCCCTGAAGAATCCTGGATCAACATCTCACCTACAAAGTTTAGCTTCAAAGACCACCAGTTTTTAGGGTTCATTCTAGGAGGCGATAAGGCAATTCGGTATTTAAATGGAGAGTGATTTGTTAACTTCTGGCAGTTCTGTAGTTGTTAGAACTTCACACAGACTGTAAGTATTTCTAATTTACATGATAAACTACTGAGCAGGACAAACAGTTTACAAAGCACAGCTCTGAATGTTGTGTGCATACTAAGGTGAGAGATTAGAAGAAAAATGGCCCTTTTTAGTCCAGATTTTGACAGTGTTTGTGGTCAGTATAACTGTACCTGCTCTTAATGTTTTCCTGTTTTATTTTAAATAAAGCAATAATGTCAAATACTTCACAGAATTATATTGGCCAGGGCAGTGTCTGCTTTTTAAGCTCTAAATTAAGGTGAAAAAGTTGAATATCTGCATTCTGTTTAATGATCTCCTCAACAAAGAGAACATTCAGTGTTAAACTCTGCTCCTATCATAAAATGAATAAAAAGTGTTATTCAGCAAAATAATTACCCACAGGATTTATTGCAGCATTTTGTAATTATTTTGATCACTCTGACTTCACTAGAGTTGCATGTGAAGATAAAAAAGTCTTAAGTCGTATTTTTTTCCTAGCAACTGCAGTAATGTGAACCTCCTGCATGAGCTTGGGACACGACACACGGTGCACCCTCTGTTTTGTTGGTTAGTTACAGCTTCCTTGGCCATCAGTATTTTGTGCTCACTTGAGAAGAGGCAGAACTCCAGAGCAGGGTTTGGGGTGAGGGGAAGCAGAGGTGAATCGCTGCTGCCATCCCCCTGCAGCTGAAGTATGTGTTTTGTTTTTGTTAGCAAAGCATGTGAGCCAAAGAGTGCATAACCAGTCCCCATGCCTCACATTTGAATCACTGTTGTGGTGAGATCAAATATAAACATTTCTGGGCTGTTTATTTGAACACAGATGTTTCAGAAAGGTTGACAGTGGCTGGAAGAGACAGTGTGAAGAGCTTTGTTGGATGTATGGTGTCATTAATGGCAGTAAAAGCATGCTATAAAAATGTGATGTTGTCACTTAGAAAACTGGTCAGATATATTCCATGGTCAAGCTAAACATTTCTGAAACCCCTGGTGTACTGATTTTTCTGCTAGTGCAGCTGTTAGTTGGGGCCTCAGGTAAAATCTGTTTTTGAGGTTCTTTTCACAGATAATTTTTGTCCACAGTCTTCAAACAGAAAAGCTCATAGTTTTGTTCCATTACTTTGTATTGTATAACAGTGATTTGCAGACTCTTGGATGCTTCCCAAGGCATAATTTGCAAGTATAAAATGTGTGACCTATTTTGTACGATTTTTTAATAATGAATGCACAAATAAAGCAATGTGGATTAGAAGGGTGGGTTGGATGGTTAGGGTGTGAAAACCATGAAGATAAACCAGTCAGTTTACACTGCCTGCAAATATCACTTATTCTCTTAAGCATGAATATTTGCTGCATCACATCCCAGTGAGGAGAGGGTGTGCAGTGTATGGGTCTGGCTTGAATCTTGATTCACACAAGAATATACAATAGATGTGATTTTATTTCCACCCAGATTTCC